>NC_056743.1:286242208-286594708 GCF_019279795.1 Protopterus annectens
GTAATGACAAGGTCAAGGATGTTGCTACCTCTAGTGGGGGTAAGAACGAGCTGGTCCAGGGCATTAGAATGAATTAATTCCAGGAAACATTGTGCAAGTGTATTGGTACATGAGTAGTTTTTCCCAGTTAATGGAGGGGTAGTTGAAGTCACCCAGTATGAGAGTGTTAGGTTGGACTCTAATATTCTCCATGGTGCTTAGGAACATGGAGTGCGAGTCTTGGGACATGGTTGGGGACCTATAGCAGGCTACGACTTGAATCGCTGTCTTACCCAATGTTAGCTGCACCTGAAGCATCACTGATGTGTTATGTTGGGCTACCAGTCTGGAGTTGTGCGCATCCTTTAAGAATATGGAAACACCACCACCTTTGGAGCTTTGGTCCAAGTTCTGGGGCCGAAAGGTGTGGAATGAGTTATAGCCTGGTAGTGCAGGGGTGCTTTTTGCTTCTTTGAACATGGTCTCTGTTACAGCACAAATGTCAATGTTCTCCATTTTAATGAGTGCTTTGAGCAAGTGCATTTTGAGATTTAGACTTCTAGCATTGAGAAGCATGACCCTCAGATTGCATTTGTTTACAGCTGTTATGGTGGTAATCTGGTCTTTGGAACACAGCCTAAAAAAAGGCACAATATGGGGTGGCAAGAGCCTTGGCCAGTATTCGTAAGCACAGGGGTGACAGATGCAGGCCATCTCTGGCAAAGCATCGAGGTCTGTCAATCATGTCATCCCAGGCAGACAGATACTGGATCCCCTTGGAATGACAGCAGAAACGTAGTCAATTGTTGAAATCAATAATTTTCTGCTTGTACTGTGGGATCATTCTGGCCGATGGTAGGATGCTGCTCTGGGCTATGGTCATACCTGCCTGGGCTACATAATCTGAGAGCTCCTCCATGTTTCTTTTCATGTAGTCCAGGGAGGTACATTTCAGGTCATTCACACCCACATGCACAATGACAGAGTCATATTTGTACCTGTTGTTGAGGGACCTGAGTGCATGCATTATGTGGTGGATCCTGGCACCTGACAGGCAGCTGTTACTTTCTTACAGACACAGAAATGGAAGAAGAAGAAGGTTTTGGTTTTTCCTGAAGAGCCGAGTCCAAATCCGATTGAAAGGCAGACTTAATAAGGCCTCTTTCCACTAGCTTCCTTTTTCTCTCTGCCAGAACCCTGGTACTAAAACCGTGGCACACAGAAGATGGACCTCTCCTAAACAACAAACACAGCTGGTGTGACCATCTGTGAGAGACATTTTCTGATTAGATTTGGGGCATTTCTTGAAGCCCAACTTCACCTTTTCAGACATGTTAATCCACTAGACAATGTCAGAAAACAACTGAATAATCACAATCCATTCCAAAACATTATTCACAGCCAAACTTGGCTATCACAACACTCTGTATTTAAACAATCAAGTTATTTCTAAAGAAAATAAAGCCTAACTTCGGCTATGAAATAAAGTAGTAAGGCCTGACTGGCTAAGAGTAGAGGTTACTTAACTGTTTCAGAAATCTGTGCTATCAGAAAAAAAAAATAAAGCCTAACTCATCTATAAAACAAAGTAATTAACTAACTGGCTAAAGTAAGGAGGCTAAAGCCTAAACTTGGCTATGAGGGGATAGGGTACAAAGATGCCTAAGCAGGCACAAAAAAACGGCCTAATGCCAATAGCGGCAATTTCTTTCATCTAAAAAAAAAACAATGAAGTCAAGTGATTGCAAAAGAAATGTGTTACATTTGCAATTAACTAAACAATGTTAACTAGAGCTGCTCAATGTTTGCCAACTTCTGCCAGAAGTTTGGAGAGGTTCTGCTGAAATCCACAGCATCCACTGCTAAAATCGAAAAAATAAGTACCTTTTGAGTTTCCTTTGCACTTTGCTGACTGTACTTTATAAATCTGCTGACTTTTACTATATTTTCTGCAGTTAAAAAAGGCTGTTCTATTGCTTTAAGTAGCTAGCACATAGCATAGACTAGATTCAGGTCTGCTGAATCTAGACTGTATTGTAACACTTAAACACTATTCCACCCATCTTACATTAGGAGGGCCCTGCCTGCATCCTTGTGGCAAAAGAGTGTAGTCTGAGCCTCATCTGAGTTGGAGATTACTGGAGGAAAGCTCACTGTGTGCTTTCCCATTGGTAGTTAAGCTTAAAAATGTTTATTCTTATTTGTATTTCGCATTTGTGCATATCTGCGCACCATGCAATGGACAGTGCCCAGTAAAGATGCAAATGCCTTGAAAATTCTTCACTAGACATTTGTTAGTGGAACCCTCCCAAACTTCCCTGCTGCACTGTGGATGACTCAGTAGTGCACTGAGAAGTGTTGGCATAGTTTTTTCACCCCTAGCCTTCAACAGAATAAGCCCCTCTGTTAATCCTTGAGCAAAATCTGGTCAAATTAGGCCACTCCCCAATAGCAGTTATGGTACAAACTTGCCATAATGGACAGTCAGTTTCCAAACATTTCTCAGACCAGCCTGGTTGACATGGACATCCTGAGGCAATGTAGTAACTGTCTCATTTATACTAACAACCACTTGCTCCTAAAACAAATACAATATGTGAGAGATGTAATTATGCTATGAATTTGTAATCAATTCTCTCACATAACAAGAAGCCAGATATCAAACATGGTGTCAGCACACACAACACCTCTTACACAAAACAAGGTCACAACAGACAAACCCACATATGTGGAGGTACTCAGTAGAAGCCTACCAAAAGATCAGGTGTCTCCCAAGTGCAAACCACTTGCACACACACTGCAAAGCAGATTGAATCCACTACACATAATTACACACACACCAGTGTCTCAGCAAATAAGTCCCTAAGGCAAAACACCTCAAAACCAAATGTCTTGGTCATAGGCAACTCCACAGTGAAACACACAGATGTCCCTCTCACCAGGCTGGACAAGGAGAAGGTCACAGTCAGCTGCCTGTTAGGTATCAGGATTCGTCAAATCATGCATGCACTCAAGTCCTTGGTGTCAGGATTCATCAAATCATGCATGCACTCAAGTCCTTCAATAAGAAGTTATATACCTACCATAACGTTCCATGTTAGTCTTCATCTCGCCTTCTTTCTTGCTGTTTGGGATCGGAGCCAATCCTCGGCTCCGACTCGGCCATCTTGAATAGCTCGATAGCTGTTTACTGGTTTGAGGCTACCCCTTATCCATGATGCCTAGCGACAGCTACCCAGATCTCGTTGGAAATAGCTAATCCCAGACATAATATGAGAGAAAGCAGTTAACAAAAAACTGGTTGTTCCATACATCCTAAAAACTAAAATAGGTTAGGAAGACCTGGGCAGAAGAGTAACAATAAAGAATACTCAGCCAGTAAAAAAGGACTCCTCACGATCCACTAGGATGGGGGGACGGAGGGAGGGACGCAAGAAAGAAGGCGAGATGAAGACAACTAACATGGAATGTTATGGTAGGTACATAACTTCTTAATGTTAAGTTGTCTATCTCGCCTTCATTCTTGCTGTTTGGGACAGTGTCCCTAGCACCTAACATCCTGGGTGGCTCAGTGGAACAGATTCTTCAGAACAGTGGAACCAAAGTCAGCTCTGCTCCGGGAGACCATATCCACCTTGTAATGAGAAATAAAGGTATGAGGGTTTGACAACGTGGCAGCTGCACAGATGCAATCCATGGGCAACCTAGACTGAAAAGCTATGGAGGTGGCTAATGCCCTAGCAGAATGACCTTTCAGTTTAGTTGGTAACTCTTTATTCCTTAACTGGTAAATAAAAGTAATAGTGTGGGACAAGCATCTGGATAAGGTCACCTTGGAAACTGGGAGACCTTGTTTGTTTAAGGCATAAGAAAGGAATAATTGGTCTGACTTTATTTGTTTAGTTCTATGTAGGTAAAAACGCAATTGTCTATGAACGTCCAATTGGTGAAGCTTGTACTCTGCCTTGTTGCTATGATTTGGGAAGAACACAGGGAGATCTATAGATTGATTTAAATTATCTTCTGAGCAGACTTTAGGAAGAAATGAAGGATTAGTCCTCAGAGCAACTCTGTCCTTGTGAAACACCAGGTAGGGAGGACGAACACATAGTGCTTGAAGTTCTGAGACACGCCTAGCTGAAGTGATAGCAACCAGAAAGAGAGTCTTCCAAGACAGAAACTTGATTGAGCAGGATGCTGCTGGTTCGAAAGGAGGCAAAATTAAGGAAGTTAGGACTAAATTAAGGTCCCAAGGAGGTGGGGGATCTCTCACTGGAGGTCTAAGAAGAGATGTTCCTCTCAAAAAAGCTTTACAAAGCTTATGAGACATGATGTTAGAATTTATCAAACCTATATGAAAATTAGAAATGGCCGCTAATTGTATCCTAATCGTAGCGGAAGTGGCCCTGGAGTGAAAAAGTTGTGCTAGGAATTCCAGAATTTTGTGGACTGGGGCTGAGAAGGGATCCACATTCCCAGACTCTGCTCATCAAGAAAAACGTTTCCATTTGCTAGCATAAATTTTTCTCGTTGTAGACTTATGAGAGGAAACGATAATCTCGCGGACTGCTGGGGAAATGCTGGGAAGCCTGGCTAAGGTTAGAAGTGGAGCAACCAAGCTGTGAGTTGAAGAGTTTGGAGGGATTGTTGCAACCCGCCTGATTGATGAATCAGGAGATCTGGAATCGGGTCCAGAGCTGATCGAGACGGTAACGGTGCAGGAACGGGAACCATATCTGTCGACGCTAGTAGGCGGCAATGAGGATCATTTTGCAACCGAATGATTTTGCTTTCTGTATGTGTTTCGGTATCAGGGGAAATGGAGGAAAGGCATAAAGAAGTCCCTGAGGCCAATCGTGGACTAGAGCGTCTCTGGGTATGTGACCTGGAAGCGGAAGAAGGGAGAAGTAGTTGCTGCATTTGCTGTTGAAAGGGGTGGCAAAAAGATTGCAGAAAGGCTGTCTCCATTTGTGGAAGATAAGATCCGCAACTTCCTGATTCAGAGACCACTCGTGAGGCATGAGGATAGCTCTGCTGAGCCTGTCCGCTATGACGTTGGATCTCCCAGGGATGTCCATCGCAATCAGAAAACATTGGGAGGAAATTGCCCACTGCCAAAGTCTGAGTGCTTCTCGACACAGGGGGTAGGATCTGGTTTCGTCCTGCACTGACATGTTGTTTGTTTGAATTGCAATGGTCCCAGAAGGAAGACAGTCTTGAAGGGCTTGCAACGCTAAGGAGCACGGCTCTCATTTCTAGGACATTTATGTGCAGATGGTACTCGTGAGGTTGCCAAGTGCCTTGGACTGTCCTGCCCAGATAATGTCCCCCCCCACCCTATCAGGGAGGTGTCTGTAGTCACTGTGGCTACTGGAGGGGGCTGTATGAAAGGTCTGCCCTGAGTCACTCGTGGGGAGACCATCCACCAAGAAAGGTGCCTTTTGCATGCCTCTGTGATCAGGATCATGTGAGTCATGGGTAGCTCCTG
Organism: Protopterus annectens; assembly: GCF_019279795.1. NCBI lineage: Eukaryota > Metazoa > Chordata > Ceratodontiformes > Protopteridae > Protopterus > Protopterus annectens. The sequence goes on from NC_056743.1 coordinate 286,247,676, forward strand.
GAAAGACCACTGCGTGAAAAGAAGCCATTGAAGAATTCTCATGTGGAAACGCGCTAATGGAAGTAGAAGAATGGCAACTGCCATGGAGCCCAGAGTTTGAAGGACATACCTGACTTGGATCCTTTTGCTCTGCATTAGGATTTGCACTTGTTGACGAATTGTGGACACTCTTTCTAGTGGTAATCTTGTGAACATTTCTCTTGTGTTTAATTCTGCTCCTATGTAAGTGATAGACGGACAGGGCAACAAAGCAGATTTTTCGAAATTTATTGTAATACCTAGCTGGATGCAAGATGTGATTGTATAATCCCATGCTTGTAAGAGTTGATGCCTGGTAGTAGCAGTGAGGAGCCAGTTGTCTAGATATGGAAACACCTGGAATCCTTGATGTCTCAGGTGAGCCGTGACCACTGCCATACATTTGGTGAACACCCTGGGGGCTGTGGTGAGACCAAAGGGCAGAGTTCTGAACTGGTTATGACTGGCCCCCACCCAAAAGCGAAGAAATAATCTGGAGCGTCTGTCCATCTTGATATGGTAGTACGCATCCTGAAGATCTATCGAGCACATCCAATTGTCCTGACCCAGGAAGGGTAGAATGGACTGTAGCGTGACCATCCGAAACTTTGTTCTTTGTATAGATTTGTTTAGTCTGCTGAGATCCAGAACTGGTTTCCAGTCCCCTGTCTTCTTTGATATCAAAAAGAACCTTGAGTAAGTTCCAGATCCTTGCTGGTCTGCGGGGACTTTCTGAATGGCTCTTTTTTCTAGCAGTTTTGAAACTTCTATTACTGCTTGCTCCTTCAGACTGAGTGGAACATCTGAAAGGGCCTTCTTTGACTGTAAGGGGGATTGATGGAAGGGAATTTTGTAACCTCCGGATATAATGGACAGTACACCCATCTGTCTCTTGTTAAATTTTGCCAGGTTTTTGGGTACAGCAAAAGTCTTCCTCTGTCTGCCTCCAGAGGTGAGCAGACGGGCAACCCTTAAGGGATGCTGGAAGGGCTTGTCAGAGAAGGATTCTCTGTTGCCCTGGTTCTGCAGACCCCCTCTGCCACGAGGGTGGCGTCTATTATTGTTGTTGTTTCCCCCTCTGCCTCTGTAGGAAAAATCACTACGTGTGTCAGGCAAGGCTCCCTGAGATTTGCGGAACCACATCTTCCCACTCTTCTGACTCTTGGGGTAAGGTCTAGAGGGAATGAAAAAACAGACTCCCAAGGCAGAGTCTTGCCTTCTTGTTCACACCTAGTCAGTGTGTCTTTCACCTGTGGCCCAAAGAGAAAGGAGCCATCAAAGGGGGTATTGGTGAAGGGCGCTTGAAAGGGTTCCGCAAAGTGACACAGCCGCATCCAAGCATGCCTCCTGAGGGCCACACCCATGCCCGCGGCTCTACTCGCTCCATCGGCTGCATAGGAAATGAGCCTCATGGAGGAGTTAACTACAGAATTAAGAGTTGCTAGCTGGGAAGCTACTTTGGCTTGTACTCCCTCAGCTGTAGGATCATGAGGGGCATCTCCAAGCTCTGTAAGGAGATCCCTTTGAAGTCAAGTAAAATGACATAGATAGTTCAGGGACTTCATGGAGAAGGTCACTGAAGCAAACATTCACTTTCCGTACCTGTCCGTCATCCTAGACTCCTTGTTAGGGGGATTAACAGATGAAGAGGTTTCTGCTAACTCTTTTTTGGTGGCTGCCGCTACCACCATTGCATCAATGGGCACACCTTTAGAAAGCAATTGCTTATCCTGGGGGGGGGGGCTGTAATAAATTTACCAGGTCTCCTCGGAGTTGGTTTCACTGTGTCCAGAGCTGACCAAGCCTTTCGAGCCACTACAGACATAAGTGGGTCAAAAGGAGGAGAAAGCCAGGAGGTGGAAGGTCGGGAACAGAAAGCGTCCAGGAATACAGACTCATCCTCGGTAGGGGCTAGGGGATTCCAATTCCCTCTCTGCCTAATCATTTCCAGGATATCCGAAAAGGAAACATCTTCAGAGGGGGATCTCGGGGACCCTTCCAATTCATCTAAGTCTGTATCAGAAGTGACAGACTCAGGGGAGTCTATGTGCTTCCTCTTGCACTTCTTCTTCCAAGGGGGCTCCTCTGAGTGATCAGGGGAGGCCTCAGAAGAAGAGGAAACACCCAATGGGGTGTCCTGGGGCATCGGTTCCCTACACTTGGGGTCTGGAGGAGGAGCAGAGGTTGGCACAGACACTATGGGGGACGGAGCCAAGGGGCTGGTAGTGGAGCTGTCTTGGGGGACAGCACACTCCACATGACCTCAAAGGCGTCCCTGCCTTGAGGCAGGGAAAGCTCTGGTTCTAAAGAAATAGGAATCTTTCTCCTCGCCGAGGGGGACGGCTCCGAGGCTGATGTTGGAGCCGAGCTCACTTGTGCCGATGCTCCGAGAGGGAGAATGGGGTCGGACAAAGGTCCAGTGCCACTCACCCCCTCGGAGCTGACGAGGGAGCCCTGGCTTCCAGATTCCTCGATCGAAGGGACTATCAAGGTAATCGGAGCTGAAGTTGGAACCGAAGGAGAGATGGGATCGGAACTGATGGTTCCACTACTCGAACCCCAACGAACTCCGGCTCCGAACTCAATGGAGTCGAGGGAGGAACAGAAAAGGAGGTGGATGGAGCCAATACCTGTTGAGGAGGGCTAGACAATAATTTTGCTATTGCATGTGATTTAAGCAGCCTACTTACTACTCTCTCCACATCATGATCTTACAACCTACAGGATCGAGAGGAGTGTGATGAATGGTGGCTACATTCACTTTGCAATAATGGAGACCGAAGAGCCGAATGAACTGACTCTAATGAAGGAGACCTCAGCCTCTTATGGCTCCGAAACATCCAATGGAGCTGACGGAGGGGTTGTCTTGTCGGTGCCAGCCGGAAACGACATACTAGGCAAATTCTGTACAGGAGTCGGCTCCAAAGGTGGAGCCTACGGTTTAGTGGATTTTGGGGATTTAACTGGCTGGGAACTTTTTGCCTGTGAATCCTGAGGCTTTAACAGACCCCTAAGGATCGATTTGTTCTTACGCTCCTGCAGGACCTTTGGACTAAAGGCATGGCAAACAGAACAAGAGTCCTGAAGGTGAACAGCGCCCAAACAATAAACGCAGCTAGTGTGCCCATCTGTCAGAGACATTTTCTGACAGCATGAGTCACAATTTTTAAAACCAGATACTTTAGCTTCCTTAGACATGACCCAACTACAAAAAAACTAAGTACCACAAGGTAAACACAGACAGACAAATATGTACTATTCTAAACAAGATACACCTCTAAAAATGCAATCTTTGTCTTTTATTTTTTTAAAGCTAGCAAAACAGGAAAGGAGAGCCTCTAAGTTAAACAGCTATCCTAGGGAGTGGGGGAGGGGGGAGAACTCTCTAACTTAAACGAGTTCTAAATAAAAGGGAAACTAAGAGGAACAAAGTATTTCAACAACACATACAGAATAAAACTAAGAACATTAAAATATCTATTAGTTTAAAGGGTCTAAGAGAGTATTTTACACAAACAAATTGAAATATACAAGCCTGAGCCAGAAAACGACACACCTCACAGCTGAAGCAGCAAACGAGATCTGGGTAGCTGTCGCTAGGCATCATGGGATAAGGGGTAGCCTCAAGCCAGTAAACAGCTCTCGAGTTGGAGCCGAGGATCGGCTCTGATCCCAAACAGCAAGAATGAAGGTGAGATAGACAACTTAACATCAACTATTACCGTTATGACTCCACCATAGTACATGTGGGGGTGAATGACTTGAGACATACCTCTCTGGACTATATGAAGAGACACATGACTGAACTCTCAGACTGTGTCATAATCAGGTATGACCCTAGCCCTAACCAGCATTCTACCTTCACCCAGGATGATGGCACAGTATAAACAAAAAATAACTGACTTCAAAAATTGGCTTAGCTTCTGCTGGCAATCCGAGGGGGTCCAGTATCTGTCAGCCTAGGAAGACATGGTCAACAGACCATGCTGCTTTGCCAGAGATGTCTTCACCTGTCTCCTCTAGGCTTTCAGTTACTAGCAAAGATACTTGCCTCCTTCATAGTCCCTTTTTTAGGCAATGTCAAAACAACAAAATCCCAGATGTAAAAAAGTCCACTCAAGACAATCTTGAGGTTATGCTGTTTAATGCTAGCAGCCTGAACAGGAAACTGCACTCCCTGAAAGCACTCCTCACCTTGGAAAATGTTGATGTCTGTACAGTCACTGACACAAGGTTCAAGGTTGCAGACAGTACCGCGGCCGTACAAGGCTACAATGCCTTCCACATGTTCAGACCCCAAAATGAGCATGAAAGAACCAAAGGTGGAGGTGTGTCTATCGTCATTAAAACCAAATACACTTGAGACTAGTTAAACAGTATGATTCTCTTGAGCTATTCTGGGTCCAACTAACTATAGGTAAAACACCCTACCACATCATAGACAGCTACAGGTCCCCCACCATGAACAAACAGGAGTACTTGCTACAGTCACTCACTATAAAACCAAACACTTTGGTCAGGGGAGACTTTAACTATCCTTCCATCAACAGAATGACATACATGAGCACAAACATGTTTACCCTGAGATACCTGGACTTTGTCACTACAAAAGCCGTGGCGTCCCCCAGGGCTCAGTCCTAGGACCCCTCCTGTTCGGTATATACTTCTCAGAGGTACAGGCAAGCATAGGAGGACTATGGCTGACCAAGTTCGCAGATGACTGCAAATTAGGGGTCATAATTGATTCTCCGGCTGATACAGACACCCTCCACATGGGTCTCACTGAGACGGATACCTGGTGTCAAAATCATGGCCTCAAGCTAAATGCCAAAAAGTGCATAGTCATCCCCTTTGGAAAAAACAAAGTACCCGTGAACTACCATATAGGTGCTAGTCCCCTAAATACAGAAAATGTAATAAGGGATCTGGGGACCAAGTAGATAGTAATCTCTCCTTTGGTAATCAAATTGCCAAGGTGGTTAGAAAATCCTTCTATGTGGCCCACCTAATCACAAAAGGGTTTGCATCTAGAACAAAAGAGGTTATTGTGCTTCTCTACTCATCAGTCATTAGACCCATCATAGAATACAATGCCCTATTTGGGATGTACCTTACAAGGCACCTGCAACAGCTGTAAAGGCCACAAAAGTACCTCACCAAGAGGATTACTGGCCTCAAACAGATGCCCTATGCAGCACGACTCAAGAAACTCCAGCTGTACTCGGTTGCATAATGTATATATGTATATGTATATATATATATATATATATATATATATATATATATATATATATATATATATATCTGTGTGTATATATACATATATATATATATATATATATATATATATATATATATATATATATATATATATATATATATAGCTGTGTGTATATATATATATATATATATATATATATATATATATATATATACACATATATAATATATATATATATATATATGGTTACCTATCATTTCATCGAAAGTTCATTTCATCTAAAGTTCATTACATCGAAAAGCATTTGCCCCCTTCCCCAATGTTGTGCGACCCTGGAGTTGATATATATAGTTAGGGGGTGTGTGGGGGGCACAGCCCCCCACATTGGGGTGTGTGAGCCCCCACCAAAATGCTTTCATGTAATGAACTTTAGATGAAATGAACTTTCGATGAAATGATAGGTAACCATATATACATATATATATATATATATATATATATATACATATACATATATATATATATATATATATATATATATATATATATATATATATATATACATATATATATATACATATACATATATATATTTATACATATATATACATATACATATATATATTTATACATATATATATACATATATATATATATACACATATATATATATATATATATATATATATATGTATAGATATATATATACTATATATATATATATATATATATATATATATATATATATATATATATATATATATATATATATATATACACATATATATACTTACATAAATATATATATATATAGTTTTATATATCTATATACATACTATATGTATATATATATATATATATATATATATATATATATATATATATATACATATACATATATATATACATATATATATACAATCCCCCCATGGATTGTGTACCCCTAAAACATAAGCTCTTTCCCAGAAGGACATAACCAGATTAGCGTACGTGTTGGCACAGGGGGTGCCATGGCTACCCCCTGTCTGTTTGTATAATTTACCTACGCACTCAAAGACATTGTACTCCAATACCAAAGTCAATAATCTGCTGTAGCTCATCCAAGAGATTTTTGACTGCCTGCACCCCATTGGCATTAACAATCACTGCAAATAGACTACTAATGTATAACGTCACCATGATATATCTACCCCTTCTATCAGTATTTTGAAACTCATTCAAAGACATTAAAAATGTCCTGTGTTTTAAGAACCTCCCCTACTGAAGTTAACATTGGCCCGAGACTATAGGTCTAAAAGGGGGGATGTGCAAATCTTTGTGTATCTTAGGCAATCCTCTGAACACAGGAGTTTTCGTGTTCTCTACCCATAAAAAATCCTTGAGTTCCTTATGTATACGACCATCTCCCTCCAGCTGTTTGAGTTATACTCTAATCTCTCTTACCAAGGTATTTAAAGTTAACTGGGAAGTATGTGCAAATGTGGTATCATCAGATAGTAATTGCCATAACTTGCTATGGTACATGTCTTTACTCAAAACAACTACAGCCCCCCTTGTCTGCTTGTTTTATCATGATTTTAGAATTATGTTGTAAATATATCATTGCTTTTCTTTGTGCTTTAGTTAAATTATAACAATTTTTATTATTTCTTTATTGCAAATATGCCTGCATTTCACATTCACATACCTTGATAAAAGTACGCATTGTACTGCTGAATACAAGAAAAAAAGCGCTCGGTTGTCTCAGCCTAATAAACACTGATTGGTTGCCATCACCAAACATCTCCTTCAACATTATGTTTCTTCCAAACAACAAAATGTCCAGTATAATGTCACTGAAATTACTTCCTTGGCTAGGAATAAAGGTTAACCCCTTATTCAGTACATGCATTTCATCATCCAAAAGAGCATAATGAGACAAATTAAATACAATGCCTTCTCCAGTCCATGCAACATTCTCCTCCTTTTCACCATTCTGCTCTCGCTGTGCGAGTGCTTCCACTCGCCTTTCGTCTTTACTGGAGCTGGTAATTGAGCAAAAAATGCCCATTATTTAGATCTTTAGTCAAAACCTTAGGTCTGGCCCCCAAATCCAAAGGTATATCGCTGGTTATGCCTCTAACATTGGAACTAGGGCTCCTATCAGTATGTTCTAACAACTGTTCCAATTGCAAATGCAGGCTATCCCCAAAGGATTGTTGTGGTAACTCTTATCACTTCATTAACTTGTTGCGGTGTCTCTCCATCATCTGGAACACTGCTGTTGGTCTCTTGCTCAACGTTCTACTTGTTTTCACCTCGGGTTGGCTCCTCATTGGCAATCTACAACCTTTCTCATTGGACGACCCATTGAATGCATTATGGTTGTTCTGCCCCAACCTCTGTTGTGGCACCGCCTTCCCTGTTTGAACTGAAGTATGGGACTCCTGAAAATTACTGTTCACATTCTCCCTAGGCCAGACAAAAATCTGGCCAATCACAAAGTCCTCATAATCATGTTGCAATTTTTTGGCCTTGACCTGTTGCAATTTTTGTCAGGAATGGAAAAAGTGCAATAAGCAGCTTCAAAGCTTGTAATGCATCTCTCTTCGGTAAACTCCGCCTCCAAACTCCTTTGCAACTGTTCAACTTCTTGACCCAGTTGCTTTTCCTCTGGAGCAAAAAAACTCAAATAGTAGGCGCAAATATGACAATCCTGTATTTATACTTATCAGCTGCCATTTAGCAAGGAGTTCAGGGTAATGTTCCCCTTGCGCCGCCATAAAGAAAACTCTCATACCTCTTTGTGCCGGCAAAAAGAAAACTCTCATACCTCTTGGCACAACACCAAACTGTAAACACGCTTCAAAATGGTTGCACTGCCATTGCAAGTGTTTCAATCTTTTTACTTTATTAACAAGCTCATTCATAAGTTCTTCAAATAGTGTATTAGCTGCAGCATTCAAATTCACCATTGGTCGCCACTCTGCGGTAAAATGCAGGTCAAGGCTACGTAATTGATTACTCACAAAAACCAAGTCCTTTTTCACCTTCTCCAGTCTAGTAGTTGGAAATAACTGTCATTTGCTCTTGTTCCCTTCCATTAGCCTCCATAGCGTGTGAGGTAGACAAAAACACCAAATCAAAGTCCAAAGCAGCAGATAAATGACCCCTGACCAAAGGTTGTTCTGCTTAAAACAAAATATTCAAAACAAGACAATATAGCAGCAACCATCACTCAGATTCCTTGTTTAATGCAATACAATAAAATGATAAAATAGCATCAAAATATATGGATTGATGGGCGCTTTCGGGCTATGCCCTTCTTCAGATAAAATACATTCATATGAGCATTTATTTTAAAGTGAATGGCAACCAATCAGATCTTAGTACTGATCCTGCCTTTTCTTAAGAGCAGGTTTTAAAGGGACAACTTCATTTAGTCCAGGACACCCATGTGCTGATAATTCAACTATCCATCTTGTTTCTTCCAGTTCTGCATCATTAATTATATCTCCCCCTCTGTGCCCCTTTTTACATTCCAAATAGCTTTAAACTTAAATAGTGTTCTTCATTACTAGACATATGCCTAAATAAGGCATTATGCTCATTACTTGTTCTTATCACAGATAAACGACCCTGGATCCTGATCTTAAATTTGCAATTCGTTTTGCCTACATAGTAACAGGCACACATTTGACATGTCGCAAGATATACTAAGTTGTTAGTGCTACAATTTGCTCTTGCCACAAAATAGTATTCTCTTCCTGTAACGGGATGTATAAAAGTAGTCTCTTTATCTATAGTATTGCATAGTGTACATGTCCCACAGAGATTAGTCCCCTTACTAGCCATTATCTGCTTATCAGTTTTCATTCCTTCATGACCCAAGATATACTTTAAGTTTTTGTTTCTCCTGAACCCAAAACATGGTTGATCTGTTAGTCATCCGTCAATAAGATTTTCCAATTTTGCATAATTATCTCACACACCCCATGGATGTTATTGCTATAAGTGAGCATGAGTATAAGTGTCCTAACTTCTCTGTTATTACCCACAATATTCTTGTCTGCCCTCTGATTCAACCAGGGCTGCATATCATTATCCCTACAACTCCTCTGTCGCTGAGTGATATTCTTAACTCTGTCTCTGTTATAGCCTCATGCTTCAAAATATCCTGTCATTTATATTATATGTATGTGTTTATATATGTATATATATTATACATATGTATATGTACATATATGTACATGTATGTGTGTGTGTGTGTGTGTATATATATATATATATATATATATATATATATATATATATATGTGTGTGTGTATATACATATGTATGTATATTATATATATATATATATATATATATATATATATATATATATACACACACACACACACATATATATATATATATATATATATATATATACATATATATATATTTATCTGTCTCTGGATCGTGTGGTGAGGAATGATTGGGATTTCTTTAGATGTAGCATTTCTAACGGAGCTGGGTCAGACATGGCTTTGTAAGTCGAGCAGAGATCGCCTCTAAGTAGGCGATATGAGACCGTGAATAGTTGGGAGTTTTTTGAGTCTGTCCACATAGGACAAGTGTTTAAGGCCGAATATCCTCTTTGTGAGGTATTTTTGCGGCCTCTCCAGTTGTTGCAGATGTCTAGTGAGGTACATGCCAAATGGGGCACTGTATTCTATGAATGGCCTAATGAGGGAAGAGTAGAGGGAGACAATGATCTCTTTCTTCCTGGATGCAAAACCCTTTGTAATGAGATGTGCCACTTAGAAGGACTTTCTGACCACTGTGGCAACGTGATGGCCAAAGGAGAGTTTTCTGTCAACCTGTGTTCCCAGATCTCTTATAACACTTTCTGTGTTCAGTGGACTACCATCAATGTGGTAATTCAAGGGAACCAGGATTTTCCTACAGGGGATGAAGACACAATTTTTGGCATTGAGCTTAAAGCCATGGTTGTGACAGCAGTCATTGATCTCATTGAGGCCTTTCTGCAGGATGTCAACATCACTTGGGGAGTTAATAATAGCTCCCAACTTGCAATCATCTGTGACCTTTGCCAGCCAGAGTCCCTTTGTGTTGGCCTGGACTTCAGAAAAGTAGATACCAAACAGGAGAGGACCCAGGACAGAACCCTGTGGGACTCCACTTCTGACTGGTCGGCAGTCTGAGTTGGAGTCAGGTACTTTCACAATGTGGGTTCAGTCTGTGAGACTGTTTGCCAAACCACCCAGTGATACTGGGGTTGATGCCTAGTTTAGAGAGTTTTTCTATGATTCCTGAGTGGGGAATGGTATGAAAGCCCTTGGCCAGATGAAGGTAGGCTGTATGAACCACCTTACCTTCATCCACAGCTCTGGTGACTGATGCAAAGAAGTCGGCCAGGTTGAGCAGGCATGATATACCCTTCACAAAACCAAACTGTGTAGGATCCATAGTTTGGAGATTCCCTATATCCTTGTTTATTAGGTCCATGATGATGCGTTGCATAGCTTTGCATATCAGACTCATAAGGCTAATGGGACAATAGTTCCCGGGGTTTGTAGTCACTCCTCCTTTGTGGAGAGGGATGACTGTAGCAGTGCGCCATTTGGTAGGGACAAAGCCTGAGGTGAGGCTGTGACTGAACAGGGCACACAGGTGAGGTGTCAGTTGACTCTGTAGTTCATGTAGAATCCAGCCAGGGATACTATCAGGTCCCATAGAGGCTGTATTCTTGGCCTTGGACAGTGCTGTTTTAACCTGTGCAGCAGTAATACTGGGTGCCTGGCAATCCACTGGTATTGTGATTGGTCCTTTCAGGGAGGAAAGAGGGGTAAAGTTGTTACTGAATCTGTCGACCAGTATACTGGCAATATCTGCTGGCTCAGTATAGGTGGTTTCACTGTGCAGTAGCTCCGAGCAAATCTGGGTATTGCAGTGGAGATTCTTTACATAACAGAAGGCCTTGTGGTTGTCTTTACTATCTGCTGCAATTCTGTTTTCCTAGCTAGCTTTAGAGGATTTGATGAGGGATCTGAATTCTTTGTTGAGGCTGATAAGGGAGTTTTTCCACTCTTGGGACTTCACCTTATTCTGCATCAGTTTTTTCTTTCTGTTGTAGAGTTTGTTTATGCTAGGCGACCACCAGATTGGCTTCTTGGTTCTATTGGGTATGGTGAGATCCATGCATTTGTGTACGTGTTCACACAGTGCATTGGTGGTCACGCAACTACTCTCCATTTGCATGGGTGCCATGAAGTTAGCCATCTCTGCTTTTTGGATCCCAAAGTTAGCTTTGGATAAGATTTTCATGGTGTTTACCTTTTGGGGGGGGGGGGGGATTTCCAAGATGATTAGTTTGTGGTTGGATCTAACTGGGGAGGAGTTGACTATTAGTGTAGCGCAATGGTCACCCATGTTAGTAATGACCAGGTCAAGGATGTTGCTACCTCTAGTGGGTTTAAGAACGAGCTGCTCCGGGGCATTAGAATGAATGAATTCCAGGAAACATTGGGCAAGTGTATTGGTACATGAGTAGTTTTCCCAGTTAATGGAGGGGTAGTTGAAGTTGCCCAATATGAGAGTGTTAGGTTGGACTCCAATATTCTCCATGGTATTTAGGAACATGGAGTGCGAGTCTTGGGACATGGTTGGGGACCTATAGCAGGCTATGACCTGAATCACTGTCTTACCCAATGTTAGCTGCACCTGAAGCATCACTGATGCATTATGTTGGGCTACCAGTCTGGAGTTGTGCGCATCCTTTAAGAATATGGAAACACCACCACCTTTGGAGCTTCGGTCCAAGTTCTGGGGCCGAAAGGTGCGGAATGAGTTATAGCCTGGTAGTGCAGGGATGCTTTTTGCTGCTTTGAACCAGGTCTCTGTTACAGCACAAATGTCAATGTTCTCCATTTTAATAAGTGCTTCGAGCGAGTGCATTTTGAGATTTAGACTTCTAGCATTGAGAAGCATGACCCTCAGATTGCATTTGTTTACAGCTGTTATGGTGGCAATCTGGTCTTTGGAACACAGCCTAAAAAAGGCACAATATGGGGTGGCAAGAGCCTTGGCCAGTATTCGGAAGCACAGGGGTGACAGATGCAGGCCATCTCTGGCAAAGCATCGAGGTCTGTCAATCATGTCATCCCAGGCAGAAAGATACTGGATCCCCTTGGAATGTGTTACAAAAATATGTATTAATGTGTGTATGCTTAATGCCAATTAATAATTAAATGAATTAAAAAGCTTTTCATTCTATTTTTCATGCACTGTGTTATATATAAATTGAGTTTCATATGAGACTGAAAAAGATGCTTTTTGAAAACTGCAGTATGCTTTCTGAAACTTGCAAGATGCCCTCTGACCTAGTAACTGCTAGCACAGCAATATTCATGTTTATGCCTTTTGGAAATGTATTTGAGAAGCAGGTGCTTATCTGCTAAGTCAGGAACGAATGAATGAACAATATTATATTCCGTAAATGTAATGATTTCAAACAACCAGCTCTGTTCGAAGCATGAGAACATGTGCAGCTGCAGTAACTTAGAGATAAAGTAGACAAAGGATTATTAGAGAAATGAACTGTTAGCATTGTGCTTGAATTAGCCATAGTACCTTGAATGGTAACATAACATGTATCTAACTGGGAGTAATCAAGGCCATGTTGTTTTCCTCAGGAAGTTTCACATAAAAATTGATAAATCAGCAGACATTCATGGAAATGATGGTCAACAGATGATGATAAAAAGGTGGTAATCTGTTAAATCAGCTTGGTAGGCCATGTCTAGTTAGAGAATGTATAAAAATGAAAGTATTTCCTGTTTCTAGTTAGACAAACTCTGTAATAGCACGTTTTTGTCCCCTTGCTGCAAGATTAAAGTGCCTTAACCTGAAACTACCGTGTTTTGATCATTTTTAAAGTATATTTTTCCTTTGACAGAATGACACCAGAAACTTAGTCAATCGTTGAAATCAATAATTTTCTGCTTGTACTGTGGGATCATTCTGGCTGATGGTAGGATGCTGCTCTGGGCTATGGTCATACCTGCCTGGGCTACATAATTCGAGAGCTCCTCCATGTCTCTTTTCATGTAGTCCAGGGAGGTACATTTCAGGTCATTCACACCCACATGCACAATGACAGAGTCATATTTGTACCTGTTGTTGAGGGACCTGAGTGCATGCATTATGTGGCGGATCCTGGCACCTGACAGGCAGCTGTTACTTTCTTACAGACACAGAAGTGAAAGAAGAGGGTTTTGGTTTTTCCTGAGGAGCCGAGTCCAAATCCGATTGAAAGGCAAACTTAATAAGGCCCCTTTCCACTAGCTTCCTTTTTCTCTCTGCCCAAACCCTGGTACTAAAACCGTGGCACACAGAACATACTTCAATAAGATGGACCTCGCCTAAACAACAAACACAGATGGTGTGACCATCTGTGAGAGACATTTTCTGATCATTTTAAAAGTATATTTTTCCTTTGACAGTTTGGTCCTTCGGACCGGAAAGTACCTCTCGCTCAAGGCCTACGTCAGAATTGGGCCCGGTGGCATGCATCCGTACGGAGAAGAGGCCAAATCAGCTCTTCTGTTTTGAAAGACCTCCGACTGAATTGTCGTTTGAAAGAGGCCAGCCACTGTTTCTGATCTGGGATTGGAGGACGAGTCAACGATCCGGTGGATCAACTCACGGAGGGTCAGGTAAGGAGGAATTACCTTATTTCTGTTTTTAGATCAGGGACTAGTTACAGAACTGTTTTTGTCAGGAAGATTTGCATGTGCAGATCATGGACAAAAAAGGGGTTACTGTTTTGTCATAGATCAGGGAAACAGGGTTACTGTTTTGTCATAGATCAGGGAAACAGGATAGGTAGGCAGTTATTCTAGATAAACTGTGAAAAGGTATAGAACTGTGGTACCACGTGATAAAGAGGGTTACGTAACAATTTACAGCTTAGCTAAGGCAACAATGGGAAATCAGTGTACGAAAAGTTCCCGAGACCCGCCCCTAACTGAAGACGCGAAATATACGCAATTACAGCGTGCCGACAATGTTAAGTATTATACAAAATGGGTTGATAAGTATAAATTCAATGGTAATTTAGAAAACTCGCACTTATTAAACTTGTCAGGCAACTAAAAACAGAAGCAAAAGGTCAATTAAAAAAGCAACGACAATTAGGAGTCCCTCAGGCGCATAGGTGGCTTGAGGAAGCAAATCGCAGGGAACAAAAGATAAAGAATTCAAAAACGATGTTCTTAGATAAAGAAGATAATAACTTGGTAATAGCAACGGCCCCTCCTTCACCCCCTCCACTACCCTTACCAGAATATGAAGCGAGTGGACAAGCTGATCCACCTCCGCTATATCCAGCTGTTTCCACAGCATCAAAACCATTTGTCAGGGATCCCATCGAGACAAGGTCTTGAACACGTGACTTGAGAAGGGAGATTGAACTATGTGAAATAAATAGAAAATCACAAGCTATGAGTGAGGAAGAAATATGTCCACTCATAGAAGTACCAAATCCTCAGGCAGGACAAGCAGGACAGGATCTGACTCTTTTAGTTTATAGACCGTGGACACCGGAAGATATCCGGAAAGCCACAGAGGGAATTCCCCATCCGAAAGTGAATTTTAGAACATTTTTCAAAGACTTACAGGGTATGAGATTAAGTTACCATTTAAATGGAAAAGAAGTAGAAAAAGTAGTTAGACAAATTGTAGGTCCAGATTGGCACATGATCAGTGGCGACTGGAATCCTCGTGACGCACAGCTTAGACCACTTCCACATACTAATGCAGAATTGGATGGCAGAGTGAAAGGTCTGACAGACCGAATCTCTGAAAAGTGGAAGCCTAGGGCTGACTGGACTTGCATTAATCAGTGCATTCAACAAGAAGGTGAAACAGTTGATAGATATTATGCTAGATTATTAGAGTGTTTTAATAACCACTGTGGAATGCAGATACCAGAAAACCAGACACAAAATTCCCCATATAAACAACAGCTAAAGAATGCATTCTTAAAGGGTAGTATAACTCCCATTAGCAGCTTTATTACAAAGCACATGGTAGATCATTGTACGAGTAGATTGCAGCCATTACTTGAATATGCTAGACATGCAGAGAGACATTTTAATAGTAAAAAAAAAAAAAAAACTCAAGTATTTTCAGCAGAAAATGGGTCAGAAGTATTTGTAGTACAAACTGGGAGAAAGGATAAAAAAAATACCCAGGGAAATAAACAATCTGACAAGCGATCAGAAGATTTTGAAGAAAGAAAGAAAAGAGGTGGATGTTTTAAATGCGGGGGAAAAAAGGACATTTAGCAAGGGATTGCAGGCTAAATAAGAAGGTGACTACAGAAAATAAGGAGGATGAGGAATGACTATATGACAGTCAGGAATCACTAAATGGAAATAAACAGGAAAAGACAAGCACAAATGTGATAGCAAGGGTAGAGGATGTGACAGAAGGGGTAGAGGATGTACATGAATTTGTAGACATTGAAGAAAATGAAATTTTGGACTTAGCCTTATTGAGCCTAGAGCTTTACTTAGCAGATACAAAACCGGAAGTGACGCTTCTGGTAGAGGGGAGGGAAGTCAAGGGGCTTCACGGACCCTGATACACCCTTCCAAATTACAGAAAGATTCAGAATCACCAGATTATATACTAGTGAAGACAGCTAATGGACAGCTGTATCGGGAGCCACTCTCCCATGACATAACGATAACAGACCCCGTTTCAGAAATGACCCAGAAAAGTAAAATTGTAATTTCTGCAAAATGCCCAGTAAACCTTTTGGGTAGAGACTTAATGCAGATATTTGGCATAGCCGTAGTTCCAACCATGCAGGGTATGGAAGCACAGCGACAAATGGATACTTCTGTAGTGCGACCGGAGGGTAAGACATATTATTGGTACAGCCAGGACTTGGTTACGACTGGTCCAGGGGCAATAACCAAAGAACTGATGAACGTAGCCATCAGTAAGTCCCCCTCCCTCGACACTGACAAACAGCATTTGTTGCATTGTACTCTATATTACTGTAATAGACCAGGACCTGATAAAGATTATGAGCAAGAAATGTTTCAGAACCACGCAGACTAGTGTTATGAAACTTGTACTGGGACGCAGAAAGAAACAGTGTAGTAAGCTGTTCATTGCCCCAGGAATTTTTAGCACTTTACAAATCTAATCGATTGCCATATGTTAGCTTAACTAAGAACAGAAATTTGAAATGGGCAGACTTAGGAGAAAAAGTCACAAGGTGGGAAAAGCAGACAGAATTAAAACTCTCCGAACAAGGAGTACAGAAACAGAAATTGAACTGGATAACACAGACACACCCAGCTGTGCACTCACAGGCTAGTGAGAATAGCTGAGTATGACTCTTATTAGAGGAAGAGAAAAAAGCCTTGCGAAACATACCAGAGACTCTCTGGTCAACAGGGAAATCAGATGTAGGACTTATACGAACAGCAGGACCAGTTACTATTACACCAAAGTCAGTATTTAGACCTCAGAAAAGACAGTATCCCTTGAGAAAGAATGCAGAGATAGGGATCAAACCTATAATAGCAGCCTTACTTAAGAAAGGAGTCTTAATAGAATCTCCTGATTCACCATGTAATACACCCTTATTTCCTGTAAGAAAAGCAAACAGGGAATGGCGTATGGTCCAAGATTTACAAGCTGTAAATAATGCAGTTATACCCAGGGCACCAACGGTGCCAGATCCGCACACCTTACTGAATGATTTAAAACCTCAGCAAAAGTATTTTTCTGTGGTAGATATTAGTAATGCATTTTTTCTCAATACCGATACACCCCGACAGCCAACATTGGTCTGCATTTACATTTCAGGGGAAAAGGTATACATATACGAGATTACCACAGGGATATTGTAAAAGTCCAACAATATTTGCACAAGAAATGGCAAGCAACCTGGCGGGATTTATCCCACCGAAAGGTAGTCAGATTTTACTTTATGTAGACGACATTCTGCTGGCAGCCCCCACCCAGCAAGAATGTAAAGAGGACACCATAGCATTATAACAGTTTTTAGCTACTCAAGGACACAAAGTAAACAAGAACAAACTACAACTTTGGAAAAAAACAAGTTAAGTACTTGGGATATGTAATATCCAAGAAAGGTAGAATATTAGACGAAGATAGAAAACAGCAATATTACAAGCACCTAGACCAACTACCATGATGGAAATGATGTCCTTCCTGGGCACTACTAACTTTTGTCCGAGTTGGATACCAAATTATGCTTTGGAATCTGCTCCACTGGCCAATTTAATATTCAAAAAGCCGATGGCAGCACAGGATTTATTACAATGGACACCAGAAGCAGAAGCAGCTTTCTGCAAGCTGAAACAACTGATAGCATCATCCTTAGTTTTAGGATTACCAAACTATCATAAGCAATTTTTTCAAACTGTAGACTGTAAGCAGGGTTATATGACATCAGTATTGACACAGCAGCATGGGGACAAGCAACGCCCCATAGCTTACTATTCATCACAGTTAGACCCAGTGGCGTGGTCCCTGCCCCACTGTGTACAAGCAGTAGTTGCAGCTGCAATGGCAGTGCAGGCTTCGGCCTCAGTAGTGTTATTCCACCCTCTCACATTGAGAGTGCCTCATGCAGTCGCAATTATTTTACTGCAAGAAAAAGTAGCATATCTTTCTCCTGCTAGACATCTTTCCTGTATGACTATACTGTTGAGCCAACCTCATCTGACAATTGAACGATGCACAACTTTGAATCCGTCAACCTTGCTCCCAACCCCTGCAGATGGCAAACCACACTGCTGCCTGTAGGAGATTAAGCAAAAGACATTACCTAGACAAGACCTTATGGATGTTCCCTTAAATGATGCCGAGGTGACATACTATGTGGACGGCTCATGCAGGAGGAAATCCTAGTGGGGTATGCAGTCATTTCTGATACTGAAACTTTAAAAGCAAAACCTTTACCACACAATTTATCTGCACAAGCAGCAGAGTTGATTGCCTTGACAAGGGCATGTACCTTAGCAAAAGGTAAGAAAGTGAATATTTATACTGACAGTCAGTATGCTTTTTCTACTGTACATGTTTTTGCACAGCATTGGAAAAATAGAGGAATAATAACATCTACTGGTAAACCAATTAATCATGCGCAATTCATTTTAGATTTATTAGACTCTATTCAGTTACCTCAAAAAGTAGCTATTTGCAAATGCGTAGCTCATACTAAGCAACTGGACAGGATTTCAAAAGGTAATGCGCGGGCTGATACAGCTGCAAAACAGGCAGCTTCAGCCTCAGAAGCTTTTCTTTTGAGTGAGGACTTACAACCCTCTGAGATTTTAGATTTAGAAATGTTAAAAACAATGCAGACACTTACTACAAATGTAGAAAAACAGAAGTGGATAAAACGAGGCACAATCCTTGAAAAGGGACTGTACATCTCCAAGGAAAAGAAAACAATTTTGCCATCTAACTTGTTTAGATATGCAGCTTTGTTGAGCCATGGGCAGAGCCATGTCTCAACAGGGAGGATGGTACAGTTAGTGAATCGAGTGTTTACAACCTATGGATTTACAAATTACACAAAAAATGTTTGTGCAGCATGCCATATTTGTAACAAGCATCACTCACAAGGGGCATTGAAGCCTAAGCAAGGGAGCTTCTCTACACCACCGTATCCGTTTCATACTATTTGTATGGATTTCATAGAACTGAATAAATGCGAGAATAAAAAGTATTGCCTTATCATTATACATATGTTTTCCAAATGGGTGGAAGCTTTTCCAACTAAAAATCCAGATGCAGCTACTGTTGCAAAGGTCCTTGTTAAAGAAATTATACCCAGATTTGGCATACCGGAAAAGATTTATAGTGATAACGGCACACATTTCGTGAACCAAACAGTACAGCAACTTAGTCGTTATTTTGGAATATCATTAAAAAATCACTGTGCTTACCAACCCCAATCTGCAGGGTTAGTAGAGAGGCATAATGGGGTGTTGAAGAGTAAGCTTAGGAAGTTGATGAGCGAGACACAAAAGAACTGGGTGCACTGTTTGCCTTTAGCACTGTTGAGCATGAGAACTGTTCCAAATGCAAAGGGATTAACTCCTTTTGAAACTTTGTTTGGGAGGGCATATTATACACCTCAGTGGAAACCTCTCATGTCTGCAGAGCAAGAGGCTGACAGTTCACTTGCAGGGTATATGAGACGATTTTTGAATAACAAACTTTTGCAGTTAAATTCTGTTTCAGATAAAGAGCAACCGAAATCTGAAGCACCAGTAGCCCCAGGTACCTGGGTCTGGGTGAAGATTGTGAAGCGAAAGAACTGGAGTTCTCCAAAGTGGGAAGGACTGTACCAGGTACTACTGTCGACACCCACTGCAGTCAAGATCACGGAGTGAGCTTCCTGGATTCATTTGACGCACTGTAAACTGGTTAAGAACTTTGAATTGGACAAAAACTTTGTTACTGTTGTACAACGAGAACATAATGGCCAGGTACAGAGTGAATAGAGACATTGAGCAACCTCAGAAAACTTGTATGATCAATTTAATAACTATGCTAATCACACTGTTCTTTTTGTTGTGGCCACTCCTTTTTCCTGCCACGAAAGTTAAACTGATTAAACGTAATGAACCAAACACAGACTGGCATCCGAACTTTAACACTTATCAGGCAATTACACGTGTGTATGCTGAGACTTTTAATGTTTCGAACTGCTGGGTCTGCACGGCCATACCAACAGCATACAGGGGTTTATTGATGGCTGCTATCCCCCTAGGGGTCAATGAGACCTGGGAAAATCTGTTTTTTGACACAGTTGCTATTAAGGCACATGATAAGGTAGCACTGTATTTGCCTGTAACACAAAAAGGAATTGTATGTTTTTACAAAAATGATACCATCCAAGTGGGATGGAGTAAGTGTAATGTCACCGTACAGTATAAATGTTATAAAAAAACAAATGATTTAGGTGGATCTTGTAGTACAGATTATGACTCATTTTTGAAATCTATGCATAAGACTCTTGATCAGGTACAACGTAATCCTGTACTTCTCAAACAGTTATCTGTAATAGATAGGAAAAGGTTTCATGCAGGGCAGTCATTTCGTAACAAAGTAACAACTAAAGTAGAGGACTGTTATTTTGTGTGTGGTAAAAAAGCATATAAAAGGTTACCTGAGAATTGGTCTGGCAGTTGTTTTTTGGGGTACCTGGTCCCAGCCATCCGACACACTGCAGTTTTGCCTCAGGGAAATATTCGAAATACCCAAGATGTGACCAAAAAGACTGTTAAGAAACCTGAGAATCCAGTGGGACAGATCAAAGCGGGCTGAAAAGACCATCGTAATGTGGGAACCAAAGTTGTGCACATGGACATGAGTAATGCTGTCATATCCTAGGCAGGTACATTACCTGCATATGGTGCAGTTAAATCAATATGGGAGCTGCGAAAACTGTCAAAACTTCTCGAAGTAATGAGTAACGCAACTTTTTCTGCTCTTGAACTGATAACTAATGAACTGAATGCCATGAGAACTGTAGTACTCCAAAACCGAATGGCTCTTGACTTCACCCTAGCGGCAAGGGGTGGGACATGCGCTTTAATCAAAGAAGAATGCTGTGTGTTTATTCCTGATCA
Organism: Protopterus annectens; assembly: GCF_019279795.1. NCBI lineage: Eukaryota > Metazoa > Chordata > Ceratodontiformes > Protopteridae > Protopterus > Protopterus annectens. The sequence continues at coordinate 286,268,595 of NC_056743.1, forward strand.
TCAGCATGAGATTAACGATCATCTCGAGATGATTCAGCAATTGTCGGCCATGACCAAACCAGGCCTAAACCCTCTGACAGACTTTTTCCAGAATATATTTGGGGGGGTGGGGTTCCATTCTAATGAACATACTGATTGCCATTGGGGTAGGATTACTCATAATAGGAGTTTGTGTTTGTTGTGGAATCCCCTGCATGAAGAAATTAATCAAAAAATTCATAGATATATCAGTATCTGAGACTATGTATCAAAGTACTGAATTTGAAGAGCTGCTAGAATGCGAAACACTTTCATAAAAGTTTAAACTGAATGACTTTCTTAACTGCAAATTCTGGTTGGAAGAGGTTAGGAAAAGAAGCAAACTGTTTATTCTTTTTTAAAAATAGAATTAAAAAGTATTAACAGGAGGGAAATGTTAGAAAAATATGTACTAATGTGTGTATGCTTAATGCCAATTAATAATCAAATGAATTAATACGCTTTTCATTCTATTTTTCATGCACTGTGTTATATATAAATTGAGTTTCATATGAGACTGAAAAAGATGCTTTTTGAAAACTGCAGTATGCTTTCTGAAACTTGCAAGATGCCCTCTGACCTAGTAACTGCTAGCACAGCAATATTCATGTTTATGCCTTTTGGAAATGTACTTGAGAAGCAGGTGCTTATCTGCTAGGTCAGGAACGAATGAATGAACAACACTATATTCTGTAAATGTAATGATTTCAAACAACCAGCTCTGTTCGAAGCATGAGAACATGTGCAGCTGCAGTAACTTAGAGATAAAGTAGACAAAGGATTATTAGAGAAATGAACTGTTAGCATTGTGCTTGAATTAGCCATAGTACCTTGAATGGTAACATTACTGGGAGTAATCAAGGCCATGTTGTTTTCCTCAGGAAGTTTCACATAAAAATTGATAAATCAGCAGAAATTCATGGGAATGATGGTCAACAGATGATGATGAAAAAGGTGGTAATCTATTACGTCAGCTTGGTAGGCCATGTCTAGTTAGAGAATGTATAAAAATGAAAATATTTCCTGTTTCTAGTTAGACAAACTATGTAATAGCACGTTTTTGTCTCCTTGCTGCAAGATTAAAGTGCCTTAACCTGAACTTACCGTGTTTTGATCATTTTTAAAGTATATTTTTCCTTTGACAGAATGACACCAGAAACTTAGTCAATTGTTGAAATCAATAATTTTCTGCTTGTACTGTGGGATCATTCTGGCTGATGGTAGGATGCTGCTCTGGGCTATGGTCATACCTGCCTGGGCTACATAATCCGAGAGCTCCTCCATGTCTCTTTTCATGTAGTCCAGGGAGGTACATTTCAGGTCATTCACACCCACATGCACAATGACAGAGTCATATTTGTACCTGTTGTTGAGGGACCTGAGTGCATGCATTATGTGGCGGATCCTGGCACCTGACAGGCAGCTGTTACTTTCTTACAGACACAGAAGTGAAAGAAGAGGGTTTTGGTTTTTCCTGAGGAGCCGAGTCCAAATTTGATTGAAAGGCAAACTTAATAAGGCCCCTTTCCACTAGCTTCCTTTTTCTCTCTGCCCGAATGCTGGTACTAAAACCGTGGCACACAGAACATACTTCCAGTAGATGGACCTCGCCTAAACAACAAACACAGATGGTGTGACCATCTGTGAGAGACATTTTCTGATTAGATTTGGGGCATTTCTTGAAGCCCAACTTCACCTTATCAGACATGTTAATCCACTAGACAATGTCAGAAAACAACTGAATAATCACAATCCAATCCAAAACATTATTCAGAGCCAAACTTGGCTATCACAACACTCTGTATTTAAACAATCAAGTTATTTCTAAAGAAAATAAAGCCTAACTTCGGCTATGAAATAAAGTAATAAGGCCTGACTGGCTAAGAGTAGAGGTTACTTAACTGTTTCAGCAATCTGTGCTATCAGAAAAAAAAAATAAAGCCTAACTCATCTATAAAACAAAGTAATTATCTAACCGGCTAAAGCCTAAACTTGGCTATGAGGGGATAGGGTACAAAGATGCCTAAGCAGGCACAAAAAAATGGCCTAATGCCAATAACAGCAATCACTTTCATCTAAAAAAAACAATGAAGTAAAGTGATTGAAAAAGAAATGTGTTACATTTGCAATTAACTAAAACAATGTTAACTAGAGCTGCTCAATGTTTGGAAACTTCTGCCAGAAGTTTGGAGAGGTTCTGCTGAAATCCACAGCAACCACTGCTAAAATCAAGTACCTTTTGAGTTTCCTTTGCACTTTGCTGACTGTACTTTATAATTCTGCTGACTTTTACTATATTTTCTGCAGTTAAAAAAGGCTGTTCTTTTGCTTTAAGTAGCTAGCACATAGCATAAACTAGATTCAGGTCTGCTGAATCTAGACTGTATTATAACACTTAAACACTATTCCACCCATCTTACATTAGGAGGGCCCTGTCTGCATCCTTGTGGCAGAAGAGTGTAGTCTGAGCCTCATCTGAGTCGGAGATTACTTGAGGAAAGCTCACTGTGTGCTTTCCCATTGGTAGTTAAGCTTAAAAATGTTTATTCTTATTTGTATTTAAGCTTCGCATTTGTGCATATCTGCGCACCATGCAACGGACAGTGCCCGGTAAAGATGCAAATGCCTTGAAAATTCTTCACTAGACATTTGTTAGTGGAACCCTCCCAAACTTCCCTGCTGCACTGTGGATGACTCAGTAGTGCACTGAGAAATGTTGACATAGTTTTTCACCCCTAGCCTTCAACAGAATAAGCCCCTCTGTTAATCCTTGAGCAAAATCTGGTCAAATTAGCCCACTCCCCAATAGCAGTTATGGTAAAAACTTGCCATAATGGACAGTCAGTTTCCAAACATTTCTCAGGCCGGCCTGGTTGACATGGATATCCTGAGGCAATGTAGTAACTGTCTCATTTATACTGACAACCACTTGCTCCTAAAACAAATACAGTATGTGATAAATGTAATTATGCTATGAATTTGTAATCAATTCTCTCACATAACAAGAAGCCAGACATCAAACATGGTGTCAGCACACACAACACCTCTTACACAAAACAAGGTCACAACAGATGAACCCACATATGTGGAGGTACTCAGCAGAAGCCTACCAAAAGATCAGGTGTCTCCCACGTGCAAACCACTTGCACACACACTGCAAAGCAGATAGAATCCACTACACATAATTACACGCACACCAGTGTCTCAGCAAATAAGTCCCTAAGGCAAAACACCTCAAAACCAAATGTCTTGGTCATAGGCAACTCCACAGTGAAACACACAGATGTCCCTCTCACTAGGCTGGGCAAGGAGAAGGTCACAGTCAGCTGCCTGTCAGGTGTCAGGATTCATCAAATCATGCATACACTCAAGTCCTTCAATAAGAAGTTATGTACCTACCATAACGTTCCATGTAAGTTGTCTTCATCTCGTCTTCTTTCTTGCTGTTTGGGATCGGAGCCGACACGGCCATCTTCAATAGCTCGATAGCTGTTTACTGGCTCGAGGCTACCCCTTATCCCATGATGCCTAGCAACAGCTACCCAGACCTCGTTTGAAATAGCTAATCCCAGACATAATAAGAGAGAAACCAGTTAACATAAAACTGGTTGTTCCATACATCCTAAAAACTAGAATAGGTTAGGAAGACCTGGGCAGAAGAGTAACAATAAAGAATACTCAGCCAATGAAAAAGGACTGCTCTCGATCCACTAGGATGGGGGGATGGAGGGAGGGACGCAAGAAAGAAGACGAGATGAAGACAACTAACATGGAACATTATGGTAGGTACATAACTTCTTAATGTTAAGTTGTCTATCTCGCCTTCATTCTTGCTGTTTGGGACAGTGTCCCTAGCACCTAACATCCTGGGTGGCTCAGTGAAACAGACTCTTCAGAACACTGGAACCAAAGTCAGCTCTGCTCCGGGAGACCATATCCACCTTGTAATGAGAAATAAAGGTATGAGGGTTTGCCCACGTGGCAGCTGCACAGATGCAATCCATGGGCAACCTAGACTGAAAAGCTACGGAGGTGGCTAATGCCCTAGCAGAATGACCTTTTGGTTTAGTTGGTAACTCTTTATTCCTAAACTGGTAAATAAAAGTAATAGTGTGGGACAACCATCTGGATAAGGTCACCTTGGAAACTGGGAGACCTTGTTTGTTTAAGGCATAAGAAAGGAATAATTGGTCTGACTTTATTTGTTTAGCTCTATGTAGGTAAAAATGCAATTGTCTATGAACGTCCAATTGGTGAAGTTTGTACTCTGCCTTGTTGCTATGATTTGGGAAGAACACAGGGAGATCTATAGATTGATTTAAATTATTTTCTGAGCAGACTTTATGAAGAAATGAAGGATTAGTCCTCAGAGCAACTCTGTCCTTGTGAAACACCAGGTAGGGAGGACAAACACATAGTGCTTGAAGTTCTGAGACACGCCTAGCTGAAGTGATAGCAACCAGAAAGACAGTCTTCCAAGACAGAAACTTGATGGAGCAGGATGCTGCTAGTTCGAAAGGAGGCAGAATTAAGGAAGTTAAGACTAAATTAAGGTCCCAAGGAGAAGGGGGATCTCTCACTGGAGGTCTAAGAAGAGATGTTCCTCTCAAAAAAGCTTTACAGAGCTTATTAGACATGTTGTTAGAATTTGTCAAACTGATATGAAAATTAGAAATGGCCGCTAACTGTATCCTAATCGTAGCGGAAGCAGCCCCGGAATGAAAAAGTTGTGCTAGGAATTCCAGAATTTTGTGGACTGGGGCTGAGAAGGGATCCACATTCCTAGATTCTGCCCAACAAGAAAAATGTTTCCATTTGCTAACATAAATTTTTCTCGTTGTAGACTTATGAGAGGAAAAGATAACCTCGCGGACTGCTGGGAAGCCTGGTTAAGGTTGGAAGTGGAGCAACCAAGCTGTGAGTTGGAGAGTTTGGAAGGATTGATGCAACCCGCCGGACTGATGAATCAGGAGATCTGGAATCGGGTCCAGAGTCAAGGGCTGATCGAGAAGGTAACGGTGCAGGAACAGGAACCATATCTGTCGAGGTCAGTAGGGGGCAATGAGGATCATTTTGCAACCCAACAATTTTGCTTTCTGTATGTGTTTCGGTATCAGGGGAAACGGAGGAAAGGCATAAAGAAGTCCCTCAGGCCAATCGTGGACTACAGCATCTCTGGGTATGTGACCTGGAAGCAGAAGAAGGGAGACATAGTTGCTGCATTTGCTGTTGAAAGGGGTGGCAAAAAGATCCCAGCAAGGCTGTCCCCATTTGCAGAAGATAAGATCCGCAACTTCCTGATTCAGAGACCACTCATGAGGCATGAGGATAGCTCTGCTGAGCCTGTCCGCTATGACGTTGGATCTCCCAGGGATGTGCGTCGCAATCAGAAAACATTGGGAGGAAATCACCCACTGCCAAAGTCTGAGTGCTTCTCGACACAGGGGGTAGGATCTGGTTTCACCCTGCTTGTTGATGTACCACACCACTGATATGTTGGTTTGAATTGCAATGGTCCCAGAAGGAAGAGCGTCTTGAAGGGTTTGCAACGCCTGGAGCACGGCTCTCATTTCTAGGACATTTATGTGCAGATGGTACTCGTGAGGTTTCCAAGTGCCTTGGACTGTCCTGCCCAGATAATGCCCCCCCCCCCCATCAGGGAGGCGTCTGTAGTCACTGTGGCTACCAGAGGGGGCTGTATGAAAGGTCTGACCTGAGTCACTAGTGGGGAGACCATCCACCAAGAAAGGTGCCTTTTGATGCCTCTGTGAGCAGGATAATGTGAGTCATGGGTAGCTCCTGGAAAGACCATTGCGTGAAAAGAAGCCACTGAAGAATTCTCATGTGGAAACGCGCTAATGGAAGTAGAAGAATGGCAGCTGCCATGGAGCCCAGAGTTTGAATGACATACCTGACTTAGATCCTTTTGCTCTGCATTAGGATTTGCACTTGTTGATGAATTGTGGACACTCTTTCTAGTGGTAACCTTGCAAACATTTTCCTTGTGTTTAATTCTGCTTCTATGTAAGTGATAAACTGACAGGGCAACAAAACAGATTTTTCGAAATTTATTGTAATACCTAGCTGGGTGCAAGATGTGATTGTATAATCCTGCGCTTGCAAGAGTTGATGCCTGGTGGTAGCAGTGAGGAGCCAGTTGTCTAGATATGGAAACACCTGAAATCCTTGACATCTCAGGTGAGCTGTGACCACTGCCATACATTTGGAGAACACCCTGGGGGCTGTGGTGAGACCAAAGGGTACAGTTCTGAACTGGTAATGACTGGCCCCCTCCCGAAAGCGAAGAAATCTCCTGGAGTGTCTGTCCATCTTGATATGGTAGTATGTATCCTGAGGATCTATCGAGCACATCCAATTTTCCTGACCCAGGAAGGGTAGAATGGACTGTAGCGTGACCATCCGAAACTTTGTTCTTTGTACAGATTTGTTTAGTCTGCTGAGATCCAGAATTGGTCTCCAGTCCCCTGTCTTTTTTGGTACCAAAAAGAACCGTGAGTAAGTTCCGGATCCGTGAATGGCTCTTTTTTCTAGCAGTTTTGAAACTTCTATTACTGCTTGCTCCTTCAGATTGAGTGGAACATCTGGAAGGGCCTTCTTTGACTGTAAGGGGGATTGATGGAAGGGAATTTTGTAACCTCCGGATATAATGGACAGTACCCATCTGTCTCTTGTTAAATTTTGCCAGGTTTTTGGGTACAGTGAAAGTCTTCCTCTGACTGCCTCCAGAGGTGAGCAGCCGGGCAACCCTTAAGGGATGCTGGAAGGGCTTGTCAGAGAAGGATTCTCTGTTGCCCTGGTTCTGCAGACCCCCTCTGCCACGAGGGTGGCATCTATTGTTGTTGTTTCCCCCTCTGCCTCTGGAGGAAAAATCACTGTGTGTGTCAGTAAAGGCTCCCTGAGATTTGCGGAACCACATCTTCCCACTCTTCTGACCCTTGGGGTAAGGTCTAGAGGGAGTGGAAAAACAGACTCCCACGGCAGAGTCTTGCCTTCTTGCTCACACCTAGTCAATGTTTCTTTCAGCTGTGGCCCAAAGAGAAAGGAGCCATTAAAGGGGGTATTGGTGAAGGATGCTCGAAAGGGTTCCGCAAAGTGACACAGCTGCATCCAAGCATGCCTCCTGAGGGCCACACCCTTGCCCGCGGCTCTACTCGCTCCATCGGCTGCATAGGAAATGAGCCTCATGGAGGAGTTAACTACAGAATTAAGAGTCGTTAGCTGGGAAGCTACTTTGGCTTGTACTCCCTCAGCTGTAGGATCTTGAAGGGTATCTCCAAGCTCTGTAAGGAGATCCCTTTGAAGGCGAGTAAAATGACATAGATAGTTCAGGGACCTCATGGAGAAGGTCGCTGAAGCAAACATTCACTTTCCGTACCTGTCTGTCATCCTAGATTGCTTGTTAGGGGGATGAACAGATGAAGAGGTTTCTGCTAACTCTTTTTTGGTGGCTGCTGCTACCACCATGGCATCAATGGGCACACCTTTATAATGCAATTGCTTACCCTGGGGGGCTGTAATAAATTTACAGGTCTCCTCGGAGTTGGCTCCACTGTGTCCAGAGCTGACCAAGCCTTTCGAGCCACTACAGACATAAGTGGGTTTAAAGGAGGAGAAACCCAGGAGGTGGAAGGTCGGGAACAGAAAGTGTCAGGGAATACAGTCTCATCCTCGGTATGGGCTAGGGGATTCCAGTTCCCCCTCTGCCTAAGCATTTCCAGGATGTCCGAAAAGGACATTTTTTCAGAGGGGGATCTCGGTGACCCTTCCGATTCATCTAAGTCTGTATCAGAAGTGACAGACTCAGGGGAGTCAATGTGCTTTCTCTTGCACCTCTTCTTCCAAGGGGGCTCCTCTGAGTGATCAGGGGAGGCCTCGGAAGAAGAGGAAACACCCAATTGGGTGTCTTGGAGCATCGGTCCCCTACGCTTGGGGTCTGGAGGAGGAGCAGAGGTTGGCACAGACACTATGGGGGACGGAGCCAGTGGGGCTGGAAGTGGAGCTGTCTCAGGGGACAGCATACTCCGCATGACCTCAAAGGCATCCCTGCCTTGAGGCAGAGAAAGCTCTGGTTCCAAAGAAATAGGAATATTTCTCCGCACCGAGGGGGATGGCTCCGAGGCTGATGTTGGAGCCGATGCTCCGAGAGGGAGAACGGGGCCGGACAAAGGTCCGATGCCACTTACCCCCTCGGAGCTGACGAGGGAGCCCTGGCATCCAGATTCCTCGATCGAAGGGACTATCGAAGTAATTGCAGCTGAAGTCGGAACCGAAGGAGAGATGGTGATCGGAGCCAATGGTTCCACTACTCGAACCCCAACGAACTCCGGCTCAGAACTCAATGGAGTCGAGGGAGGAACAGAAAAGGAGGTGGATGGAGCCTATACCTGTTGAGGAGGGCTAGACAATAATTTTGATAGTGCCTGTGATTTAAGCAACCTACTTACTACTCTCTCCTCATCATTATCCGACAGCCTAGAGGATCGAGAGGAGTGTGATGAATGGTGGCTATGTTCACTTTGCAATAATGGAGACCGAACTGACGAATGAACGGCCTCTAATGATGGGGACCTCAGCCTCTTATGGCTCCAAGATGGCTCCGAAACATCCAATGGAGCTGACGGAGGGGTTGTCTTGTCAGTGCCAGCCAGAACCGACATACTCAGCAAATCCTGTACAGGAGTCGGCTCCGATGGTGGAGCCAATGGTTTAGTGGATTTTGGGGATTTCATTGGCTGGGAACTCTTTGTCTGTGAATCCTGAGGCTTTAACAGACCCCTAAGGATCAATTTGTTCTTACGCTCCTGCAGGACCCTTAGACTAAAGGCATGGCAAAGAGAACAAGAGTCCTGAAGGTGAACAGCGCCCAAACAATAAATGCAGCTAGTGTGCCCATCTGTCAGAGACATTTTCTGACAGCATGAGTCACAATTTTTAAAACCAGATACTTTAGCTTCCTTAGACATGACCCAACTACAAAAAAACTAAGTACCACAAGGTAAACACAGCCAGACAAATAAGTACTATTCTAAACAAGACAGACCTCTAAAAATAAAATCTTTGTCTTTTTTTTTTTTTTTTTAAAGATAGCAAAACAGGAAAGGAGAGCCTCTAAGTTAAACGGCTATCCTAGGGAGGGGGGAGAACTCTCTAACTTAAACGAGTTTTAAATAAAAGGGAAACTAAGAGGAACGAAGTATTTCAACAACATGTATAGAATAAAACTAAGAACAGTAAAATATCCATTAGTTTAAAGGGTCTAAGAGAGTATTTTACACAAATAAATTGAAATATACAAGCCTGAGCCAGAAAACGACACACCTCACAGCTGAAGCAGCAAATGAGATCTGGGTAGCTGTCACTAGGCATCATGGGATAAGGGGTAGCCTCGAGCCAGTAAACAGCTCTCAAGCTATTGAAGATGGCCGAGTTGGAGCCGAGGATCAGCTCTGATCCCAAACAGCAAGAATGAAGGCGAGATAGACAACTTAACATCAACTATTACCGTTATGACTCCATCATAGTACATGTGGGGGTGAATGACTTGAGACATACCTCTCTGGACTATATGAAGAGACACATGACTGAACTCTCAGACTGTGTCCTAGTCAGGTATGACCATAGCCCTAACCAGCATTCTACCTTCACCCAGGATGATGCCAAAGTATAAACAAAAAATAACTGACTTCAACAATTGGCTTAGCTTCTGCTGTCAATCCAAGGGGATCCAGTATCTGTCAGCCTAGGAAGACATGGTCAACAGACCATGCTGCTTTGCCAGAGATGTCTTCACCCATCTCCTCTAGGCTTTCAGTTACTAGCAAAGATACTTGCCTCCTCCATAGTCCCTTTTTTTAGGCAATGTCAAAACAACAAAATCCCAGATGTAAAAAAATCCACTCAAGACAATCTTGAGGTTATGTTGCAAACTGCACTCCCTGAAAGCACTCCTCACCTTGGAAAATTTTGATGTCTGTACAGTCACTGACACATGGTTCAAGGTCGCAGACAGCACCGGGGCCGTACAAGGCTACAATGCCTTCCACATGTTTAGACCCCAAAATGAGCATGAAAGAACCAAAGGTGGAGGTGTGTCTATCGTCATTAAAACCAAATACACTTGAGACTCGTTAAACAGTATGACTCTCTTGAGCTATTCTGGGTCCAGCTAACTATAGGTAAAACACCCTACCACATCATAGATAGCCACAGGTCCCCCACCATGAACAAACAGGAGTACTTGCTACAGTCACTCACTATAAAACCAAACACTTGGGTCAGGGGAGACTTTAACTATCCTTCCATCAACAGAATGACATACATGAGCACAAACATGTTTATCCTGAGATACCTGGACTTTGTCACTACAAAAGCCATGGAACAGTTATTCTGCACCCCCACAAGGGGCTCAAGTGTCCTGTACTTAGTACTCACCAACATTGGGAGCCACTGCATTAGCCCCTGCGTGTTGCTCTCCCTGGTAAGCTCAAACCATAAACCCATCTCATTCAAAGTAATGATCAGACCTGACACCACTACAGGAACAAAAAAAAAACTGAAAGATTTCTCCAAAGCAAACTACAGCGTGCTAAACGATGGTATAAAAAGTTTCAAACCCTCTACTAATGCAGCCAGCAATGACTCTTATGCAGAGGGGTACACAAATGCTCTGTACAACCACTTAAACAACTGTGTAGACTCGGCTGTACCTGACCAGATCAAAACCAGGTCCGCCCAAAAAAAAACAAGCCACCATAGCGGATCTCAAATATAAATAGTTTATATAACAAAAAGAAGAAACTGTTATCTATAAACAAGTGGAAACTTACTCAGCAGAAGGATAATACCCTCCACGGCTTGAACAAGCAAATCAGAAATCTTCTAAAGTCCTCTAAAGCTAGTTATGAGACTAAATCAGAATCCCTAGCTAAGGATAATCATAAGGCATTCTTTAGCTATGTCTGAAATCTAAAAGGGAATGCCCAGCTATGTGCCGGACTTATAGTGGATGGTACCACTCATACTGAAACTGAAGGAATTGCTAACCTGAAAGCTGACAGATTTGGTGCAAACTTCATCCCCCTGTCCCCACCAGCCATACCCCAAAGCATACCTGAAACAAGTCCTCTACCTCACATTTCCCAAGGGCAGGTCATATCCATGCTCTCCAAGGCCAAACACACAGCCTCTGTGGGACCAGATAACATCTCAAGCTGCTTACTAAGCAACCTAAAACAAGACCTAGTGGAACCATGTGGCACTCTCCTTAACCACAGCCTGAGCTCTGGCTTTTTTCCAGCAGACTGGTAAACAGCAACAGTTATCCCAATGCACAAAGGAAGTTCATCAACAGACCCTATGAACTACAGACCCATATACTTAACCTGCTTTATCTGCAAGGCCATGGAAAGAAACATCATGTACCTTATCATCAAGGACATAGGAGTCCTTCAAACTCTTGTTCTGATCCAGTCTGGCTTCATTCAGAGTAGAACATGCTTATTTAACCTGATGGGCTTCTTTGAGAATGTCAATAAAGCCCTGGATGAAGGCAAACAAGCCACACTTCCTATCTTGACTTGGCCAAGACTTTTGACACAATCCTCAACTTATCTATCATTGAGAAACTCTCCTAACTGGGGATTAACCCATATGTCATTAGATGGGTAGCCAACTGGCTCACTGACAGAATGCATACTGTAAAAGCTGAGTAGTCCATCTCTACCAGTAGAATAGTTACCAGTAGTGTACCACAGAGATTTGTGCTAGGCCCTCTACTGTTTGGAATCTATTTCTCGGAAGTCCAGGTGAAAGTAGATGGCCTGTGACTTACTAAGTTCGCTAAAGATTCCAAAATGGGTGCAATCACTGAGTCCCCCAGTGATGTGAACATATTACAAAAGGGGCTAACATAGACAAATGATTGGTGTCACAGCCACGGACTAAAACTGAATGCTAAAAAATGCATTATCCCCTTTGGCAAAGAGGAAGTCCCTGATAATTACAGTACTGACAGTACCCCCTAATCTCAAACCCAGTGGTGTGAAATTTGGGACACAGGTTGATAGTAACCTAAACTTTGATTACCATGTGTCCACGGTGGTAAGGAAAGCCTTCTACATTGCATATCTTCTAAGTAAGGGCATTGCATCCAAGACTAAGGATACTATAACTACTCTCTACTTGACCCTCATCAGACCACTAGAGTACAATGCTCCCTCATTGCATGTACCTCACCAGACTCCTACAGCAGCTGGAGTGACCACAGAGGTTTCTTACCAAGAAAATTAAGGACCTTCAAAACACGACCTACATAGATTCATAGGTAGGTACTAGGCTATCTGCCGAGGGCATTTATAAGCCTAACCAGAGTATGTCAGCTTTTGCCACCCCATTGATTAAATAACTGAGCCTCTGTCAAGAAGAGCCAATGAAGTGATCCCAGGGGTGTATTTTCTGTTACCCATCCACTTGTCAAGGTTTCTCTTGAAGAGTGTTAGTGAGGGGCTCTGCCTATAGTAGTTAGGAATTTTGTTCCAAAGCATGGGAAGTCTATGTGACAGGAATCTATCCCTCCAGCATGTTCTATTTATTGTTGTGGCGAGGTTTAGCTCACTAGAACGAGTGGCTCGCAGTGACTTGGATTTCTTTAGGTGGAGCATGTCCATCAATTCTGAGCTGGACATGGCTTTGTAAGTCAGGCAGAGATCACCACTGAGTAAGCAATATGCGACTGAGTACAGCTGGAGATTTTCCAGTCGGGCTACATAGGACATATGTTTGAGGCCAGTAATCCTCTTGGTGAGGTACCTCTGTGGTCCCTCCAGGTGTTGGAAGTGTCTTGCGAGGTACATCCCAAATGGGGTACCATACTCCATGATGAGTCCAATGAGTGATGAGTAGAGGGGCGCTATAACCTCTTTATTTCTAGATGCAAACCCTTTAGTAATTAGATGGGCTACATAGAAGGATTTCCTAACTACTTTGGCAATATGATTGTCAAAGGAGAAATTACTATCTACCTGGGTCCCCAGATCTCTTATTACCTCTTCTGTATTAAGGGGTCTGTCACCTATGTGGTAATTCATGGGTGTTTTGTTTTTTCCAAACAGGATGACTATGTATTTTTTTTCATTTAGCTTGAGACCATGACCCTGACACCAGGTGTCCATCTCAGTAAGGCCCTTTTGGAGAATGTCCGTGTCAGCCGGAGAGTCAATTATGGTTCCCAGTTTGCAGTCATCGACGAACTTGGCCAGTCACAGTCCTCCCGTGGTTGCCTGTACCTTTGAGAAGTATATGCCGAAAGACTGAAAGCCCTGTCACTGTATTCTGTATCCTACAGGCTGCTGAGAGGTGACTTGTGCCTGGGCCTAAAGAGCAGTCTCTGATCCTGCCCTAATGGAAATGCTGTACATCTGTAAATCAAATGGAACAAGAGTCACTCACTCCAGGGATATCAACCAAGCCTGTGGCATCAACAGAACATGCTGGAGAGACAGATGTGCCTTGCAGAGATTGCCACTCCTCTGGAATAAACTCCCAATTCATGTGAAGTAGATCTCCTCAATAACGCTATTGAAGCACAACACAGACAACTGGATGGAAGACCATAAACTTACCAAGGGGATGGCACCCATGTCCCTCATGGACAGGGGCAGTCGGTGCTGATCATAAACTTGCCCTGCAAATAAAGACCATTTAACCAATGTCAATCAGGGAACAAGGTAAAATATGGCTAGCCTTGTAAAGACCCTAGGGGCATTAGCCTAGTAACTTCCTACTAATATATTACTTTTGCACCCCTGGAAATTAAACATACTAACCTTACAGTCGCAAAGCTGAGGAGAAAGAGAATAGCTCCAAAAAGTATATTACAGTTGAAATGTTGCAGTTTAACTGTAGTTTAATGCTGCAACTAGCACCAACAACAAAAATCAACAAAAAAGAAGCAGATGATGAATACGTGGCATGACCATATCTACAAATCCCAGAATTACAAAAAAAAAAAAACACAAAACCACAGGAGAAAGTACAGTTTTGTACCTACCATAAATGTAGATGTTCGAGGATCCACATTGCTGCAGTCCTAACCATTGGGTAGTCCGCTGTCCAGTCGGCCCGAATACCAAAGTATATGGCTGACGTCGGTCAAAGACGATTAGACTGACGCCAGGAGGGCAGGGTAATATATCCTCAGTCTTTTCTTGCCCCAGATGTCAGAAGACCCTAAAAAGACAAAGCCCAAACCAAAACACCAACCAAAACCCTGCACCAAACATATATACAATATATACAAATGCACAAGAATATAGCCTAACCCACACCACCACCCCTAAAGACAGAGGGGAAGGAGGGCAATGTGGATCCTCGAACATCTACATTTATGGTAGGTACAAAACTGTACTATGTTCTTCATTCCACATTGCTGCAGTCCTAACCATTGGGTAGAATCCCAAAGCAGAGGTAAGGGAGGCTGGCAAATCATAAGGAAGCAGGAGCTGTCAACATGCCTTGCAAAATAGCTGTGGCAAAACCAGCCCTAGATTTAGAGTAGAGAGGAAGGTGGTAATGCTTAGAGAAAGTATGCACTGAACTCCAAGTAGCTGCCTCCAAAATATCCAGAAATGCTGTTGAAGTGGCAGTAGCCCTACTGGAATGAGGCCTAATCCCAGCTGGAATCTCCTTGCCATGATGGGAGTAACAAAATGAAATGCAAAACCCAATCCACTTAGAAATAGTTTGCTTAGACACAGGCTTGCCCTGAGAACTCAAAGCAAAAGAAACAAACAATTGCTGAGACTGCCTGAAATCCTTAGTCCTGCTTAAAATAATACACAACTGTCTATGTACATCTAAAGTGTGCAAAATCTTTTCCCTTATTTTGGGGATCTGCATAGAAAGTAGGCAAATGAATAGTTTGGTTTAAAGCCACACTAGAAACCACCTTAGGCATAAAGGAAGGATTCCTATCCTTATGGAAAATCAAAAGGCTCTACTGCCATAAGGGCCTGCAACTCAGACACCCTTCTTGCAGAAGTAATAGCCAACAAGAAAGCAGTCTTCCATGACAAGTATTTCAAGTCAGCAGTAGCCAGGCTCAAGGTTGTAGAGCAAATTGAGATCCCAAGCAGGAGTAGGAGCTCTGGGGGTCTTATATTCTTTGCCTCTAAGAAACTGCTTGAACAAAGGATAAACAATGGTGGGTCACAATCATAGTGAGCTGAAATTGCTGCAGCATGAATCTTAATGGAAGAGAAAGACAAACCTTTGTCCAGTAACTCAGTAAGATATTGAAGAGCCACACTCAAATTCGGCTCAGAAACCTCCAAATTGTTTGCTGCACTCCAAAATAAAAATCTCTTCCATTTTTCTGCGTACACTTTCCTTGTACTAGGTCTCCTGGCTTCCATAATCACATTTAAAACTTGTTGAGGAAGTTGAGACCTGCTGTCTTTCAAAACAGAATATGCCTGGCTGTTAGATGAAGAGAGTGAAGCTTGACATTGAGCAGGTGACCATCTCTCTGGGACAACAGGTGCGGAATCAAAGGTAAAGGCCATGGAGGCTTCTTTACCAGACTCCTCAATAATGGGTACCAGTGCTGCGAGGCCAATCTGGAGCTATTAAAATCATCCTTGGCTTGTCTTGTCTGACCTTTAGAAGCACCTTTGGAAGAAGAGGCAGAGGTGGAAACGATACACATGAAGATTTTTCCAACTGAAAGAAAGAGCATCCACTTTCCAAGCTGTGTGATGAAACCTCTTTGTGCAAAACTTTGGCAGCTGGTGGTTCAGTGGAGAAGCGAACAGATCTATGTCTGGAGTTCCCCAGGACACTGTCAACTTTTGAAATACATGAAGATCCAGTTTCCACTGTGGGGATCCATGATTTGTCTGCTTAACACATCTGCTAAGGAGTTCTGTGCTCAGAAACCTTGCCTGAAGAGTTAGTTGCAAGCTGCCATAAAATCATTGCTTGCCTGCACAATGGGTAAGAATGTGTTCCTCCTTGTTTGTTGATGTACCACATGACAGTTGTGTTGTCTGTTAGAATCAACACCTGCCCTGGAAGAAGTAACTCCTTGAAAGCCATTAATGCAAACTGGACTGCTAACATCTCCTTCATGTTGATATGTAGATGCTGTAGTCTGGCAGGCCACTTGTCTTGTATCCACTTTCCATTTAGATGAGCTCCCCAAGCAATGTCTGAGGCATCTGTCGTTAGAATCTGACTTCTGGCTGGGTCTCAGAGAGAGTCCCTTGTTTGTTTGTTCTTCCTGAGCCCACCACAAAAAATCTCCCCAAGCAATGTCTGAGGCATGTCTGTCTAGAATGACTTCTCTCTTCTGGGTCACAGAGTCCAGAGAGTCCTTGGTTAGTGACATTCCTGAGCCACCACCCTTTGAATGCAAGGTATTATTTGAATGACAGTGTCCAAATCCTGGCAGTGCCATACATTTTGAGATACCATTGTAGCTTCCTCATATGCAGTTTGGCATTGGGAAGCACCAGAATACAAGATGCCATGAACCCTAAGGCTTGAAGGACTGTCCTTGCAGTCAGCCCGGACTGAAGAGATAGTTGATGGAAGTAACTGGAAAGATTCTGTTGTTTGTCCAAAGGCCATCTGGGCTGCTGTATTCAGTCTCACACCCAGAAGCACATGTCTTGAGAGGGTACTAGACTGGACTTTATTTCGTTCACAGAATACCCTAGGCATCTTAGCACTGCTATGACATATTCCAGATGCTGTAGAAGGTCTTCCTTTTCTTGAGCCAGAATCAGGCAGTCGTCCAAGTAAGGATAGATTTGAATTCCTTTTAACCTGAAGTAAGCTATCACTGGAGCCAGAACCAGATAAGCCAAAGGGCAATGCAGAGAACTGATAATGAGAATTTCCAGCTCTTCCTGCAACTTAGTCTTATAGGCACATGAAGGTAAGCTTCCTTGAGATCTAAAGTTACCATCCAATGATCTTTGCCCAGTAGAGGTAAAAGCTGTTGTAACGCCAACATCTTGAACTTGGGAATGTCCAGATAAGTGTTGAGGATAGATAAATCCAAAATTGGTCTCCACGTGTTCTGGTACTAGGAACAGGCGAGAATAAAATCCTAGGCCCTTTCTGGTACAGGGACTGGCTGATGGCCCCTATTTGGAGTAAGAGAAATTTGCTTGTGAGCCTCTTTCCTTTGTGGAGGGGGACGTCTGGCATGCCTTTGAAAGGGGCAATGTATGGAAATAAAACCTGTAACCGTGGTGAATGATATCCAACACCCATCTGTCTTGAGTGATTAAATCCCAATTTTCTTTGAAAAGAGACAGTCTTCCTCCCAAAAGGAGCTGCCAGACGAGAATCTACTGGCAGCTGAAAAGGCAGGTCATTGGGTCTGTTTAGGACTGACCCCTGCCCTCACCAGAAGTCTGAGCAGGTGAACCCCTGTTCTAGGCCTAAAAGAAACCTTGAGCTCTGCTCTCCACCGTAGACCTACCCCTAGACTGACTGGGAATCATACAGGATATGTCCATCCCTTAGTAGGCCAATTTCTACTAAACTTCGTGGCTGCACCTGCAAAAATCTTTAACAGTTTGCATAGACTTAGCTTTGTCCTCCATTTTCTTTAAAACTGCTTCCACAGGCGAACCAAATAACACATCAGACTGTAAAGGAGCATCCAAAATCCTAGTCTTAACATGCTCTGCTAAATTCTGATCCCTCAACCAGGCATGCCTAGAACAGAACTAGTGGCAGCCACCCTCGAGGAGGCCTGCACAGCATCAAAACCACATTGCAAAGAATGCTTACCCACTTGTTCAGACACATGAACTAAATCCAGCAACTCTTTACACTCTATACCTTCCGCCAAAGCATCCACCTTAGATTTCAATTGTGAAAGGAGATAATTTTGATATTTTAGCATGTGAAACTGACAATTCAACGCTCTCTCATGGCTAAAGTGAAGAAGTACTTTCTTTCTTTCCCACCTATCCAAAGCCCTTGCCTCTTTATCAGTGGAACAGGATTTTTAACAACAGAGGCCTTAACACCCTTAGGCCCCTGAGAAACAGTTTCGGGTCTGCCCTAGGACTCTTAAACAGATACTTATGAGCTTCAGGCACCCTATAGTACCTATCAGGTTTAACAGGGGCAGGAGGCAAAGAATCAGGGTTCAGGAAGAAACATCTTCCACCACATTCAACACAGGAGGTATAGCTAAGGGCCTATGCTGGGAAAAATAAGAATTCTAAGCCTTTTCCTGGAATCAGAGTAATCTTGGCCTTCCCATTTAAAGTGCTCCTCATGGAATGCAGAGTCTCTGAAAATGAGAAATCCTCAGGAGGAGAAGCTGTAGGAGTGGAATCATCCACATCAGAATCAGAATAAGGAGGATACTCCTGCAATTCTTCCCAGAAGACTCAAAAGCCTCTGAACACTGTTCAAAACTCTCAAACTCAGGCTCCACCCTAGGCCTCTTATCAGGAGGGGCATAGAATTAAATCTTCTGCCATTTTAAGCATATGTTTCTTAGGCACAGAACCTGAAGTGCTAGGAGAAGCCCCACTGAAGCTGAACTTGGCCTACCTCTCAAAGAAGTTTTGGAAACAGAAGGAGAGGCTCTAACTACCTTGGGAAGAGAGGAAAGAACAGTAACCTGAGAAGCCCCTCAGCCTGGCCTACCTCTAGAGAGGGCACATCCTGTAACAGTAAAGTCTCTGCCTGAGACTCCAAAGAAACTCCTGGCAAAACCTCTGGCTCCACTGAGTTTTCTAAAGAACCGACGTCCGGTTCATCACCCCTAGGCTTTGCCGGCATCCGGCGGCATTTTGTAACCTGGCACAGTCTAACTAATAGTGCGTTGTTAAATCTAGCACAAGAGCGGCAACCAACAACGGCTCAGGCCCTAAACAAGGTATACACAAAGTATGGTAATCCCTATGAGGTATCTGCTTCCCACAAGAAATACAGTTATTCACTTTTTCTGACATCCGTTAAATACTGAGGCAAGAAAACCAAAATGTTACTTTGATTCGGTCTGAAACTCCGACTAATATTTCAGAACGCCAACCTAAACTGCTTCTGCATGGATATGTCATGCGATAGTACCCTGGACTACCCAATGGTTAGGACTGCAGCAATGTGGAATGAAGAACATCAGCAAATACTGAACTTTACTGGTGTCTTTTAAAGTTATTTTAGTAGGTTGGCAAGCTCCCTTTTATCCCTAACATTCCTAGTTCTCCTATATACTAGCTTCATGACCACTGCATCTCAAAGAAAGTGGAATATGTTGACATAAAAGATGCAGCAATCTCAAACTGTGTGTGTGTGTGTGTGTGTGTGTGTGTGTGTGTGTGTGTGTGTGTGTGTTAACTGCAAAAGGGCAAGAGTACAATCTCCTTACTTCCCCACACACCTGATAATTATATATACTACCCCCAAGACTGCAAAAACACAAGGTAAGTACACATTTCCCATTTCCTGGATTTGTGTGACCTCGCACACCTGTCCCACTGTTGCCGAGTGTCTGTCGGCATCACACATAATTGAACTTTACAACAGCAATAGCACCCATCTCACTCACTCACTCTCTCTCTAGCTCAACGATCCCTGCTGTACTATGATCTCCACTCAAAAGCTTTGAGTTTTCAGAAATGTAAACATATGGTCTTGACCATACAAATTTCAAGTTTCTGTTGATATAGATATAGATGTTTATATATGTATATATATATATATATATATATATATATATATATATATATATATACATACACACACACACACACACACACACACACACACACACACACACACACAAAAATACACGCATATGCATGGTTCCTACATATACCCGCACTCAAATACACACACACAAACACACTTGCGCACACACACACACACACACACATATATATATATATATATATATATATAGATATATATATATATGTGTATGTGTGTGTGTGTATTCTATAAATATTTGGCAGAAAGGGCATTACCAATCTAATAAACCAAACCAGAATTATTTAAAGATGATGCTGATCAGTGCCAGGAGTCTAAACTAAAAACTTTACTTCCTGCAAGTTCGCCTAGCCCTAAAGAATGTAGATGCCTGGGTATTTATTGAGACATGGTTTGGAACCACTGACAGCACCCCATCAATGTAGAGCTATTATGCCTTCCATACATTTAGAACAGCTATTGTGCATAAATGGATAATAGCTGGAGGTATCTCAATCACACCTCAAGGCTAGTCAAGTAGTATGACACACTTGAGCTCCTCTATGTGCAATCCATCATAAGCAAATGTTTGCGAGCTCTAGGTCCCCTTCTATGACACAGGAAATCCATTCCACATACTCAACAGTAACCTCAGCTACCACACTGTAAATAAAGAAGTTATGTACTTACCATAACATTCCATGTGAGTTGTTTATCTCGCCTTTATTCTCACTGATGGGTTCGGAGCCGATCCTCGGCTCAAACATGGCCGATAGCACAGCTCAAAGTTTAGCAATAGCTCGAGACCAAGCCCCTTATCCCATGATGAACTGCTAGAATTACATGCGATCTTGTTTGCTGCATGTACTATATCCCTGGAAGATGTCCACTCTCCCGAAAAGGAAAAAGAATAATAAGAATTTAACAACCAGGATGATACCAGCCTCTGAGTCAAATGTTAGCCAGGTGGGGGATGGAGGGAGGGATGTGAGAATAAAGGCGAGATAAACAACTCACATGGAACGTTATGGTAAGTACATAACTTCTTTATGTGAAGTTGTTAAATCTCGCCGTTTATTCTCACTGAAGGGTGGCGTCCCTAGCACCCGCAATCCTGGGTAGCTCACGGGAGTACATTTTTTAGGACCGCAGAACCAAAAGAAGCCCTGTCCCTGGAGGCCTTATCCACTTTGTAATGAGTGATAAAAGGATGAGGCTTAGACCAAGTGGCTGCAGCGCAGATGTTATCAAGGAGCAATTTGGCTTGAAAAGCAGAAGACGTAGAAATGGCTCTGGTTGAATGAGCCTTTACTTTGTGTGGCAAGGGTATGTTAGCAGTTGCATGATCAAATGAGATACAATCCGATAACCATTTTGAAAGGGTTGTTTTAGCCACTGGTCTACCTTTTCTGGCCTCTGAAAAGGATACAAAAAGTTGATCTGATTTCCTAATATCCTTAGTTCTATCAAGATAAAATTTGAGCCGTCTGTGCACGTCAAGTTTGTGCAGCATGTATTCTAATTTCTTGGAATGGTTGGGGAAAAAAGACTGGCAACTCAGTGGCCGGATTGATATCAGACTCAGAACAGACTTTAGGCAAAAAGGAGGGGTTTGTTCTGAAAGATACTCTATCAGCATGGAAAATCATATAAGGAGGTCTGATACATAATGCTTGAAGTTCTGACACTCTGCAGGCAGAAGTAATGGCCACTAGAAAAATAGATTTCCAGAACAGAAATTTGAGATCGCAAGATGATGCTGGTTCAAAGAGGGAAAGAATTATTTGAGATAGCATAAAATTCAAACTCCAAGGGGAATAAGGAGACTTCAATGGGGGCTTCAAACTCCAAGGAGAATAAGGAGATTTCAATGGGGGCTTCATGTGAAAAGTACCTTTGAGAAAAGCCTTAGATAACTTATGGGCCATAATATTTAAACCATCAATTCCAAGATGGAAATTGGATATAGCCGCTAACTGCACCCGAACTGTAGCGGCTGCTGCTCCCTCCTTAAAAATCATAGTAAAAAAAAATCTAGAATGGACGACAAAGGAGCTCGAAAAGGATCAATTTTTTGTTTGCCGGCCCAAATGGAGAACCTCTTCCACTTACTGCGATATAATTTTCTGGTGGAAGGCTTATAGGAAGACAACAACATTTGTCTTGTGTTGTACAACAGGGAATGAAGCCTGGCTATGTGGGTAACTGGATCAGCCAAGCAGTTAGCTTCAGTGACTACAATGAAGGATGAAAGTCCCCTTACAGGTGTGTCAGCAGATCGGGAACTGGGTCCAGGATCCATGGATCCTCCAGCAGGTGATGGTGAAGAAAGGGAAACCAAATCCGTCAAGGCCAATGGGGTGCTATAAGAATGACAGTCCTTCCCAGCAACTTTGTTTTCTGTAAAAATCTGGGTATCAGTGGGATTGGAGGAAATGCATATAGGAGACCGGGAGGCCAACTGTGTACAAGTGCGTCTCTCGGGGAATATCCTGGAGGTGGTATCAGGCAAAGTAGCTTCTGCATTTGGTACTGATATAACTGGCAAAAAGGTCACAGCAAGGCTGGCCCCATTTGCGGAAAATCCTGTCCACAATGTCTTGTTTGAGAGACCATTCGTGAGCCAACAAAATTGCCCTGCTCAGCTTGACCGCTATCAATTTGGATTGCCCCGGGATGTGCGTTGCTAACAGAAAACACTGGGATGGCACAGCCCATTGCCATACTCTAAGGGCTTCTCGACAAAGGGGGTAAGACTTGGTTCCACCCTGTTTGTTCAAGTACCAGACCACTGACATGTCTGTCTGAATTGCAATCGTCCCTAGAGGAAGTGAGTCCTGAAAATACTGCAATGCCAGAAGTACTGCTCTCATCTCTAGAACACTGATATATAGATGTGACTCTTGAGCCATCCATGTGCCTTGGGCTGTCTTTCCCTGAAAATGCCCCCCCCCCACACCCTATCTGGGAAGTGTCCTTGGTCACAGTGGCTACTGGAGAGGAAGCACAAAAGGTCATCCCATTTTGACATGAAGAGACATCAACCACCACTGAAGGTCCCTCTTGCATGAGTTTGTGATGAGGATG
Source organism: Protopterus annectens (assembly GCF_019279795.1). Taxonomy (NCBI): domain Eukaryota; kingdom Metazoa; phylum Chordata; order Ceratodontiformes; family Protopteridae; genus Protopterus; species Protopterus annectens. Next base: position 286,291,440 of record NC_056743.1, read on the forward strand.
ATATGGTTCGTTGGCAATTCCTTGTATGACGATTGGGTGAATAGAAGCCATTGAAGAATTCACATATGCAGACTTGTGACAGGAATGGCTAATATTGCTGTCGCCATCAAACTTAATACTTTCAAGAACTCTGTGGCTGGAGCTCTGTTCTTTGAAACCAATGAGGCAATGTGCTGGCGAAGCAGTGAGACTCTTTTGGCTGGAAGACGTAGAGTGGTGGTTGAAGTATCTAACTCTGTTCCTATAAAGACGATATGCTGCGATGGCGACAAGGCAGACTTTTTGAAGTTGACAGTAATACCTAATTGGCTGCAGAGAGTCAGAGTGGATTTGGTTGCCTGAATCAGTTAATGCCTGGTGGTGGAGGTAAGGAGCCAATCGTCTAGGTATGGAAACATCTGGAATCCTAGATGCCTGTCTAGGTATGGAAACATCTGGAATCCTAGATGCCTCAGGTGAGCCATGACCACTGCCATGCATTTGGTGAACACTCTGGGGGCTGTAGTGAGACCAAAGGACAGGGTTCAAAACCGATAGTGATTGGCTCCCAGCCGGAAACGCAGGTGATCTCTGGAGCATCTGTCCATCTGTATGTGGTAGTACACATCCTTGAGATCAATGGAGCACATCCAATCACCTTTCCCTAAAAATGGAAGTATGGACTGAAGCATGACCATTCGGAACTTCTCTTTCTTCACAAATTGGTTGAGTCTGCTGAGGTCCAAGATAGGTCTCCAGTCCCCTGTTTTCTTTGGAACCAAAAAGAATCTTGAGTAAGTTCTGAATCCTGCTTGGTCTGCTGGGACTGGATGGATGACACTTTTTTTAGCAACTTGTGGACCTCTATAGTTGCTTGTTCCCTGAAACTGGGTAGAACGTCCGGGATTCTCTTGACAGGAATGGGGGGAAGAGAATAGTATGAAATACCCTCTGGAGATGATGCTTTGTACCCAGGTATCAGATGTTATGTCTAGCCAGTCTTCTGGGTATAATGACAAGTGACCCCCGACTGCCTTCAGAGCAGGACAGCTGGGCCTCCTTTCAGGAGCGCTGGTAGAGTTGACCAGAGAATTGACCTCTGTCACCCTGCTGTTGTGGCCCCCCTCTGCCGCACAGGCGGTGTCTTCCATTATAACCCCCTCCTCTGCCTCTAGAGGGGGTATTGCCACATGTGTCCTGAAAGGCTCCTTGGGCTTTTCGGAACCACATCTTTCCGCCCTTAGGGCCTTTAGGATAAGGTCGAGTATGGGTAGAAAAGTGGACTCCGATGGCAGACAGAGTCTTTCCTTCCTGCTCACACCTGGTCAAAGTTTCCTTGACCTTGGGCCCAAACAAGGATGAGCCATCAAATGGGGTGTTGATAAATGAAGACTTGAAGGGCTCCGTGAAGGAACAGAGATGCATCCAGGCATGTCTACACAGAGCAATGTCTGAACTTGCGGCCCTACCTGACCCATCAGCTGCGTAAGATATGAGATGCATGGACAAGTTCACAATCGAGTTTAGAGTAGTGAGCTGGTTGGTAACTTTGTCGGAACCCCCTGCTGCTACAGCACCCTGGAGAGTATCTCCTAGCTCTTTAAGGAGATCTCTTTGTAGTCTGGTGAAGTGGGTTGGATAGTTCAGTGATCAAAGAGAAAAAGTCACTGAACTAAACATGCGTTTCCCATATCTATCCATGATCCTAGAATCTATGTTAGGAGGATGGATAGATGAGGCAGTTTCAGACATTTCCTTCTTGGTGGCTGCCGCCACCACCATGGCATCAACAGGCACTCCCTTAGTTAAAAAAAGGTTTATCCACGGGGGTGGAGATGAACTTATTTGGCCTCCGAGGGACAGGTTCCATGGACTCTGGCGACTCCCACACCCTACGACAGATCAGATCAGATCCAACAGCTCGTCATAAGGTGGAGACACCCAAGAGGTGGAAGGTTGAGACCTGAAAGTCTTCAGAAGCACTGACTCAACCTCGGTAGGGCTTTTGGACTGCCAATCACCCCTTTGCCTAAGCATCTCTAGTATCTCCGCAAAGGAGATATCCTCAGAGGGGGATCGAGGGGATCCTTCTGACTCATCCAAGTCAGTGTCAGATGTCAAAGACTCCTGTAGGGAGTCCAAGTGTCTCCTCTTACATAACCTCTTCCTGGGAACCTCCTCAGCGGGAGCCTCTGAAGATGTCTTGGAAGAGCAAGGAGCGCAATGTGGGGCTACCTGAGGCTCAGGGTTTCTACACTTGGGTTGGCCAATGGAAACAGAAGCAGACACAGGTGCTTGAGGGGAGGAGGAAGCCGGTCTGATGCTGAAGATGTCCTTGGAGACATGACTCTCCTCATAGCTTCAAAAGCACCATGGCTCTGATGAGGAGTAGACAGACCCAAAGGAATCATCTGATCCTCCCGCACCGAAGCCATGGGCTCCGAGCCCAAGGTAGGAGCCAAGCTCATCTGAGCCGAAGCCCCGAGAGCAAGAGTCAGCACCGACAAGTTGGTACAACTATCCTCACCGGACCCAACAGGAGAGTGTTGGCTCCTAGAGTCCCCGGTCGGCATCGAGGACGTCCGAGCAGATGGAACCAAAGATAGCAGAGCAGATCGCGGCTCCACAGGAACAACAAACATCAGATTGGCCTCCTCTGGCTCTGAGGGTCTAGTACGGCTCGGAGGAGGAGCAGTCAAGTCCAGGGTGATGGTCTTAAGCTCTGACGGAAGTGTGGGAGCCGTCAACAATTTGGCAAGGCCTGGTGCCCGTAAGAGCTTCTGCACTAACCGGTCCATATCCAGATCTGAGAGGCTGACAGAAGACTTCAATGAATGCATAGACGGTGCCGATTGAAGCAGAGGAGATGATGGAGTCTCAGAGACCGGCTCCAAGTCTGTGAGTCAGCTCTGACAGGAAGTGACACTCTGTTCCGAGGCCAGTGGAACCGATGGTCCTGAATCCTCCATTATTTTAACCTTCTTAGATCCCTTAGAATCTGCTGAGGATTCTGAAGATTTTGAGGACTTGCTGGTACTATCCTGGTCACTCAATGCTTCAGAAAAGGGGTGCTTTAGCAAGCCTCGATCTACCAGTTTTCTCTTCCTTTCTAACAATACCCTGGATGAAAAAGAATAGCAAATGCTGCAAGATTCTTGTAGGTGCACCGCTCCCAAACAATATATACACTGAACGTGCTCATCAGTGACTGACATCTTTTGTCCACAGTCTGGACATTTCTTGAAGCCAGACTTGGTAGGTTTTTCTTTCCCTTCAGACAATGTTTGTATCCACAACTCTATCACAAGTAACAAGAAATAGAAAAAGTTTAGCACACACTTAAACAATGCCCAAAGAGGCGACACTAAATAGACATATAGATATACATATATATATATATATATATACACATATATAAGTATATATATCACTAACAATAGACTACTCTAATACACTAACAGCCAAAGCCAAAACTAGCTGAAGAGGCCACTAACACAAAAAAAAAAAAAAAAAAAAAAAAATGGCCAGAACAACTATTATATGGAAGGGGCTAACACTCTAAATAACACTTTAACACCTAAAACTACAAGAATATCAGAAAAAAATTTGTAAAACTTGCTAATTTGTAGAAAACTGCCTCAAGCAATGCTGGAAACCAAGAGATCCGTGCCGCGGCAAACTAGATCTGAGGTAATTCCAGCAGTGCATCATTGGATAACGGGCTTGGTCTCAAGCTATTGCTAAACCTTGAGCTGTGCTATCGGCCGTGTCGGAGCCGAGGATTGGCTCCGAACCCATCAGTGAGAATAAACGGTGAGATTTAACAACTTCACATTGGAAATTATACAAAACTTCAGCCATACAGGCACAAAGATTCCTGGACTTTATCAGCATGAATGTTCTGGACCAACTAGTCCGTACTCCAACTAGAGGTGCCAGTATCTTTGACCTAGTCTTCACCATAGGTTCATAGGTTCATACTAGGCTATCTGCCCTAGAGCATTTATAAGCCTAGCCAGAGTTGTGTGGCTTTCACCACCCCTTAGGTTGAAGAATACTATACCCATTAGTTTGCCGTGCCTCTGTCCAGCAATGATACAGAGATGATCCCCGGGGTAAACCTACGATCTCCCATCCACTGGTCAAGATTCCTCTTGAACAGAGCCAGCGAGGTGCTCTGTCTCACATGGACTGGGATTCTGTTCCACAGCATAGGGAGTCTCTGGGTGATGAATCTGTCCCTCCAGCACATCCTATTTATATCCGTGTTGAGGTTTAAGTATCTTGCTTTTGTGGCTCTGGTGGATTTGGATTTTTTGAGGTGGAGCATGTCCATTAATTCCGGGTTGGACACGGCCTTGTATGTCAGGCACAGGTCACCTCTGAGCAGATGGTATGTGACTGAATAGAGCTGGAGTTTCTTCAGTCAGGCAGCATATGGCATATTTTTGAGCCCCTTTATCCTTTTGGTGAGGAACTTTTGGGGTCTTTTCAATTGCTGCAGGTGTCGGGTAAGATACATTCCGAATGGGGCATTGTACTCAATCACTGTTCTGATAAGTGAAGAGTACAGGGGAACAATGACCTCCCTTGATCTGGATGTGAATCCCTTCATAATCAGGTGGGCAATGTAGAAGGTCCTCCTAACCACTTTGGCAATGTGAGTGTCAAAAGAAAGGTTACTGTCAACTTGGGTCCCCAGGTCCCTGATAACCTCTTCTGTGCTTAATGGATTGCCACCTATGTGGTAACTTGGGGTTACCTTGTTTTTACCAAAGGGTACGACTATACATTTTTTGGCGTTTAGCTTAAGGCCATGGCTCTGGCACCAGTTATCCATTTCTATGAGACCTCTCTGAAGGATATCTGTGTCTGATGGATTTTCAACTATGGCCCAGTTTGCAGTCATCTGCAAACTTTGTCAGCCACAATCCTCCTATGTTTGCCTGCATTTCTGAAAAGTAGATGCCGAACAAGAGGGGGCCCAGGACTGAGCCCTGTGGGACACCGCTTGTGACCGGCTTGGAGTCTGACATGGCACCAGCAACTCTAACCCTGTGGGTTCTGTCCTTGAGCCAGTTTGCAACCCATCTTGTGACATATGGGTTTACATTTAAGCTGGTGAGCTTTTCTATGATACCCGAGTGGGGTATTGTGTCGAAAGCTTTTGCAAGGTCAAGGTAGGCTGTGTGAACTGCCTTACCCTCATCAATGGCCTTGGTGACTGTTTCAAAAAAGTCGACCAAGTTCAAGAGGCATGATCTGCCCTTGACAAAGCCGAATTGGGTAGGATCCAATGTCTGTAGGTCCCCTATGTCTTTATTTATGAGTTCCATTATGATCCTCTCCATAGCTTTGCAGACCAGGCTTGTTAAGCTTATGGGGCGGTAATTACCAGGGTCCGTAGAAGCACCGCCTTTGTGAAGTGGGACCACAGTTGCCGTACGCCACTCTTTGGGTACGTATCCTGTGGTAAGGTTAAGATTAAACAGCAGCCTTATGTGTGGGTTTAGTTCCTCATTGAGTTTGTGTAGCACACAGCCGGGGACACCATCCGGTCCCATTGATGCTGTGTTTTTAGCTTTAGAGAGAGCAGCTCTCACCTGGGCATTTGAGATGATTGGGAGGCTACACTCTGCTGGGATAGATATTTCTCCTTTTGGGGGGAGGGAGGGGAGAAATTTTCACTGAACCTGTCTGCCAGTATGTTTGCAATGTCTGTGGGTTCAGTGATTTTTGTATCATTTTGGACTAATTCTGAGCATATCTGGGAGTTTCCACCCAGATTTCTAACATAGCTAAAGAAGGCCTTATGATTGTCTTTTGAGTCCTTGGCGATTTTTCTCTCAAAGTTGGCCTTGGATGATTTTATGAGTGATCGTAGTTTTTTACTAGTATTGATCAGAGATGTCTTCCCTTTTAGGGATTTTGCTCTATCTTGTAGTAGCTTTCTCCTCTTGTTGTAAAGTTTGTTTATGGCTGGGGTCCACCAGATCAGGTGCTTGCCTTTGGTGGAAAGGGTCTTGATTTTATTTGGGATTGCTTGATCCATGCAATCCTGGAGGTGCTCGTAGAAAGCATTTGTAAGGGATTCAGCAGCGTGGGTTGTGGTTTCCAATGGCTCAGGGGCCTTGAAAGATACCACACCAGTCTTAAGAAGTGTGAAGCTGGCTTTTGAGAAGTTCTTCACTGTGGTCTTTTTTGTTGGAGGTGGGGGCGGGATGTGGATCTCCAGTGAGATTAGTTTATGGTCTGATCTCACCAATGAGGGATATACTTCGGTGTGGAGCATTTTGTCCCCATGTTTGTGATGATCAGGTCTAGTATATTTTCACCTCTTGTGGGAATGGTGACAAGTTGTTCCATAGCATTTGAGTTTATGAACTCCAGGAACCTTTGGGCTAGGGTATTGGGGCTTGAGTAATGTTCCCAGTCTATGTTTGGGTAGTTGAAGTCACCCAATATGATGGTGTTTGGAGAGACATTTATACTCTCCAGTGTCTTCAGGAAGGCTGTGTGGGGTTCCTGAGTTTGAGAGGGTGGCCTGTAACATGCTACAAACTGTAGAGCAGTTTTGCCTATGGTTAATTGCATCTGAATGGTCTCTGATGCTTCATGAGTTGCCACCAGCCTGGAGGTGTGGGTATCCTTGATGAATATGGATACACCCCCTCCTTTTGTGGTACAGTCCAGGTTTTGGGGCCGGAACGCATGATATGAGGTAAAACCTGATAGTGCCGGGGTGCTCTCAGGAGCCTTGAACCAGGTTTCAGTCACAGCACAGACATCGATGTTCTCCATACTGAGGAGGGCTTCGATGGCGTGCATCTTGAGATTTAGACTTCTGGCACTGAGCAGCATTACCCTTAGTTTTTTTCCATTATTGTTTTCTAGGGTGGTGGGTTTAGAATTTGAGCCTTGTCTAAAAAGGCACTATGGGGGTGGCAAGAGCCTTTGCCAATATCCGGAAACCCAGGGGTGACAGGTGCAAGCCGCCCTTGAAGCAGCGTGGCTTGTCAAGCATGTCATTCCAGGCAGACAGACATTGGATCCCCTTAGAATGACACCAGAAATTAAGCCAATTATTAAAACTGATCATTTTGTCTCTGTATTGTGGCATCATTCTTGGTGAAGGTAGGATACTGCTCAGGGTCAGGGTCATACCAGCCTGGGCTACATAATCTGAGAGCTCCTTTATGTCTCTTTTCATGTAGTCCAGGGAGGTATGTCTCAGGTCATTCACACCGGCATGGACAATGACTGAGTCATACTTGTACTTGCTGTGGAGTGACCTGAGTGCTTGTGTTATGTGGCGGATTCTAGCCCGACAGGCAGCTTACTGTGACCCTCTCCTTGTTCAGTCTGGTGAGTGGGACGTCAGTGTGTCTGACTATGGAGTCACCTATGACAAGTGTGTCTGGCATTGTGTTTGGCCTTAAGGGCTGTGACTGATTTGCACACTGACTTTGTGATCTATGTGTTACTTGTGTTATGTCATGAGGTGGCAGTTGTTTGGGTGTCTGCTTTGGAGGCCACTGCTGTTTTGGTAGATTTTTGATCAGTGCCTCCGAGTATGTCTTTGTGTGTTTATGTGTTTGATTTGTAGTTGTGATAGTTCTATGTGAGACTGGGTTTATGGTGTGTGTGGTTACCTTCTCCTCCTGTCTGGTTTTGCCAGTCCTGAGTTGAGAGAGCTCAGCCTCCAGTTTGGCTACATAGTTGCATCTCTCGCATGTATTTGTGTTTTGTGGGAGGAGGAGAGGGTTGTCTGTGCACATGAGGCAATTGTAACATTGCCTCAATATTCCCAGATTCACCAGCTGAGCAGGAGAGGACGCTAGCAACTGACCCTTTGACATGCTAGAAGAAATGAAAAAGTTTGCTGTGTAACTGAGTCAGAAAGGACCTATAGGGAAGTGGGTACTCAAGGGGGTTTTACGCTAGTGAAGTACTTTGTATAATATAGAAATGCTTTACCTGACTAAAAAATGCTTTAGGGACAAGTGTTGAGCTTTACAGATAGAGAATAGACTGTTTAAATTACAAGTAGAGCAGTTCTAAGGGAAAAAAGAAGAGCAGACTTTACGGAGCCAGAAATAGTTTAACCTTGTTTAACCGGCACTGCCCGATGGTGCTCTAGTGGCAACTCAGAGCTAAATGCAGAAAAGGCAATAAGTCAGTAGTACAGGCTAGCACACTTTAGTGGGCAGCCAAACAATTAAATTAAACAGCAAACAAACACTTTTCGACTTGAATTAGACTAATTTCGACTAAAATGTACTTTTAAGTGCAGATAATAAAAAATGCAGTAAATAACTATGAAAACAGTTAAAGCTTGCTCTAGGTAAGCAGTAGAAGGTAAAACAAATATAAAAAACAGCAGGATACTTAATCAGGAAAGCAGTCGCTTTTTCAGTTGTCTGTAGCCAGGAAGACTCAACAGGACCACGTGGAGCTGTGTCTGAGCAATATGGCTTCAAAAAAATGCCAGAGGCAGATTTTAACCAGGGAACTTCAAAAGAGCTAGAAATGGTCCAAAATGACCAATTACTACAGCTTCTTGTGCTGAGGTCACTTCCCTCAAGGACAGGTAGGCTAGTCAAGGCTCCCCACTCCCACTGGTGAGCTAAGAAACTTCCTTCTATCCAAGTAAGGCAATGGACAACACAGGAACTACAACACAGCCCAGGATACAGCAAGGCCTGTAAACTGGTCTAACTACCAGAAAACTACCAGCAGGAAAACAAGGAATATTTTTTTGTTTTTTTGTTTTTAAATAGAAACACACAGAAATGCAGAAAAGGCAATAAGTCAGTAGTACAGGCTAGCACACTTTAATGGGCAGCCAAACAATTAAATTAAACAGCAAACAAACACTTTTCGACTTGAATTAGACTAATTTCGACTAAAATGTACTTTTAAGTGCAGATAATAAAAAATGCAGTAAATAACTATGAAAACAGTTAAAGCTTGCTCTAGGTAAGCAGTAGAAGGTAAAACAAATATAAAAAACAGCAGGATACTTAATCAGGAAAGCAATCACTTTTTTCAGTTCTCTGTAGCCAGGAAGACTCAACAGGACCACGTGGAGCTGTGTCTGAGCAATATCAGCATGGAGGAATGCTGCATCCCCTGAAGTGTAAAATTCTCACTAGTCAGATTAAACCATAATGCTGTCTCCCTCAAAAAAATATATAAAATAAAATAAAACCTGGACCACCTAGTAACCTTGTAACTTTTAGGATTTATTCAAAGGAAAGCTTTCTGCTTTTAAGTGGCAACCTGGAAAAATTTCAAGCCCTCCACCAAACCCAGGGTACACAGCTGTCTATGCGAGTCATTCAAAAAACCCTTTATAATCATGTATACAGCTGCATAAAGGCAGCAGTACGTACTCTAAATAAGCACAAGACAAACTCAAAAATCAAGCCAACCTAGTGAAATCTCATCATCAAAAGGTTGTATAACAAATGGAAGAAAACTATGGATAAAACACGAAATGGAATGCATACCAAGGGAAGAACTCCCTCATCAAACTAAAACTTCTCGGGACTAATTAAGTCTACCAAAACCAAATTTGAGGTAAGTAGCCTACCAAGCTATCAAGGCATTCATTAGCTACGTTTGAAATCTCAAAGGCAGTACACAACAATGTGCTGAACTAAAAGTAAATGAAGACAAATATACTGAGCCAGAGGATACAGCAACTCTGCTGGCTGGTAAATTCAGCTTATCTTTACCGCACCTTCTCACTCAGACAAATCTGAAGAAAAATCCCCAAACACAGTTCCCCAGAGTTATCACTACGGAAGAGATCCTCACCGCACTCTCCAAGGCAAAAAACACTTCGTCGGGACCCGATAATATAACATGATGCTTTTTTTAATAGTATGAAGCATGAACTATCAGGGCCAGCTAGAAGCAGTATTCTATCACAGCCTCCAAACAAGCTTCATGCCAAATGAATGGAGGACTGTAAGTGTTATCCCTGTACACAAGGGTGGGTCATCCATGGATCTTGAAAACTGCCGATCTGTAAGCCTGACTAGTGTTAAAGTAATGGAAAGAATAATCATGTCCATGAAAAATAATGACATAGAAAACCTTCCAATGCTGGATCCAACCCAATTTAGTTTTGTTAAGGGCAGGTCATGCCTACTCAACCTGGTGGACCTCTTCAAGATGGCCATCAAAGCAATGGACTGGGGTAAAACAGTACATACTGCCTACCTCTACATGACCAAAGATTTCAACTCAACACCCCGCATGGGCATTGTAGACAAGCTCATAAAATTATATCTAAATGCCTACATCACCCACTGGATAGCCAGCGGGCTTACAGACAGGACTCAAGAAGTCAAGATAGGCAAGTCTGCTTCCACAAAAGGCCTATCACTAGTGGAGTCTCAAAGGACTCATTGTTGGGGTTGCTCCTTTTTGACATCTACTTTTCTGAATTTACAGCTAAACTGAAATGCCTCTGGCTGACCAACTGTTTGCAAAATCACAATCTAAAACTCAATACCGAAAAAATGCATAATAGTATTTTTTGGAAAGACAGCCACCCCTACAAATTAATGCATTGACAATGAAACCCTAAGAAGTGATCCTATGGTCAGGGATTTGGTAATGCATCTAAACAGTGATTTGGCCTCTGACCATCATATGTCTACTGTAGTAAGGAAATCATTCCATGTTATGCAACTTATAAGCAAGGGTATAGCATCTAGGTACAAAGATCTCATTGCTCCGTTGTACTTGGGCCTTGCTAGACCAATAATTCAGTACAGTGTTTCCTTTGGTATGTACCTGATCAGGCATTTGCAACAATTGTAGTGTCTACCGAGGTTCCTCACAAAAATAATGCATGGTGTAGACAGCATGTCCTACATGGATGACCTCAAAGCCTTATCCTTGTACTTGGTCTCCTATAGACTGCTGCAAGGTGATTTATGCCTGGCTTTCAAAGCATCCTTTGATCCAGCCCTTACGGACCTGTTGCACATCTGCAAAACAAATGGTTTTAGAAACACCTGATCTAGGGACTTAAACCTCATCTGCAACATTAGTAAGCCATAATGGAGGAACAGGTATGTGTCTCTGAGACTACAACTTCTGAGGAACAGGCTTCCCATCCCATGTGAAGTACAGTTCCACTCTGCACTTACTCAAGCAAGGCTCAGTGGATGGGGAATCATACATTTACCCCTGGTCTGCCATTTATGTCTCTATTAGAAAGAGGAATCTTGTAAATGTTTGATCACCCATACCCAGGCTATACCTCCAACAAAATGAGTGGCATCAAATATATTACGGAAACATGGGTAGGCTTAAAAAGCCCCTTTAAAGTCATTGCCCTAGCTACTACCTATGAACCTATCAAGGGTGAGAGCAAGAGGCTGTAACTCCAGAAGAAATTATAAGAATTAATCAATATAAAAAAAAAGGTCTAATGGGAGGGAATTATAGTGGGGTAACTACACCACTTAATTAAAAATGTACTTAAACATAGGATTGTACGAACCAATAAAGTGACCTATTAAGAAAAAAAAAACACTTCTGTAGTTCAAAAACTGGTAAAGCAGCCTGAAGCCACTTCTCATTTGTTCTTCCTTGTACTGCAATAAATTATATCTCGACAGGAAGGTTTTCACAATGCATTATGATATAAAATGAAGAACCCAGTAGACTGGGAAAGTTTTAAATTCAAAGCTGTCTAAATACCTGCATTAGACTTGCTGTGACAATGGATGGACCTCCTCAAATCAGACCAAAAGCTATATTGCTGCAGACATTAACACATCATTCTATCCAAATTAACTAAAGAGAATTTCATTAAACATTGGGACTAACCTGATTTCAATGGGTGATGTTTTGCAACAGTACCCCCTGGTCGTTTTGCGCAGGAATGGGCATGGCCAGAGTGACTGACATGCCTAGTTGCTGTGATGTACTATACAAATGATGCATGACTGACATACTGTGCAGATTTGTTGGTGAGATCAAGAATATTCATTGTCTAATCGTAGTTTACCCTTTTGCTCAAAGTAATGCTGTCTCGAACTTGGTATATTTAAGTAGCGGCGGGTGCAGGGGGGCTTCCCCCCTGCAAAAAGTGAAAAAAAAAAGAAGTGTAAAAAGTGAGAGAAAAAAATAATATTTTATCATAAATAAGACAGTTATAAGACCATCTGCTGGGTCTTGGGCAGGGTCTGGGCGTACCTTGCTAGTGCACATCGGGGGATACTGTTGTTAAACATCGCCCTTCAAAGGTAATGTGCTTTTCTGTATATTTCAAACAATTCTCCCAGCATTGGTATAGTAGCAGCAGCTAATCTACTTGTACCAACACAGCAGTTCATTACTTTTTAAGGGTCAAAAGCAATAAGAGTTCCAGTTTAATCCTGTTATGTAATCAGCAAAGTGACTGCTTTATCCAAACTAAGCAGTGCATTTTCTTACAAGGCATTTCACTTATTGCTAGAAAAGATGTATCTTGAGAATGTTTATCAGTAGTGCTCCCTCTCAAGGAAAAAATACAGCACTATAAAAATCCACTTTACTAGTAACCTGATCATCACTCAGGTACATAAGTATTATTAATTGCAAAATAATTAACAGAAAATATGCAGACTACACAATAACTAAATATATTTGTAGGTCAATAAATTAATGATCAGACACTGCAGTCTTCTGAAGCACTTAAAAGAAACATCACACTAGAGAGCAAGGAAAAATATGCATAATATGCACAACCATGCCTTACATGCAAGAGAGAGAGAATTGTACTAAAGCACCAGTCAGAAACAATAAAAAAAAGGGATTACAGGCCATCTGAAACAACAGCATATTGTTAATATGTAATAACTCAGTTTACAATGAGGAAAACTATACTACATAAATAAAAGAAATGGAGAAATTTAAATGTTCTCACATTTACTAGCATCACAGAAAATAAAAATGTTTTTTTCTATATGTACATAATGACATTTTGGATAACTGCTTGACTCTGCATAAAATATAACTGAGCAAACTAAGTAACATGGGACATCTGTCATGAAAAACAATCACTCACAAAGAAAAACAATTTTCTGTCAAATTCCGGTGACTCAGTTTTGATCTTACCATGTACAGCAATGGACCCCATACTTGTTAAACAACATTTGTCTCTTTCAGCTTTTCCCGGTTAGGGGTCGCCACAGCGGAACTCTGGTCCGCTAATGATTGGCAGTAGATTTTTACGTGCCGACTTGCCGGGCCTGACGCACAACCTTCAATGAAGGAATGCCCATTCGCACATGTCGCCACATAAAAGACGCTCTAACTGAGAATCGAAAGGGGCAATGTCTTACTGTGAGGCAACAACGCTACCGCAGCACCAACATATGCTACAAATTCAAAAACATGCAATGTTAAATAGCTTGTTGGGGGAAATTAAGGCTAAGTATATATCTGAGAAGAGAGGAGAGGAGACTGATGATAATATAATCTGGAAGTTATGTAAAAAGGCAACAGTAAACATCAATAGGGTGTTGGGGTTCACACAACAAAGTTACTGCCATATGCAAAGTCATCACTAGACTACCATGTTCACTTTTGTTGGTCATAAATAATACAAAGATAGAGTATGCAGGTAAAGTATGCAATACATATTTTCCAAAAATAAGAGTTGGAGATGGGAGGATAGCCTTTTGAAGAAAAACTCCAAACAACATACTCTGTATACAACAAAAAAGAAAAGTTTAATGGGTATGCTGTAAATACACCACAAGGTCAAAGTCACAAGGGAGTGAGGGTCTATATTAGTTCGCCAAAATCACATTGCAGTAAACATCTAATTATCGACCCTCACACAGTGGGATTCATTTCAGCGATTCACTGAATTTACAGAGGGCAAGGAAATACTTGCCGTACAGCACAACTTTTCCATTTTCTCCACTGCAGTGCGTTCTTGGAGTTGATATATGTAATTGGGGGGGGGGGGGGTTCGATTTGTTTAGCTGTCAGTCCGATGTGCTGTAGGGCACGTATTTCCTTGCCCTCAGTAAATTCAGTGAATCGTTGACATGAATTTTTATGTATGAGGGTCAATGATTAGGTGTTCGCTGCAATGTGATTTCCGCAAACTAATATAGACCTGGGAGTGATGAACTTCAAAAGGAAGGACAACAGAATAACAGAAGAGGTGAGTAAAGGAAGTACTAACGGCCGACAAAAAGAAAAATTTATTTTTCAAAAAAATGGAAAATCTGACTCACACAGGTACATTTAGGCAAGAATGTGGTTTGAAAAATGAGTGGCAGACAGATTCTATAATAAGGGAGGGTTTGGAGAGTGGCACCCACATAGATACCGCATACAACACTAGGGCAAACATGGAAGACCAGACATCATCTTTAGTCAAAATTTGCAATATTTTGTTTGCTTCTGAGGTGTTTTCTGTGCAATCTGCATGCTGTACTATGTTCATGTTAGTGCCTGTGGTTTACTCACACATGCCAAAGGCATGTGGATGGTGGAGAGGTGAGACTATAAGGTTCCAAACTGCTCCTGGAGGTTGTCTCTTGAGATGGACTGGCATTCTACATGTGACATCTTATGCCTACTGCTTACCAAAATAGATCCTGGTTCCCTACAAGGATGAACCAGATAAAACAGGTAATGAAAACAAATTAATGGCTGTAAACAAATACAACTTAATTAAGTATGCCAGTAACTAGGAAGTGCAAACTGTAAATATGACAACTACACTTGAGAAGGAGAGAAACTGTTGCTAATGTAAAGAGCAAACATTTATTTGGTAAATGCCTTAACACAATGATCCTACAATTTTGGTCCCTGCTACAACTCATTTTTCATTCCCATTCACAACAAAAGTTAACTTTTCAAAGACAGATGTCCTAGTTATCTACCATTTGCTCAGTTAAACTGGATAATGCCTTCATTCAATCAGAAAAACAGTCATGCTTTGCCAACTATTTTTAAGAAAGGAAAATATAGACCATGCAGGAAAAACACAAATTTTTTTTTACTTTTTTACTTGAGCGAAAGGATGAATTGTATACCACCATCCGTTTTAACATCTCTGGTGGCTGTAAAAAAAATAAAAAAAATCCAAAAAATATAATACCTAAGTATCCCCATTTTAAAACTACTTTAAGATATACATACGTGACAAATATTGTAGATTTGCAAAGCTTAAGATGGTGACATGTTTTTCTTTTTGGATTACACAGATTTTTTGAGTTCACATATTAATTCAACAAAACCTTGTATTACTACATTTGCTCAATGTCAAATATCAGTACTAAGATTAGACAGCTTGCAGAAAAAACTGTGCCCATCATAAATCCTAGTTAATACTCTGTGATTACTGGATATGATAACTTTCCTTTTCCTTCTCCGTGCTGCAAGGCTATGAAGAAACATTTTTTTACGAAAAGTTCACCCAAGTGTAAGAATCATGGTCATGTTGTACACAAATTGTAATTGCGAGATGGTCTGTGGTATAATTATACTTTATGACATGTAAAATGCATCTCCATATCTGAATTTCCTTAAAAAGTGTTGGCATTCATTCTAAAATGTATATTCACATCTGAATACTCATTAAAATTTGTTGACAAGTAAAAATCATTGCACTGTGGTTCTGTTTTCCAAGAAGAAATAGGTTAACCCAAAAATTGATAAGGAATGAGTTGGTTAACTTTTTATTTACTTATTTGGTTTATACTTGATTACTGGTTTAATGCACTGATGAATATTGACCAATTTCAGGATCAGACCATGTGAAATACAAAACATTTCAAAAACAAAAAATACAGAAATGTAAGCCATAACACTGTAGTTCAGACTAATTACATAGAAATAACTGTGTATATACATTCTAATGGACAATCAAGCACAGAGTAATGTACAACATATACATTAGTTTCTAAAGTGGGTTAATCTTCAGTGAATCTTGAGAGAGGAGACGAGACTCGGAAAGGAGATAGGTTAGGTAATATGTCCTGTGTTGAAGCAGAAGCATTTGGCTTGGCTGAAGAAGTGCTTTTTGGGTTGCATTCAGAATTTGGAATACAAGTTGATTTCCTTAATGTCAATGGGTACATCCTGCCAAAGAGTATGTGCCTGAAAGGAGAACGTACGTACAGTGCTGTGGAGCTTGGTTCTAGGGGTAATGAGAGTTGGTGTAGCATGTGAGTAGTAACTGAGGTCATCTAGTTGCACACAGGACATCTAGTTTGCAGTGACAAGCACTGTCCACATAGTTGCAAACAGGATACTCCTGACGGTGACTGATATTCTCACTCCAACAGTCTAATCAATAAAAAAGGGCCTGTTGCCATGGATACAAAAATTTCCTACTGTCTCCGTTACTGGCTTGGTGGATATGGGCATCCTGAGGCAATGCAGAAATCACCTCATCTTTACTGACAACTAGTTAATTCTCAAACAAACTAATACGGTATGTGAGAGATGTATTTACACAACGTCACTGGAGGCAAAGCTCTCACATAAAAGTACTCCTAATGTCAATAAGGTCGCCAGTAGCACACATGCTGCACCCATCATGCACAATTCAAAGCAGACATATAGACCCACATATATTGAGGCACTTACATGTAACCTTCCTAAACCAAAAAGACCTAGACAAAGAACACATAAGAAATACCCTCAGTAGCCCCAAACACACTCTTTCAAAACAACAACCACATCAACAAATAGAGCTACATCTCAAAGAGCCTCTACCTCTAAGTCCATAAGGCAAGTCACCACACAATCCAACATTCTAGTCACTGAGGACTCCATTGTGAGAAACACTGATGTCCCTCTCACCAGGCTGAGTAAGGAGAAAGTTACGGTCAGCTGCTTATCGGGGCTAGGATCCGCCACATTACGCATGCACTCAGATCACTGGATCAAAATTACCAATATGACTCAGTCATAGTCCATGTGGGAGTACATGACCTGAGACGTACCTCCCTAGACTATACGAAGAGAGACATCATAGAGCTCTCGGAATATGTGTCTCAGGCTGGTATGAGCTCAGCATTGAGTAGCATTTTACCTTCTCCAAGGATGATGCCACAATGTGAACAAAAGATGATAGACTTTAATAATTGGCTTAGTTTCTGGTGTCATTCTAAGGGGGTGCAATATTTGTCAGCATGGAAGGAGATGGTCAACAGACCATGCTGTTTTGCCAGGGATGGCCTGCACCTCTCTCCTCTAGGCTTTCGAATATTATCTAAAACATTGTTTTCCCCCATAGTGCCTTTTTTAGGCAATGACAAAGTACTTCTGACACAGCAAATCAAAACCAAGAAAATCTAAAGGTATTACTGCTCAATGTTAGGACCCTAAACAAAAAACTCCACTCCCTGGAAGCTCTCTTTACCCTATGAATGCTGATGTCTGTGCGGTCTCCGAGACTTGGTTTAAAGCCACAGACAACACACAAATAGTGCAGGGTTATAATGCCTTCCACACATTTAGACCAGCTACTTTACAGGCAGGGAATAAAGGTGGAGGTGTCTCTATTTACATCAAAAATAAATATACTTCAAGGCTGGTCAAACAGGACAATGTACTTGAGCTGCTCCATGTTCAAATCACCAAAGGTAAAATCCAATACCACTTCCTTGCAAGCTACAGGTTTCCGCTCTATGAAACAGGAAACGCATAACATGTATTTAAACATAGTAGAAACACTAACCATGTAACCCAATACCATATTCATGGGTGACTTTAATTACCCCACCATTAACCGGGAATCCTATACAACATTAAACGTACATGCACAGAGATGCCTGGATTTTGTCAGCACAAACTCCCTGGACCAGACAGTCAATACACCAACCAGGGGTGCAACCATACTGGATCTGGTCCTCACTAATATGGAAGAGTGATGCACTCCCCATACTGTAATGCCTTCCCTGGAAAGGTCATACCACAAAATGGTCTCCTTTGAAGTAAAAATAAAATCTGGACCCCCAGCCAAACCAGGAATATTCAGAAACTATTCTAAGGCTAACCTCCTGCTATTAAGCGAGAACCTGGTAAAATTTCAAGCCCCTATAAACCCTGAGAACACTTCTGCCTATGCGGAACTGTTCACAGAAACCCTATATAAGCTTGTTAATAGCTGCCTAGAGGCAGCTGTAACCACCAGGAAGAAGTACAGAACTAGCTCAAAAAACAAGTCACCCTGGTAGAATCACTAAATCAATTGGCTGTATAACAGGAGAAGAAAATCATGGCAAAAATTAGGAGGTGCAGCCCCCAACAGGATAAAAGCACTCTCATTAAACTAAACAAACAACTCAGAGGACAAATAAAGTCTACCAAAGCCAAATTTGGGGTAAGTTTGCCTCCCAGGCCAAGGACAACCACAAACCATTCTTAGGTTATGTCCGCAACCTCAAAGGCAATACACAATTGTGTACAGAGCTCATTGTAAATGGAGCCACCTATACTGAGCAAGAAGAAATAGCAAACCTCCTGGCTGATAAATTCAATTCCTACTTTACTCCTTTCTCCCCCTCAACCTTCCCTCAGGAAATATCCTGAAATATAACCCCCCCTACAATCACCAGGGAACAGGTCCTTAATGCTCTAAGACCAAGAACACTGCATCAATGGGCCCAGACAATATCCCAGTATGCCTTCTAAATAGCATGAAACATGACCTATCAGGGCCTCTGGAATTACTATTTAACTGTAGCCTCCAAACAGGCTTCATGCCTCATGAATGGAGAAAGGCAACAGTTATCCCTCTGCACAAAGGTGGACCATCTACAGACCCTGGAAACTACATAACCATAAGTCTCACTAGTCTTGCATGTAAAGGCAAGGAAAGACTTATCATGGAGATGATCAACAGAGACATAGTAAACCTCCAGAGACTGGCCCAACCCAGTTTGGTTACGTCAAAGTTAGATCATTCCTACTCAACCTGGTGAACTTCTTTAAGAAGGTCACCAAAGCAATGGGTGAGGGCAAAATCGTTCACACTGCCTACCTCGACCTGGCCAAGGCACTTGACACAATACCCCACTCAGGCATTCTTGACAAACTCAAGAGGTTAGGTACAAACCTGTATGTCACCTGCTGGATAGCCAACTGGCTCACAGACAGGACCCAGGACGTTAGAGTTGGGGAGGCCACCTCTCCAAAGAGGCCAGTCACAAGTGGAGTCCCTCAGGGATCAGTCCTTAGACCGCTCCTTTTTGGCATTTACTTCGCAGAAGTCAAGGCCAATGTCAGTGGTCTCTGGATGACTAAATTTGCAGATGACTGCAAATTTGGAACTGTCATTGAATCTCACACTGACACAAATGTTCTCCAACAGGGGCTGACACAGACAAACAACTGGTGTCAGAGTCATGGACTAAAACTAAATGCCAAGAAATGCATAATAGTATCCTTTGGGAAGTCATCCATCCCTGGTAACCATCATATTAACAACACACCCCTCAGAGTTGACCCAGTAGTTATATGACTTAGGGACACACACAGAGATAGTAATTTAGCCTTTGATCATCACGTGTCTACAGTGGTGAGGAAATCATTCTATGTTGCACAACTTATTAACAAAGGCATGGCATCTAAGTCCAAGGAAGTCATTGTTCCACTGTATTCGGCATTCATCAGACCTATCATTGAGTACAATGCCCCCTTTGGTATGTACCTACCTAGGCATACCCAACAAATGGAAGGTCCACAGAGGTTCCTCAATAAAGGAATACAAGGCGTAAGTAATATGTCCTATGCAGACTGCCTCAAGGCCCTATCCCTGTATTCTGTCTCCTACAGGCTTTTGAGGGGAGATATATGCCTGGCATACAGGACATTGTCAGACACCACTCTGATGGACCTCCTGCATATCGACAAAACAAACGGTACCATAATTACCCATTCTAAAGACTTAAACCTTGCCTGTGATATAAATAGGACCTGCTGGAGACAGAGGTATGTATCCCAGAGACTACCCTGTCTATGGAACAAGCTCCCCATCCATGTGAAACAGCATTCTTCCCTAATCCAATTCAAGTACAACTTGGACAATTGGATGGGAAACCAGAAATTCATCCTCTGTTTGGCACCTATGTCTCTGATGCAAACAGGTAACCTGAAAATGGTTCATCTCCCAGGCCCATGCTTAAACTTATCAAGGGTATCAGAACTTGTCAGAGATTTGGGATGCATGGCTAGGCTTAAAAAGGCTCTTGTGGTCATTAACCTAGTACCTATGAACCTATATGAGGATTTTTTTTTTTTGCTGAAGTCTAACTGCAAAGGAAGTAAAAGTGTGGAAATGGATTGACTGTCCTTCTGCAAGTATAAAATGCAAAATTAAGCTGTTTAAAGCAACAGATAATATATATTTTAGATATATAAAAGAAAGATTAACAAGTATAATTTGTAGAGAATACAAACTTTCAACAACTGGAACAAAAGCAGCATTTTCTTCAAGCTGCAGAATAGAGATGCATAAGCTGAATGGGTTACTTGTTCAGAAACATTTGTTAATGATACAACAAGGAAACTGCAAACAGAAAAAGCAAAAACTATGGAGCAAGCCTGTAATTATTTTTAATTCCTACTTTTCGACACTTGGTATGGGTTAAACGTTCCATGTGACCAATTAAACAGGTATTTAAAGACAAAAATTTCAACTTAAGACCTAGCCCAAGAAGGACAAAATCATAAAGCAGAACATCTAAAATGGTATTTCCATGAATTCAGAATGAAAATAACATTTTCCTGTGTGAAACTTTGCCCACCCACTGTGCATTTAAGCCGTCCTTCACACATTTAGGATCATACAATCATAGGAGGTTACAAGGCTAATGGCCCTGGGCCCTTTACAGGCTTAGCCAAGAGTTTATCCCCAAACAAGAAACCAGCACCTGTCACCCCTGTCAATGAGGGACACAGGTGGAACCCCTGGGACAAATTTGTGGTTTCCCATCCACTCATCAGGACTGTGCTCGAAGAGGATCAGCGAGGTAGTCTGACATGTATGGGAAGTCTATTCCAGAGATGGGACAGCCTCTGGGAGACAAACTTGTCTCTCCAGCAGGTTTGTTGATGTTGCATATTCTCTATACATGTAACCATGTTTCTCTATATTTGTAACCAACTCTGCTGTCACAGCCTGTAAGGCAAAGGGGGAGTACTGGCATTAAAATGTAACACACTAATATAACTGGCTTCATTAAACCGGGATTCACATACCTGAGCTTCTAACTACACAGATCCACAGTTTCTATACCTACTTTATACTTACCAAGAAATTACCTAAAAAGTTTAGCTACATTACAATCTATATCAGGTGGGGATAAAAGGCCAGTAACTGCAGAAAGAAATTTTGAAATGCTGAATAAAGACATTAAATAAAGAAAAGTCTTAATAAGATGCATCTCCATGTTTCATCTTGTTGACCACAACGGCCTACCAGTAACACCTTACTACTAAAAAGACCATAGATTATAAGAAGGGCATACAGCAACCTATGCATTGTTTCCAATGGGGGAAAATCATCATATATGAGCATAGGTCCAGGAGGCACTGTCTTAGATAAAGGAAATACAAATTCTTAATGCATTTGTGAAATATGTGTGGCTATTAGACTGAGACCCTCTATCAAAAATGCCACTGAAACTTTCTTTATATTTTGCAATCTTTGTATGTTTTGGGGAAAACAGTTTAAAGTAAGAACAATATAAAATTAAATAAAAATGTGGCTCAGAGGGTATGTTATGTATGGCTTAAAAGATAAAAAGTGTTATGATTACAGATGAAGGTGCAGAATAAGATTAGGAACATTGTAAGCACTTTGTGGAGTAATGTATAACATTGTTATCAGCCAAAAGTGCTGAAGGTCAACCTGCTTCTGCTCAAGAAGGTTGGATTTGCAAGTCTCAGTTAGAAAATCTGCACAGTTTGACAGTTAAAGTAGAAGGGAAGTAGAACACATTATTGTTTGTCTTATCAGCTCATAAAGCATTGTAGAAGAAAGATATCATGTTCTTGCTGTTAATGATTTAGAATGTCAATATTTCGTTTCTAATAAATTCTGTGGAATGCATCCGTGTCATGGGAATTCGCAGAAGAGAAGAGGGAGGAGTTTTACAGTTCTTTTTAATTTTTCCCATTTCTCTAGGACTCTGAAACTTTGACTTGCTACATTTATCGATTGGAGATGTGGGAGTATGGGAGCTGCATTTTGGCTACAGGGGTGGGGGTGGGGGTGAGGGTTGGCGCTTGTCTTCTGCCAAAAAAAAAATGTTTTAGAGTATTTGGTGATATATTCTCAGCAAATGATTGAGTCTGTGATTATTTATAGGTTAGAGGTTTTAGTTTTGATTTTTATTTTACACCTTGATAAAGTAAGATGCTATTAAGCACAACAACAAATTCATTGGAAGAATATTCCCCCCAAAATATTAAATTCTCTAAATTTTAATCAATCATGTTCTGAAACAAGGAATGGTCAAGTGCGAGAGATGTGAGTGGAAAGAAATAGGCTGTGTCAGAGTAAATAAAAGATAAAATTTTTGACAGCCAAAGATAATCTGTTTACAGATGACAGAATAGTTGGAAATAAATAAATGTGTCACATGATTTCTGACTAACAGAATCATGGTATAGGTAGTTGTAAATCAGAAATATTAATGTCCCTTTGTCATATAGAAAGTAGTGACTTAAGACGCATCTTAACTAAATCTCAAAAAACTGTGCAGGAGAAATGGATACATGGCATACAGGGCTAAATCTCTAACTGTGAACCAATCATCCTGGTTTTGACTGTGGTTCCGATACCTTAAGGAGCTAATGAGAGGACTGGGAAGTGATCATCTAACACTGACTCAGTGACCTCAGAAGGAGGGCTGTAGTGTGATTCACAGCTGTACTAACACCTAAAGACAGGTGAATGATACAACAACAGATAGGGCCACATATTCTCTTTAGTCACACAAAGCAATGTGAGTACACAATAGAAAAGTTATGTACTAACCATAACTTTCCATCTGTGTTGTTCATTTTCATTTATCCTTGACCTGTGGGTCTGGCTCTGAGCATCAGAACCAACTTGGCCCCTACTAGCAGCTTGTGAAGACCAAACGCTTTCAAGCTATACACTTACCCACAATGCTCCCCTCCCATTTACCTTAGATCGAGTTTAGAGAAAAGACGGAAAGGAATAAACACTCTATAAGCCTTCAACGATACCACATCTGGAGTCATATGACAAAAAATACCTACAAGAATGGGCCATGAGCAGCTCCACCAGAAGAACTTCATGGTTGGGGGAAAGGAGGGAGGGGAGTCAAGAATAAATGAAAATGGACAACACAGATGGAACATTATGGTGAGAACATAACTTCTGTATCTGATGTTGTCAGTTTTCATTTAATCCTTGACCTGTGGGACAGAGTCTGTAGCTACCATAGATCTAGGGAGGACTCAAGGAAGAATATTCCTGAGCACCACAGAACCAAAGGATGCTCTTCCCCTGGAGACCAGGCCAAGGTTGTAGTGGGAGATAAAAGTATGGGGAGAAGCCCAAGTTGCTACTCCACAGATGTCATTTAGGGAAGCTTTCTCTTGAAAAACTGCTGAAGTAGCTACAGCTCTTGTAGAGTATGCCTTTATAGGCCTAGGCAATTTTAAATTCCTTCTTTCATAGATATAGGTAAAACAATCTTTAAGCCATCTGGCTAATGTTACTTTGTTCACTGACTAAGTTTTGTAGGAGAAAATGCCATAAATACTTTGACTTTCTCAGATTTGTTGTTCTGCGTAAATAAAGCATAGTCGTCTATGAACATCCAACAAATATAAGGAGTATTCCCCTTTATTAGCAAAATTTGGGAAAAAATACAGGCAAGTTAATTGTCTGATTGATATTAGTCTCCAAGGCAATCTTGGGCAAAAAGGAGGGATTAGTTCTTAGTGAAAATCTGTCTTTATAAAAAAGCAAGTAATTCTTCTAGAAGATCTAATAGCTACCAAGAAGAAGGTTTTCCATGATAAAAATTTTAAATTGAAATCAGTAGAAGGTTCAAAGAGAGGCTGAATAATATACTGTACCACTAGGTTGAGGTCCCATGGAGGAGTACGATCTTTGTATGGAGGTTTTATCAAAAACATCCCTTTCAATAAAGCATTGCACAGTTTATGGGAAATTAAGGTTACTCCTTCAATACTATTATGGAAGTTAGATATTGCTGCTAGCTGAACTCTGGCTGTTGACTGGGAAGCACAGGAGTTGAAAAGAGATGATAAAAATTCCAGTATCTTATTGATACAAGTCAAACTGGGTTGGCACGAGCCCAGATAGTGCATCTTTTCCACTTAATGTCATAACGTTTGTGTCTGGATGGCTTATGAGAAGCTAAAAGAGTGTGATGCACCAAAGAAGAAAGAGTAGGGAGCCTGGCTATCAATGGAATTGGAGAAACCAAGCTATCAGCCTGAGGTGTTGAATGTTCGGCTGAGTTAGTCCCTCTGGGTGTGACAACAGATATGGAGTAGGGTACAGGATCCATAGCTGTTGAATCAGGTAAGGCCAAAGAAAGGGGAATTACATCTGTCGAGGCCAAAAGGGATAATGAGAATAACTTTGGTCTTCAGCCTGATTCCTTTCTGAAGGAACTTTGAGGTCAGAGGAATGGGGGGAAATGCATATAAAAGTCTGGAAAGCCAAGTGTGGAAGACAGCATCCCTCAATGACTCCACTGCAGCAGGAATTAGGGCAAAGTAGCTCATGCATTTGCTACTCAGCGGAGAGGCAAAGAAATCACTGAAAGTCTGGCCCCAGCAATGGAAAATGTTGTCCGCCACTGTCAGATTGAGAGACCACTAGTGAGGAAGCTGAATGCTACTGTTCAATTTGTCTGCTATCACACTGGAAATCCCCAATGTGCACTGCTATGAGAAAACAGTTGGAAAAGATCACCCATTGTCACACTCTGACTGCTTCCTGACAGTGAATAAGATTTGGCTCCTCCTTGTTTACTAATGTACCAAACCACTGACATACTGTTCAACTGGATTGCAATTGTCCCCAAAGGAAGGGCAGTTTGGAATGCTTACAATGCTAGAAACACTGCCCTTAGCTCCAGGATACTGATATGCAAGTTGGCCTCCATGAGGGACCCAGTGCCTTGGACAGTCTTTCCCAGATAATGCCCCCCCCCCCCCAATCTGGGAGGCATCCTTGGTCACTATGGCTTTGGGCTGTGATGGGACAAATGGGTGTCCTAGTAGAATATTTTGGAATGAATCCACTAAGCTAAGTCCCTTTTGGAACGGTTGGTGATCAAGAACAAGTCCAACATGGGTTAATGAGACATAGTCCATTGGAATGCTAGCAGCTATTGTAGAATTCTCATTTGGAACCTCGCTAAGGGAGGAATGAGGGTTACTATCACAGCCATAGAGCCTACTGCTTGCAGAACTAAATGGGCAGTGACTTTCTTATTGTTGATAAGTTTCGGAGCTGATTTTCTGAAGTCTGGCAGGAGGATGACAATCTATGGAAGTTTTGGTATTCAAAAGAATCCCTATGAACTCTAACCTTTGAGTTGCAGTGAAATTCAATTTGTTGCAGTTCACTGTTATTCCTAGTGAAGAGCAAAGTAGAAAAATTTAATCCCTTACAAGGATCAGCTGATGACTGGTCGGGGAGGTAATGAGCCAGTTGTCCAAACAGGGAAATACCAGGAATCCCTGCAGTCTCAAGTGAGCTGTGACTGCTGCCATGCACTTGGTGAACACCCTAGTGGCTGTAGTGAGACCAAAGGGCAGGGACCTGAATTGATAGTGACTGACTCACAGCCAAAAGTGGAGGAATCTTCTGTATCGTTTATCCATCTTTACATGGTAATACGCAACCTGAAGACCTATTGAGCACATCCAATCATCCTTTTCCAGAAGTAGAAGAACGGACTGTACTGTGAGCATCTGGAATTTGGTTTGACAAAGTGATTTGCTCAATATGTTGAGATCCAAAATTGGTCTGTGGTCCCCTGTCTTTTCTGGTACTAAAAAAATCTTGAGCAAATTCTGATCCTATTTGGTCTGGTGGGACTTCTGGGATGACTCTGTTTCTTAGCAGTTTTTTGAATTTCTAGAATTGCTTGTTCCCTCTGAGTGGGTGGAACATCAGGGAGTTCCTTGTGAGCAGGGGGGGGGGGGGGATGGGACAGTGCAACTTCTGGATATAATCCTCTGCACTCAGGAATCTGAAGCACTTTTTAGCCAGGTGACTTGGTGCAGTGAAAGTTAACCCCCAACTGCCTTCAGAGGGACAATCAGGCCTCCTTTCAGAAGTGCTGACAGGGTTTACCAGAGAAGGAATCCCTGAAACCCTGGTCTGCGGACCACTCCTGCCATGTGGACGGTGTCTTCCTCTGAAGCTCCCCTCTCTGTCCCTGAGGGAGCTCCCTCTGCGTGTGTCCTGAAAAGGCTCTTGGGATTTTTTGAACCATATTTTCCCACTAGCCCTCTTATTCCTGAAAAAGGATCACTGGGAAATGGAAAAACATATAAAGGATCTTTCCATCATTCTCACACCTAGATAGCATTTCTCTTACTTCTGGGCCAAACAGGGAGGATCCGTCAAAGGGCATATTGATGAATGAAGACTTGAATGGTGCCGTGAAGTCACAAAGGTGCATCCAGGCATGCCTCCTAATGGTGATGCCTGTACCCACTGCTCTTGTACTCCCTTCGGCTGCATGAGCAATGAGCCTCATGGACGAGTTAGGCACAGACTTCAGGGTGGTCAACTGGGATGCAACCTTGTTCTGGATTTCCTCAGAAATGGCTCCTGCTAGGGTATCTGATAATTCTTTGATCATATCCCTTTGAAATGTAGTAAAATGTGACAGATGATTCAAAGACCTAAGGATGAAGTAGATGAGATGTAAACCTGCTTTCCGAGCCTATCCATCTCCCAAGACTCTCTGCTTGGAGGATGAATAGAGGAACGCTCCTGAGCCAGTTCCTTCTTTGTGGCTGCTGCCATGATCATGGCATCAACCAGTAGTCCTTTTGCCCAAAAGGGTTTGTCTTCAGGTGCTGATAAGATTTTGTCTGGTCTCCTGGGAATGGGTTCTATGGTGTCAGGAGACTTCCATGCTGGGAATGGGTTTTATGGTGTCAGGAGACTTCCACGTCTGCTGAGCAATCAATTGTATTAGATCATCAATGGGAGGAGTCACCCAAGAGGTACAGGGTTGGGAGCAGTCGAGCCGAAAGACTGAAGGTACACTGACTCTTCAGGGGAGGGATTCTGGGACTTCCAGTCACCCTGCTGTTTTAATATTTCCAGGATGTCTCCAAATGAGACATCATCAGGGGGTGGCTTTGGGGACCCCTCCCCTTCATCAAAATCAGTGTCCTCTGCAACCGATTCCTCAGGGGAGTCCAAGTGTTTCCTCTTACACAATCTCTTCTTATGGACCTCCTCAGTGGGGTGCTCTGGGGAGGTATTAGAAGAGGACAGAAGCAATATCTGTGGGTCCTGAGGCTTTGGCTTCCCCTGTCCCAACAGGAGTGCTAGCTGAATATCTGGATGAGAGGACGAAATGGGGAATAGGCTGGGAAGGAGCTGACCATCTAACAGCAATAGTCAGGGCTCTATCGATGGCCTCAAAAGCTGGACCACCCCCAAAGAGAGAATGGAGCTGGAACCGAGAAAGATACAGTTGGGACCAAGGTAATTCCGTGTTCTGACGAGACAGCTCCCAAGACCAAAACTGAGCTACTCTGTGCTGAAGCCCCGAGGTGCATTGAAGACTAAAAAAAAATGGCTGAATCTTGCCCCTCGAAGCCAATAGGACAGCTATGGCTCACAGAGGTCTCCAGTTCTGAGTGGACCGAAGACCACAGAGCAGAAACCGGTTCCAAGGAAAAAGAAGTCCCCAGAACTGAAACAGTTGGCACTGGAAGGTTTAAAGCTGATGACTATGAAACATTTGATTAAGTCAGAGGAGGAACAAAAGGTGCATCAACAAAGGTTCTGACCAGAAGCCTGAGGAGGTCAGAGATGAAGAAATAGCGGACAGCCCTCTCGCCCAGAGAATTTTATTAACCAGCCTCTCCACATCGTCTTCTATTAAACTTTTGGTGGAGCAGGTAGACATCACCGTGTGAGAACTAGGTCTTTCAAGGAAGGGAGAAGGTAATCTGTCTGAGAAAGGGTCGATGGACAGAGAATATCCAGTCCTGGGTATAGATATGAAGGTTTCATCCAGTTTGGATGTTGGAGCCAGAGAGTTTGAAACAGATGAAGAGGTCAGATTTTGAAATCTAGGCACTCAGGAATCGTAACATAATCTGCAATGAAGGAGTAAGTGCCAACGGTTTCAGTGCAGAAACAGACTTATTTGGAGCCAAAGAGGGCCTCAGTACTGAAGCCTTTGTATAAGATTTGGATGGTTCCGATGCCAAAGGAACTGCCAACTTAGATTTTTTTGCTGATGGTGCCTCACGAATACTCGGCACCAACAAACTTCTTTTCTTATGTTTCTCCATGGTCTTGGAAGAAGAAGAAGAAGAAGATGATGGAGAAAAGACAACAGTCTTGGATTTTTCTATTCCAGATAAGGCCTCAATGAAGGCAGAGAGAAGCATACCCTTCAGGATTAACTTGTTACATCTTTCAACGAAGGCCCTATGGCTAAAACTGTGACATACTGAACAGTCCTCCTGCAAATGAAGAGGACTTAAAGAGAACACACAGAGATGATGGGCATCAAAAGTTGGAATTTTGTGGTTGCACTTCTGACACCTCTTGAACACTGCTGGAGATTTAGGCTTGTCTGTCATAACAGAAAACACAATGAAGGCACAAACACTCACTCACACTTACCATAGAGAAACTGTCAAACAAACACCCAAAGAAAGACAGTGCAGATTTTTTTTTTTGAAAAAAGGACCGTCGATGATAGTTTAGACACACAACCATACACAAGGGAGAAAGGACGACAGAATGAGAGGGACTATCAAAGATGATAGTGTGAAATACACCAAAGTGGATGGGCAGGGGAAAGAAAGAAAGAAAGAAATAGGAGTGGAAACAAAAAGACAGAAGAGGAACTGGCATAAAAACAAGGGTAAGGAGAAATTTAACTAAGAAAGGATTTACCTGAAAAAAAAAAACACTTAAGACTGAATTTGCTTGAGAGCAGTTGGCGAACAAGTCTGTCTACAAAAGTGGCAAAAGATATCTGAGGTAAATGGCAGAAGCATTATGGACAAGGATATAGCTCGAGAGCTTTTGGTCTTCGTGAGCTGTTAATAACAGATGAGTCAGTTCTGATGCTCAGAACCAGACCCACAGGTCAAAGATTAAATGTAAACTGACATCAGATCTATATTTGTTGCCTGAACTGAAGTAAGCATGAAACACAGGAAGGTACCTTATATAACTGATTTGCTGGCACACATGGCAGAACTGTAAAGGGCTGGTGTGTGAGATATGCATAAAAAATGTTAGGTCCCCCACTACTGACTGGATGAAGGTTCTCTACTGGACATTTCTCCTGTCTTGTGTCATTTGGTGAATGTTGGTAACTGGCCAAAAAGGCTGTCCCTCCACTGGAGTGAGGGAGACCACCCCTGCAAGGGAATGGAGGGTACATCAAACAGTAAAATTAAAAGTAACAAACTGATCAGTGGAACAGGTGCAGGAGGTCTCATGGTTAGCAGGCAAAATGGGTATAAAAGGACCTAAGAAAAAAATTAGACAGAGTAGACAGCCAGGTTTTTAACAAAGTGCACATCTAGTCTTAAAATAAATGATCCAAAAAAAAAAAAAAAAAAAAAAAAACAAACAAAGTTAAATTCAGTTATATAATTTCATTCCGAAGAAACTTTTTCTTAGCAAGTAATTTTTGTAATGGCCACTAAGCTATTAATTTTTTCTGTCTGGCCATCCAACTTCGAATCATGCTGCTGAGCAATCCCTAGAGTGGCAGGGCAATGCCTAGAAAGTAACAGATGATCAGTAGACCTAAAAGACATATTTTACATTTCTTGGCAGTTGGCATATTATAAAGGGTACTCCACAAATTAAAAAAAAAAATCTGTAACAGGAAGAAGGAACAGAAGATCAGTAGACCTAAAAGACACATTTTACATTTCTTGGCAGTTGGCATATTATAAAGGGTACTCCACAAATTAAAAAAAAAATCTGTTAATAGGAAGAATCTTGGTAGCAGATTAAGTGATAATACTTAACATAGAAACCGCTTAAAAATAAATACTGCAACTGCAGAATAAGCAGTACAAGCTTTCATATCTAAAATTAATTTTGTCCTTCATCATATCCTGAGAAGCTACAACACAGTCAGGATCCAAACAATGTAAGGAAAGGTACGTGGAAACAGGTCTACTTCTAAATTTCAAATGTTCAAAACATCGACTTTCTTATGGTCGAAACCATAACATCAAAGTTTTGAAACTTCGAACCGTTTAAATGGAGATCTCTGTACAGTGAGTAATGTTATATTTATCATTTTCCTCACTGTAGTGTAATCTCGGAATTGGTATATTTAATAATCGGGGGGGGGGGTGCAGGGGGGCTTGCCCCCCTGCAAAAACATAAAAAAAAAATTGTTTTTATTTAAATTCCCAAAGTTTCAAAACTTTGAACTTATGGTCTTGACCATAAAAAAGTCAACATGACATGTTCATGTCAACATGTTGTTATTAACCTAGCACCAGAACCCTGCACTTGAAAGACACATTTCAGGTGTCCATGAAGAAGCTCTAAATGCACAGCACTGCTGTTATCCACAGCGAATTGAAGCTAGCATGTGGATGACTGTGACCAAGTCCTAACAGATATTGTGTGTCTAATGTGAATGGTGTTGTGTAAAAGACAGAAAATGACTTCACAGATGCTACCACCTGGTCTTTGCATGACATCATTTTATCAGTTACTTAACCTTATCCACAAATCCTATTCTTTTTCCTCAGTAAAAACTATTGAGGCAAAATCAAGGACCCAAGGGGTTTCACGGTCACATGTACAAACCCTGCATCTGTCACAGTGGGATTACGTTTCAGAAGATTTATTTTCATTCAATTAAGGATGTTCTCAAAGCATTTTAAAAACCATAAGGCGTTACCATTTGCATTCATTCAAAAGAAAAGGAGTGATACAGCCTGATGTGAATGGTAGCTAAGAATTCTCTTTTTAATGACATCTTCATCTAGTTTGCATACATATTTTGAACAGTGTGAAAAAGAATGAGGCCTATGGTATGTCACTCCAGCCAGGAAAGTCTTCTGAAGATCATGCCAAAAATTACATTCTGGGTATGCTTTGAGCAGCAATAGATAAATCACTGAGGACTTTAGCAGAAATACTGCAGTTAATCTCAGTGAGTCTGTTATGATGAGAGATTAAGAAGGATACAGCTGGACTATACAGGTTTACATTTTATCACAAAAAGGAGACTCATTATCTTATGAATTGCAGTATTAGGACTATGACAAATTCTAAAATCTGACTGATGGTGACTGAGGGTTACAAAGGAAAACAGATAAGATAAAGCTAAATGTATTCCACTGTCCCAAAAACTTTACAAATAAACAGAAAGTTAAACATGTGGCAGCAGTTCTCCAAGCCATGAAGTTCCAGTAGTCCAAACAGATTTATCAGTAATGTGTACAAGAAAAGCCTATTTCACAGAAAATAAAAATATACTTTTTAATGTGCAGTGAATGAATGAAAAAATACTGGACGAAGACATCCAAACAGCATAATGCCAAGCTAAACAGACTAGATGACAACTGATATAGGATAAGCTTTTGGGTCTATATTACCTGATCAAAAGACGTTTTCATTGAATGCCTCTTCATCGACTAATAAACAGAGAGCTGCCAAAATGCCGAATGGCAAAATCACTTGGCTAACCAAAACTCAAACAAACTTTCAGACCCTACAAAGTGGGGAGGTTTTGCCCACCATACCCCCCTAACTAAATACACCAACTCCGAGATCGCACTACAGTGGAGAAAAGGGCAAATTCCCGACAACAGCCAAGTGTTTTTTTTCCCTGGGAAATAAATTCGCTGAAGTGGCCATTTGGAGTTTTGGGAGTTCGCTGTTTATTGGTCGATGAAGACATCTTTTGACAAGGTAATATAGACCTGAGCTTTTGAGATCAATCTCATTACCATAAAACAATTAGTTTTTCAAACTTGAGCAAACAATGTGCAGGACACATCTAAGACTGGTGACTGTTACTCCTAGTGGAAGCAGTATGGGCAGCTGTAAGTCTAATATGGACAGCTGTGTCATCAACATACAAAACAGTCCTCTTATATTCTGTGGAAGAAAAGGATTTATAAGTTCATTAGACAGGATGGAGTGTGCAGCAGGTACAAGACCTGCACAGGGATCACACAGGAAAATAACGATGTTAATCTACAAGTGGTAGACCAAGTAATGTTTAACAAATGTATTATTTTAAACACCTTTATTAATTCTGTATATACTTAGTAACAATGTGGTTGCAGACACATTAACAGAAAAGAAAACAAACCAATGAAGTCTAACAGGGCCACATTTGAGGTAAATTTGGCCTTCCAGGCCAAGGACAGCCATAAGGCATTTTATGTCTGCAACCTCAAAGGCAATACACAACTGTGTGCAGAGCTCATCAACAATGTAGCCACCTGTACTATACCAGAATGGGTCAGAATGGAGAGATGATAAATAAGCAAGCAAGTCACCAAGACAACAATGATATATGGACTGCATTTTATATAACACATAGCATATATTTTATATAACATATAGCTTGGTGCACAAGACCCAGGTTAAAAGCTGCCCAATCCTGGTAGGCACACTGGTGCCAGGACTGGAAAAAAATGTCAGTGTAGAATCCACAAAAAATGGAACCATTCCTACAATGGGGCTAGACCAGGCCCAGGGGAAGATGCCCCCCCACCACCACATTTTAGAATAAAGTAGTAGTCCAGAAAAATGACAAAAAGCCATAAACATGATAGAGTGGACTATTGTAGATAAGAAATAAATTATGCATTGTTTCTATTATGCAAGAAAACCCAGAATTTCCAGACAAAAGATATACAAAAAGATGGAGAGAAATTAGAGGAAAGAAAAATACTTGCACAAGAAAAATTGCCAGAAGGTTCAAATAAAAATGTATGTTCATTAATACAACAGATTTATGAAAAACATTATACAGACCAAGAAACCTTGGGCAACTTGGAAAAAGAAGCAAGTGGTTTTTGAAAGGTATAAAAAAGAAAAATGGACATGGGGAAAAAGACAGATATGATATGGTGCAATATTTATGCAAAGGAGAAAGCCAAATTAACCAACACAGAAAAGATAGCTCCAAGATATTCGAAGAGAAATACAGGCAAAGGTATCCAGATATGGAAAATTTCACAATAAAAAATATAACATCACAAAGAGGCAACACAGAACAGAAACTTAGTAAAGTAGAAGTTAAAAAAATAGCAGATGAAGTTATGGAATACCTGCAAAGTGAAGGATTTAGTGTAGGAAGTCTAACACAGGTTACATCACAGTATGATGGAACAATGGGTCCCACAAGTAAAGAGGAGGAGCAGGAGACATCTGAAGAAGAAATGTGGACATGGGAAAGAGAAAGATATTTAATATGGTGCAATATTTATGCAAAGAAGAAAGCAGAACTAGTCAATACAAAAAGAGCAGCACCAAAGATATTTGAAGGCAAGTACAGGCAAAGGCATCTAGATATGGAAACATTTACAATACAAGAAATAAGAAAAAACAGAGGAAAAGTAGAAAAGAAGATTAGTAATGGAGAAGTTAAAGAAATAAAGTGAGGTCATGGATTACCTGGGAAGTGAAGGATTTTGCATAGAAAATCTAAGCTTGATAACATCACAGCAGGATAGAGCAATGGACTGTCAAATGAAGGAGAAACCAGTAGAGCCTTCCACAGGAAACCAGTGCAAAAGTTTAGTTGGAGCTGCACAGCAAGAAAAGAAAAGTACAGTTGTGTACACTTACCATAAATGTAGATGTCCGAGTGTATTCACTGTTGCAGTCATCACACTTGGGTTATCTGCCTGCAGGTAGCCCTCAGTCGGCCCAAATACCAGAGACTTAGTATTTCTGCATCAGTTGCTGTCACACCCGGTCTGATATCAGGTCATTAAGGGTATAAAAAACAGGCAGTCAACGCCATTACATCAGTTTTTCTTGCCCCAAATGTCAGGAGCCCCCCAATTAGGAGTTAAGCTATGGTGGAAAAAAACACCACCAGTAAAAAGTAAATACCAATACCCCTGCAAGGGGTGAGTAGTATACACAGAGAGAGGAGAGAGAGAGTAGGGGGCTGGACTGCAACAGTGAATACACTCGAACATCTACATTTATGGAAAGTATACACAACTGTACTATGTTCTTCGTGTTTCACTGTTGCAGTCATCACACTTGGGTTGATTCCCAAAGCTGTAGATAGGGTGGAAGCAGTCAAGAAGTGTTTGGGCTGGCTGGTATGCCCTGCAGGACTGCAGTTGTAAAACCCACCCTGGATTTGGAAAATATAGGCAGGTGGTAATGCTTGGTGAATGTGTGTACAGAACTCCAGGTAGCAGCCTCCAGAATGTCCCTGGTAGGGACTCCTCTGAGGAATGCTGTAGAGGAAGATGTTGCCCTAGTGGAATGTGTTCTGATCCCCTGAGGGGTTGGTTTCCCATGGTGTTTGTAGCAGAAATGGATACAGTGTGCTATCCATTTGGAAACTGTCTGTTTTGAAATGGCCTTGCTTTTTGCCCCTGGTGCAAAACTGAGTAATAACTGGTCAGATTTCCTGAAGGGCTTAGTCCTATCCAGGTAGAATCTGAGCTGTCTGTGCACATCCAAGGAGTGCAGGATCCTTTCCCCTTTATTTTAAAAATTAGGAAAGAAGGTTGGCAAATGGATAGATTGGTTGAGAGCCACACTGGACACCACTTTGGGCATAAAGGAAAGATTATTCCTGAGGGAGACCCTGTCAGCAAGAAAAATAATGAAGGGCTCCACTGCCATAAGTGCTTGCAGCTCAGACACTCTTCTCACTGAAGTGATGGCCAGGAGTAATGCTGTTTTCCAAGAGAGGAATTTTAAGTCTGCT
The DNA here is from genome assembly GCF_019279795.1 of Protopterus annectens. NCBI lineage: Eukaryota > Metazoa > Chordata > Ceratodontiformes > Protopteridae > Protopterus > Protopterus annectens. Next base: position 286,326,590 of record NC_056743.1, read on the forward strand.
AATGCTTCAGGCTCAAAAGGGGGTAGTGTGAGCTTTTCCAGTACAAAATGAAGGTTCCAAGCAGGGGTGGGTGCTCTCCCTGGTGGCCTTAAGTTGTATGCCTCTCTCATGCACTGTTTGATGAGAGGGTGAGAGAATAGGGGTGGCACACAACTGTACTGAGCCAAGATGGCAGAGGCATGAATTTTAATGGAGGAGAAGGAAAGGCCTCTGTGGAGTAGATCCGCTAAGTAATCCAGGATTAGAGGTAGGGAGGGCAAAGTTGTGTTCTCTCCTTTAGACTGAATCCAGGAGCAATACCTTTTCCACTTATCAGCATAGGATTTCCTTGTACTGGGTTCTTCTGGCTTCAAGAATGACATCCAGCACCTGCTTGCTAAGGCTGGCCACTGGGGGAGAATTCAAGGAATAAGCCAGGCTGCAAGATTTAGGGCTTGCAGTAGCAGATGCAAGATCTGTCCCCCCTGCTGAGTGAGCAGAGTCGGGCTCTGGTACAGGTGCCAGGGTGGTACCAGTGACAGGCTGTGAAGGAGTGGGTACCAGTGTTGGTGTGGCCAGTCCGGGGCAATCAGGAATGTCCTTGGTCTGTCCTGTCTAATCTTGAGCAATATTCTTTAAAGAAGGGACAGAGGGGGAAATGCACAAATTGAGAGGTTTACCCATTGGAAGGATAGGGCATCCACTTTCTAGGCCCTGCTGTGAGGTGTCCTGGTGCAGAATTTGCTGAGCTGGTGATTGCAGGGGGAGACAAAGAGGTCCACCTCTGGGGTCCCCCATTTCTGAATCAGAAGGCTGAAGGTACTGGGCTCTAACTGCCCCTCATGCAGGTCTAGGAGATTTCTGCTTAAGTCATCTGCCAGTGAGTTTTGTTTGTCTGGCAGGAATTGAGCTTGCAGATGGACCTGCATGTCCAAGGCCATGTTCCACAGGGCCATGGCTAGCCTGCAGAGATGGTAAGAGTGGGTTCCCTCCTGCTTGTTGATGTACCACATAACTGTGGTGTTGTCTGTTTTTATTAGCAGGGGTCCTGGTGAGAGCAGGGATCTGAAATCTGTTAGAGCATGCTGAACAGCTAGTATCTCTTTTTGGTTGATGTGCAGATAAATTTGACTTGGGCTTCAGTGTCCCTGAATGCACATGTCATTCCGGTGTGCCCCCCAGGCATAGTCTGATGCATGGTCTGATGCATCTGTGGTTAGGGTCTGGGTGGCATGGGGCTGAGTAAAGGGCAGTCCCTTATTGTGTTTGCATGCTGCTGCCCACCAAAGAAACTCTGTCCTTAGACAATGCATGATAGGAATGACAGTTTCCAGGTCCTGTGAATGTTGGCACCAAAGACTTTTTAAGTACCACTGAAGTTTCCTCATATGCAGTCTGGCATATGGAATTAGTAGGATACACGAGGCCATGAACCCTAGGGCTTGCAGGACTTTCCTTGCAGATAGCTGGGTTCTAGTGGCCATTTGAGTGAAGGAGTCTATCAGATAGGCTTGTTTTTCTGCACTAAGAAATGTCATCTGGGATGCTGTATCTAAGCGTGCTCCCAGGAATACAATCTTTTGACTGGAGACTAGTTTTGATTTCTTTTCATTGAAGATGTACCCCAGGGAGGTTAGAAGGTTCTTTACAAATAACAGGTGCTGCAACAGCATTCCTGACTGCCTGAATCAGGCAATCGTCCAAGTATGGGTAAATCTGAATTTTTCTCTGTCTGCAGTAGGCAACGGCTGAAGCCGGACATTTTGCAAATACTCTGGGAGCAGTGGATAAGCCAAAGGGAAGAGCAGAGAACTGATAATGCATAGATCCTGCCCTGAAGTGTAGATATTTCCTGCAAGAAACCCTAATAGGGATGTGCAGATAGGCTTCTTTTAAGTCTAGGGTGCTAACCAGGCATCTTTGGCCAGCATAGGAAGAAGCTGCTGCAGGGTGAGCATTTTGAATTTTGGTACCACCAGGAAGGTGTTTAGAATGGAAAGATCTAGAATTGGGCGCCAAGTGCCCTCTTTTCTGGGTATCAGGAAAAGTCTGGAAAAGAACCCTTGACCTAACTGTTCTGCAGGAACAGGTTGACTTGCCCTTATAGAGAGCAAGGATTGAACTTGATTTTGTGCCTCTGCCCACTGGTTTGGAGGAAGGTCTGGGAACCCTTTTGGGGTTGGCATTGAGTGGAAGTAAAATTTGTACCACTGGGATACAATGTTGAGGACCCATCGGTCTTTGGTGATGGAAGTCCAGTTTTTTGCATGCTATGCAAGTTTTCCGTCTAGGGGCACAAGCAGTTGGACATAGGTGGGGAGTGGAGTTGAGAAGTCATTGCAGATTCTTTCTGTAGGGGGGGTGGCTTAGCACTCCCTGCTTTTGAAATGGAGGCACTCCATTGCTTAGATCTTTGCATACCCTGAGACTGTAGTCTGGGGGGGTCTGTTTCCCCTAGGTCTAGTTTGAGATGGCCTTGAGGGGGCTGGAAAGGACCAATGTTTCGAGGGGTAATGCCTATTGAATCTAAGAGGCTGTACTTGCAAGAAGTCTTTGACTGTTTGCATAGATTTAGCTTTTTCGTCCATCTTTTTAAGAAGCTCTTCTGCTTTGGAGCCAAGCAGATTGTCCTTGTTCAAAGGAGCGTCTAGTAATTTTGATTTGACATGGTCTGGCAAGGTCTGTTCCTTAAGCCAAGCATGCCTTCTCAGTACAGAACCAGTGAGTGCTGCCCTGCAAGATGCTTCTAAGGTGTCAAAGTCACATTGCAAAGTATGCTTGCTGACTTGGCTTGCAGAATGCATAAGCTCTTGTAATTCTTTATTTTCTGCACAGTCTGTAAAGGTAGCTATTTTTTGCTTAATAAGTTCCATAATATGTTGTTGGTACTTCAGCATGTGAAACTGGCAATTCAAAGCCCTAATGGCGAGAGTTGCAGAGGTGTATACTTTCTTACCCCATCTGTCTAAAGCTCTGGAATCCCTGTCAGAAGGTGTGGAAGTCTTAGCTGTAGTTATTTTGATACCTTTAGGCCCCTGGGAGATGACCTCTGGGTCAGCAGTAGGATTTAAGAAAAGGAATTTGTAAGAGTCAGGAACTCTGTAGTACCTGTCTGGTTTCCTAGGAGCAGGGGGTAAGGTATCAAGAGTTAAACTGGATTCCATAAAGACATCATCCACAACATCCAGGACTGGGGGTATTGCTAAAGGCCTATGTTGTGGCAGATCTAGAAATTCTCTGAGTCTCTTTTTGGACTGAGGATAGTCTTGGCATTCCCAGTGAAATGCTCTCTTAAAGTATGTACGGTTTCACCAACAGAAAAATCCTCTGGAGGAGAAGCAGAGGGATGGATTCCTCTGAATCTGAAACCTCATAAGCAGATAAAGGCATGTCTTCATAATCAGATACCTCGGAGTCGTCGGACTCTTGGTCTGTTAAAGCTGCTGGGGACAGGTCTCTTTTCCTCTTAGCAGGGGAAGGCTGACTTCCCCTAATCAGCATAATAAGGTCTTCTGCCATTTTAAGCATTTGATGTTGTGGCAAGGAAGCAGGTCCATGAGTCTGGGTCATCGTTTTTTTAGGCATAGCGCGTACCCTTGGCCTTAGAAACTCAGTAGTTTTAGACAGAACTGAAGATGTGAAAGAAGTCATCGGTTTGTGGCGAATATTTGTAGTGCAAAGAACTTCCTCAGAAGCCGGTGCCTGCTCATCGTCTCCGGACCCATCCAAGGTAGAGACATCCGCAGGTTCCGTAGTCAAAGAAGAGTCTTGTGGCATAGAGGACTCTAAAACGGGTCTCAGTAGAGGCCTGTGAATCCACAGAAGCAGGCATCAGGGGGTGCAAAAGTGCCTCACTGAGTACCGGCAAACTGATGACTAGCTTAACGGAAGCATCGTTGGCAGTTTTGGACCTGTGCGGTCTGTCTCTGTCTTTATCCTTATGTTTTTCTGGAAGATCGGTAGTTGGATGGCTTACAGAAGCCATTTCAGAATATGGAGATCGAGAATGAAAATATTTAGTGACAATAAGGGCCTGACGACGAATAGTTCGGGTATTGAACAAGGCACAAAACCAACAGCGAGGTACATCGTGGTCTGGGCCTAAACAGATGATGCAGTAAGAATGGAAATCTCGGGGTGGTATTTGCTTTCCTCAGGCAAGACAATTGTTAACTTTTTCTGACATCGGTTAGAGCAAGAAAAAAGGATCCCCAAAGAGGTACTTAGCTTTAGAAGACTTCAGGCTAATTCAATTCAGAAATGAAAACTCAGGTAGCGGCCGACAGGCACTCATGCGAACTGCTTCTGCTTCGGGCTCCTTGGGAAGAAAGACTGATGTAATGTAGTCGGCTGCCTGTTTTTATACCCCTGACGACCTGAAATCAGATCTGGAGCTACAGCAACCAATGCAGAAATACTAAGTCTCTAGTATTCAGGCCGACTGGGGGCTACCTGCAGGCAGATAACCCAAGTGTGATGACTGCAACAGTGAAACACGAAGAACATCAGGAAACTGTGGCAACTCTGACATAGTCAATATTGTGGAGTGATAGGCCAGTGAGTTCCCACATGAAAGAGCAATGGATGACACAGGATGAAACTGAAGAGAATATGGCACTGGAATATGCTGTGGAACTTTCTATAGAATAATGATCTACGAAAAGAGATGCTTGATTTGATACAGATGGACAGATATATTAAGACCGATGAAAGAAACAGACTATAGAAAGTCAATAAAACCAAAAAGATAGAAGTTTGATAAAACAAATGAACAGTGTTCACAGATACTCATGTGATGTAACAGAAGAAAACAGGACATAATACTGTGCAGCTAAATTAATAACAGATAAAATCTTAACATAAAAACATGGGACAGAGTAAGGTAAAGGAAGGGGAGAAATTGAATACCATCATGGAAGTATCAAACAGTGAAAACTACAAAGGAATTAAGACAAGAGGTGTCACTGTTAGAAGAGTACAAAAGAAGGAACGAATCAACAAAAATAGATATGATAAAAGCCATGTGCAGTACCAGAACAGATCAGGATCGATTGTGCACTACTGCAAACAATAAACTAAGAATATCAACACAGGTAGAAAAACTTATAAGATATGCAGATAAATATAAAGGAAAAGTTCAAAATAAGCAATTCACTGATGACCTATAAAAGTTCTATAGAAAACTGGGAAAAAAGGTAAAAATAATTGAAACACCACCAAAAAAAAGAAGAAATGCATACATTTTGGAGAAATACCTATGAAGATCCTGTGGAACATAACAAGGATGCTAAACGGACAGTAGTAGTAAAAGAAAGAATAAGAAGTTCAAATGTACAGGACATGAAATGGGATGAAGGTAATGGCCAGAGTGACTGAAACAAAGCTAAGAAAAGCCACTAATTGGGAAACCCCAGGCCCCGATGCAGTACCCAACTTCTGGCTAAAAGTATTACCATCTTTACATGAAGATCTATCCATGAGTAAGAACTATTTATATGCGCACCCCGAACAGACACCAGCCTGGTTAACAACAGGAAAAACAATGCTCCTACTTAAGAGCAAACCTGCAAGCTATTCTAAAAACTATAGACCAATAACCTGCCTTCCAATGATGTATAAATTATACTCTCGAATTGATGCCAACAGAGTTTATAGTCGTTTAGAAGAAAACTCAATCATGGCAACAGAACAAAAGGGTAACAAAAGAAGTCATATGGAACAAAAGATCATTTGCTGTTAAAGTCATAACAGAGAACTGTAAAAAGGAGAAGAGTCTCAATATGGCATGGATAGACTACAAAACCAGCAACTGACAGTATCCCACATTCATGGAAAAAAAGAGTGCTTAAAATGTATAAGATACACCTTACACTAATCGATTACATTACAGCGACCATGAAACATGAAACCACTTTGCAGTTAAGCTACGATAAAAGACAAATTATTCCAGGGATAAAAATTCAAAGGGGATATTCCAGGGAGACTTTGTAACCACTGCTCTTCTGTCTTGCCCTTAACCCATTAAGGTGTTTACTTAACAGATTAGGTCATGGCTAAAATCTAGCTCCCAGAAAACAACTATAAAGACTTCTCACCTTCTTTTTGTAGATGATTTAAAACCATATAGTTCATCAGATGAGGAACTGTAAACAGCTACAACTAGTCAAAACCTTTTCAGATGATATAAGAATATAATTTCGCCTTGATAAATTTGCAAAAGCTACCTTTAAGCAGGAAAGCTGCAGCACCAAGAAAATAACAGTTTGGGACAGGAATGTGACATAAAAGAACTTGAGCTAGAGGGAGTGTATAAATATTTAGGAAATGATGAAGATCAACAATAAAATGTGAATAAGACTTAGTAAGGAATATTTTAGAAGACTAAAATTAATCCTGAAAACAGTGTTGACATCTAGGAACAAAGTTCAAGCTATAAACTAATTTGCACTTCCTGTCCTAACTTACAGTTTTGGAGTGACTGACTGGCCCTAAAAGATGTTAGATCAGGTGGACATGAAAACAAGAAGGATGCTTCATGCTCATCAAATGATTTATAAAAATCAGTGTATATTAAGACTACATATTGTCCGTTGTGAAGGAGGTATGGGCCTCTTCGAAAATGGTTAGATGTACAGATCTGCAATCATGGGACTGCAGACATATCTGCAGACATCACAAGACCCAAACATAGTGAAAGTTTTGAAACATTGAAACATGAGGATGATAAATCTAAGATGACCTCCCTGCTTACTTTAACAGAATCATATCAGTGTCAAGTGGGAATGGAAATCAAACCAAAAGTACATAAAAATCAGGCAGCAACTGAATGTGCCAAAAAGAATATAAGGTGAAGGATCAGAAGAGAAGGCAAGAAATGTGGAAAATGCATAAATACAGTTGCAAGTAGAGAAAACTCTTTGAACAACCTTATGTTGATTAGGACTTAACATAGGAATGGTTAAGGAGAGGTGAATTTAAACCAAAAAAATTAAAGGTCAATACTGGCAGCCCAGGATAGTGAACTATGTACATGTTGGTTTAAAGTCCATTGAACAAGTAGGAGGAACAGACAAATGCAGGTTTTGTAAAACAGAACTGAAACAGTCGCACATCATGTTGTTGGTTGTGATATACTAATTGCAGGAGAACTGTATACTGAAAGATATAATAATGTGGCAAGACTGTTGCACTGGGGATTGTGCAAACATTATAATATTGAAGCAGCTGAAAAACACTTGAAACATGAGCCACAAAGCATTACAGAAAATGATGAAGTTTACATCACACAGGATCACCCATTATCAACAGTTCAAAAAACAGATGAGAGAAAACCAAACACAGTAATACATGAAAAAAAGACAAAAGTAGCATTGATCATTGAAACTGCTACACCCAGTGACTACCGTGTCTTACGTACAGAGAGAAACAAAGTCATAAAATATCAGGATTTGCAGCAGAAATGAGGGCAATGTGGAAGAAGGATACCCAAACAATTCCAATAGTAGTAGGTGCAACGGGTCTTATAAAAAAGAATTTACAAGTAATTTCCGTGGTATCTCCGAAGTCTCAAACAACCCACTAAACAAAAATAGTGGAGTCTCAAACTTAATAAAGGATTTTCGTGTGTACTTAATAAAGGATTTTTGACTGGAAACAGACTGCCTGCCTTGCTTGGATTACTTTTGAATACTTAGTAATTCTGTGCAATATTTCAAATTATATACTTTTTTACTAGTTTAAGTTTGCTACTTCTACTATTATCTGATCTGATTAATAGACAGTGATTAACTAGAGATGTATGGACTGAAAATCTTCCACACAGAGAAGTTTCTTACACTGTTTTATAAAAAAGAATTTACAATCGTACTTAACTCTGTATGAACTGCAGAAGGAGTCATTACTAGGAACACTGCGGGTACTGTAAAGAGCACTTCTGGCTAACAACAAAGATTGAAACAATACTAATTTCATGAAACTGAATCATACTCTGACTTAGGAATGTGGTCCATTCCAGTCATGGCATTAGAAACCCAAAAGACTTGGAGAAATCAAAAATGGGATAAGCCAGAAGATATAGCAAACTTACTGGCTAACAAATTAATTTCCAACTTTACTCATCTTTCCCCCTCAACCTCCCCTCAGGAAATACTGTCATCTTTAACTCCCCCTACTATCAGTAGGATACATGTCCTTAATGATCTCAATATGCTAAGAACACTGCATCAATGGGCCCAGACAATATCACATAATACCTTCTAAATAACATGAAACATGACCTATGAAAGTCTATTTAACTGTAGCCTCCAAACAATCGTCAAGTCTAATGAATGGAGAAAAGCAATAGTCATCTCTGCACAAAGGTGGGCCATCTACAGATCCGTAAGTCTCACTAGTCTCATATGCAAAGCCATAGAAAGAATTATCATAGAAATGATAAATAATGACATAAGAAACCTCCAGATACTGGACGTAAATCAGTTTGGTTTTATCAAGGGCAGGTCATGCCTACTCAACCTGGTAGACTTCTTTGAGAAGGTCACTAAAGCAACAGATGAGGGCAAAATGGTTCACACTACCAACACTCTACTTGTTGACAAACTTAAGAGGTTACAAAAACTGAAAAACGACTTAGAAGAAATCCAAGACTCCACAGCTAACAGCAGAGATTTTATTACAGAACTGGTCTCTACGACAAAAAAACAGTGCAAATTCAATACTAAAAGTTATTACAGAACTGGTCTGTACAACAAAAAACACAGTGCAAATTCAATACTAAAAGTTAAGAGCTTTCACATAACCACTGTCAGGCTTCTTCAGAACAAATAACAGTATATGAATAATGATTTAAATACAACCAGCAACATGTGTATAACCAATAAAAAAATAAGCATCAATAAACCATTACCCCTCTCACTTTTAAAAACATATTCACTTAAATGCTGTCCTTAAAACTTTCTCCAATTCATTAAACGTGTATTTTTATAAAAATATAAAAACTTGTCAAGAGACATTCCAATTAAACAATATAACATGCATAAGGTATTGATATATGTTTTACAATGTTATGAATTAATAATTCTATAACTTAGCCGACCTCAGCCTGAGGACACTACTAATACTGATGTAGTCATTTAAGCCCGGGGGTTTTCCTGAATCCAGCTTAATCTGCCAGAACAACTCCCTGTACTCTAGTCTGTTTTCCCAATTCCCCCCATAGGCATCACTGACTTACTTGTTCTATGACCATAAATTTAAACCTAAAATTTAGGCATTCCTTAGAATGCTTTAAAAGTGCACTGGTGTTCTTTCCTTTTGAGATGTCATGCATATGTTCATACACCTTCCTTCTCAGGTTTCTTTCCGTCTTTCCAACACAAAAACTACCACGTTTCACGTGTCACTAAATAAACCACCCCATAGGTATTACAATTAAAATGTCCCAAACACTTCAATAGATAGTTCCTAGATGCTATATACACCTCATCTTTATCCATAATGTACCTGCATTGATTGCAAGTCCCACATTTGAGTGTACCTTTTTTCTTATTTCTTACTCTATCATCTCCAGAGTCCACCCTTTCAAACATTTCTTTCAAATTTATATCCCCTCTTCTAATAAATTTCAGTGTGTCAGGTATAAAATTTTTTGTTTCTTCATTCACCATCAATATTCCCCAGTGCTTCTTAATTTATTCTACTTCCACTGAGGTTGTTGAACAAATATTGCACATTGTTTTACCTCTGTGGAAATACCTTTCCCTAACAGGGGACTATACTTAACATCTCAATCTCTCATCACCTCTTCAATTAAACTATCCACAAATCTCAAAGGATATTTTCTTTGTATGAAAAGTTTCTTAATAAATTCCATTTCCTTGGAAAACAGAGTAAAATCACTACACATTCATGAGGCCCTAATCAACTGCCCCTTCACAATTCCCTTCTTTTGAAAGTATGGATGGCCACTATCAAAATGTAAGTAGGAATTTGAAAATGTGTGTTTCCGGAATATTCTAGATTGAAAACAGTTAACAGAATCCTTATATAAAGTTAACATCCAAATAATCAATTTTCTCCAAGGATGAGGTGTATGTAAAACTTAGTAAATCTGTTGTGCTGTTAATGTAAGACAAAAAAATAATGCCAATTCCTCTAATGTCCCCTGCCAGAACAAACAAATGTCGTCTAAAAAGCATGTGTAAAAAACAATATTTCTAAACCACTCAGTTTCCATAACACATTTTCTTTCCCAGTAATATAATACCATATTGGCGTACAAGGGAGCACACGCCACTCCCATTGCAACACCTTGTTCTTGTTTATAATATTCGCTGTTGAAATATACATAGTTGTTTTTAAGTATTATTTCCATAAATTCTAGCATCAAGTTCATATCTGCCTTAAAATAATTTGCATCTATAAGCACCTCTTGAAACCATTCCAACCCTATATTATGTGGAGGGAAGAACACGCTACCTGGAAAGAATTGCGGTTTTTGGAGGCTCAGGAAGTAGTCCTCAAAAGGACTTTTCAGTAGATGATTTGTATTGTAGCTGTCCTGGGGTGTCCTTATAGTTGTAGCCCTGAGGAGGGCTGTTGTAGTCCTGATGTGGACTTTTGTAGCCCTGAGGAGGGCTTGGTGTAGTCCTAATGAGGGCTGTTGTAGTCCTGAAGAGGACTGTTGAAGTCCTGATAAAGACTGTTGTAGTCCCGAGGAGGACTGTTGAAGCCCTGAAGAGGGGTGTTGTTGTGTTGGTAGAGCTGAAGTGGCCCTTACAAGGGCAGCCCTAGGTACCCTGTCAGATCAGATCTCAGTAGGTGCCCCCTTATGTAAGGCTGGGCTCCTGCAAATGTGGTTTGCGGGTTCTTATACGAACCTTTGTGATCTGTGTGGCGACCCAGGAGGAAGATTGGAACTGTGACCTGCGAGGACGGAAATAAAGAAACACTAATCTAATGCTACTGCCCCTGGTGTCTTCTTTTAGAACAAACCAATGCCTTGCATGTCGACTTCCCACCATCTCCGGCAAGGAATAACACTACTAAGAGAGCTCAGGCCCCGCAAGGGACTACAAAGGTTCTTATAAGAACCCACAGAAACCCAACCCAGTCTAAGCTGACTGTAACAGGTCTGGCCTACTAGGATACTCTCCAGATTCCTCGGTAAGGCCACACAAACCACAAAGGTTCTTCTAAGAACCCGCAGACCACATCTGCAGGAGCCCAGCCTTACATAAGGGGGCACCTACTGAGATCTGATCTGACAGGGTACCTAGGCCTGCCCTTGTAAGGGTCACTTCAGCTCTAACCAACACAACAACAGCCCTCATCAGAACTACAACAGACCTCATCAGGATTACAAGCAGCCCTCCTCAGGGCTACAAAAGTCCACATCAGGACTACAACTGCTCTCCTCAGGGCTACAACTATAAGGACACCCCAGGACAGCTACAATACGAATCATCTACTGAAAATTCCTTTTGAGAACTACTTCCTGAGCCTCCAAAAAGCATAATTCTTTCCAGGCAGAGTGTTCTTCCCTCCTGAAATTTATACCAACCCTGTGGGCTACACTCTAGGAGCAGTAGGATTCCCTCCCTTGTATGTAACCCTATATTATGTGGAATTCTGAGGAACAATTCCACCATATCAATTGTGACCAAATACACTGTTTTACTAAATTTGTCACTAGAAATGTTCTTTAAAAAGTCCCAAGAGTCTTTTGTAATGTGTTTCACAGACCCTACCAGTTATTTTAAATGATAGTTAACAAATACAGCCAAAGGTTCTGTAATAGACTCCGCACCCACCACTAATGGCCTAAATGTGGGATTTTCCATATTTTTGTGTGTCTTGGGAATTCCAAACACTGTTGGGATACGTGTTTTTTCTACGTGCAAAAAATTGTAAAGATTTTTATACAATGCCCCTTGCAATAAGTGGTCATTTAAATAACAACTAATCTTAGCATATGCAATGTTAATTTTGCTCTTAGAAGCTATGCTATATTTATCTTCATTGTTTAATATCTCAAACATTTTTGTTTCATAGTCAAATGAATACATTAGGACCACCCCACCCCCCTTTGTCAGGTTTCATCACTCTACAGTTATTACTGTGAAGTGTTAGTATTAATTCTCTTTCAGTGTCTGTGAAGTTGTTCATAATGTTCTTTTTCATGTTTAAACTTCTAATAACTTCCTCTACCTACTCCTCAAATATCTTTAAAGTTGAATTAAGTGTGGGGGGGGGGGTTAAACAAGCTTGCTCTACTTAACGCTTGCTTATCACCTTTCTTCCCTTTCAAAAATAAATTCAAGTTCAATTTTCTTAGAAACAGTTTAACATCCACTAAGGTTCTAACCAACCTTAAAGGCAGAGTGGGGACAAATTGAAACCCTTTGGTGAACAATGTGAAAAATTCTCTCTCAATCCTTAAATCAGTATAATTAAAAATGTTAAAATTACCTTGGGTAACCTTTTTTCCCCCAGTCAGTCACAACAACATTTTCACAGTTCACTCTTGCATATATTGTCTCCGTGTCTGGCTGTTGTTCCTTGTGTAATTCCTGCTGTTGCCCGAGCCCCTTCCCCTGTTCCCCTGCCCCTGTGGTTGATTGCACTGACAGTAATTGTTGAAATAATCCTGCTTCTGTGCAATTATTTCGCTTCTTCTGAGGAGGGGCGGTTCTAAAGGGTGGGTATACACATTGTCTGAGTTTAAATTGTAAAACCGTTGAAAAGCGAACTGGAACACAATGAGAGCAGACTTGTAAGAATAAAAGGCAATATTTATTTGAACCAGATAAAGAGTAAGCGCTTTCGCAAGACTAATGTCTCGCCTTCATCAGACAAACAGCAAGGTGATATTTGATTACATCTTTTATACCTATAAGCAATGTAAAAAATCAAATCACGAAAAAGTGCATTATTTGATAGTTTCCAAGGGAACCTTAAAGCAGTCTGCAAATGATAGAAAATAAAATAATTATTTCAATCATATATCAATCCTAAACATAAATGCACAGACTACAAGTGGAATATTTAAACATGTATACGCGTTTTTTGTTTCCAATAACACTATTTGGTATGACTTATTATTTTTTCTTTTTCTTATTCTTTCCCATTCTGATATTTTACCCTTTGCTTCAGTATTCACAAAACGAAGTCTTTGAGGAAGTCATTCAGCTTATTTTGTCACTTCACAAAAAACCCACAATTTAGGATTGCTAATTCATATCTTATGAGTGTTTATTAACACTGCTAAACCCCTTTTAGGTGGACATTTTTGGATTTAATGTTTAAACCCCCTTTTAGTTATTGGCTGCAGTCATTTAATTGCAGTAAAGACGAGCGCATTGTATAATGTAATTACATTTTATCAACAGACAGGTATTTTCAATGCCTTGTCAGTGTGCAGGTTATCATCTACCTGCAAGTATTGTTAATATTTTAATGTCTTGTTTTTATTTATTCTTTTGTTGTGGCATCGTCTTTGTTGAGTGTTGTAGGATTTAGGTGAGCACTCAAATGTGCTTATACATTTCATAATCAAATATACGCAGACACGCGTATACATGTTTAAATATTCCACTTGTAGTCTGTGCATTTATGTTCAGGATTGATATATGATTGAAATAATTATTTTATTTTCTATCATTTGCAGACTGCTTTAAGGTTCCCTTGGAAACTATCACTTAAATAATGCACTTTTTCGTGATTGGATTTTTTACATTGCTTATAGGTATAAAAGATGTAATCAAATGTCACCTTGCTGTTTGTCTGATGAAGGCGAGACATTAGTCTTGCCGAAAGCGCTTACTCTTTATCTGGTTCAAATAAATATTGCCTTTTATTCTTACAAGTCTGCACTCATTGTGTTCCAGTTCGCTTTTCAATGGTTTTGCAGTTTCATGTTTTTTTGGCTTTGTTTGGTGAGTTTAAATTGTCTTGAATAAAGTCATCATCATTCCTATTTTCTCTTCCCTCCACTACCTGACTGCATGTTCTCTTTGGGGGTGGATATGCTCTACCCTCCCTATAATCCATCAGGTCCCTTTGTAATTTTTGTATGTTCCTAGTAATTACATTGTCACAATAAACATTAATGTCTTTAAATACAGCATCATATTTTACTTTTTCAATGTTAAAAAGTCAGTCAGTAGTAATTTTGTTATACAATGCATAAATATGTGAAGGCAGATGTTGTGAACTTGATACTAGAAAGTGTGCAAATAATACTTAAAAGCAACTATGTATATTTCAACGTCGAATATTATAAACAAGAACATGGTGTTGCAATGGGAGCGGCATGTGCTCCCTTGTACACCAATCTGGTATCATATTACTTGGAAAAAAATTTATTATGGAAAATGAGTGGTTTAGAAATATTGTTTTTTTACACATTTTTTTAGATGACATTTGTTTGCTCTGGCAGGGGGCATTAGAGGAATTGGCATTATTTTTGTCTTACATTAACAGCACCACAGACTTTCTAAGATTTACATACACCTCATCCTTGGAGAAAATTGATTATTTGGATGTTAACTTTGTATAAGTATTCTGTTAACAACTGTTTTCAATCTAGAATATTCTGGAAACACACATTTTCAAATTCCTACTTATAATATTAATAGTGGCCATCCATACTTTCAAAAGAAGGGAACTGTGAAGGGGGAGTTGATTAGGGCCTAAAGAATGTGTAGTGATTTTACTGTGTTTTTCAAGGAAGTGGAATTTATTAAGAAACTTTTCATACAAAGAAAATATCCAGTGGTAGTTTTTATGTTGGAAAGATGGAAAAAAACCTGAGGAGGCTGTATGAGCATATGCATGACATCTCAAAAGGAAAGGAAACCAGTGCACTTTTCAAGCATTCTGAGGAATGTCTAAATTTTAGGTTTAAATTTATGGTCATAGAACAAGTAGGCAATGATGCCAGTGGGGGGAAATGGGAAGCCAGACTAGAATACAGGGAGTTGTTCTAGCAGATTAAGCTGGATTCAGGAAAACTCCCGGGCTTAAATGACTACATTAGTATTAGTAGTGTCCTCAGGTTGAGGTCGGCTAAGTTATAGAATTATTAATTCATAACATTATAAAACATATATCAATACCTTATGCATGTTATATTGTTTAATTGGAATGTATCTTGACAAGTTTTTATATTTTTATAAAAATGCATGTTTAATGAATTGGAGAAACTTTTAGGGACAGCATTTAAGTGAACATGTTTTTAAAAGTGGGAGGGGTAATGGTTTATTTATGCTTATTTTGTATTAGTTATACACATGTTGCTTGTTGTACATAAATCATTATTCATGTACTGTTATTTGTTCTGAAGAAGCCTGACAGTGATTAGGTGAAAGCGCTTAACGTTTAGTACTGAATTTACACTGTGCTTTTGTCATATAGACCACTTCTGTAATAAATTTTAGTATTGAATTTGCACTGTGTTTTTGTCGTACAGACCAGTTCTGTAATAAAATCTCTGCTGTTAGCTGTGGAGTCTTGGATTTCTTCAAACTCAAGAGGTTAGGTATAAAACATTATGTCACGTGGTTGATAGCCAGCTGGCTCACAGACAGGACTCGGGAAGTTAGAACTGGGAAGACCACCTCTGCAAAGAGGACAGTCGCAAGTGGAATCCCTCAGGGATCAGTCCTGGGACTGCTGCTTATTGGCATTTACTTCTCTGAAGTCAAGACCAATGTCAATGGCCTCTGGCTGACTAAATTTGATTTCAAATTTGGAGAGGTCAGAGGATCCCCACCAACACAAATTTTCTCCAGGAAGGGCTGACACAGACAAATAACTATTGTCAAAGCCATGGAATAAAACTAAATTGCTAAAGAAATGCATAGTTGTATCCTTCAGGAACTCATCCAATCCTGATAACTATCAAAAGGACAACAAACATCTAACAGATGACCCAATACTCAGGGACCTGGGGACACACAGTCAGTAATACAGCCTTTGACCATCATGTGTCTACAGTAATGAGGAAATCATTCTATGTTTTGCAACTTTAAACAAAGTATAGCATCTAGGTCAAAGGAGGTCACTGTTCCACTGTATTTAACATTCAGTAGACCTATCGTTGAGTACAATGCCCCCCTTTGGTATGTACCCAAGCAACCAAATCTAACAACTGGAAAGTCCAGAGAGGTTATTCACTAAAAGAATACAGGGCATAAGTAACATGTCCTGTGCAGACTGTCTTAAGGCCCTATCACTGTATTCTGTCTCCTACAGGCTTTTGAGGGTAGATCTATGCCTGGCATACAAGGCATTGTCAGAACCCACCCTGATGGACCTCCTGCATATTCTCAAAACAAACAGTTCCAAAATTAACATTCTAAAGACTTAAACCTTGCCTGTGATATAAACCGGACCTGCAGGAGGGAGGTATGTATCTCAGAGACTATCCCTTTTCTGGAACAGGCTCTCACGTGAAGCAGAGTTTCTCCCTAACCCATTTCAAATGCAACTTGGGACATTTGGATGGGGAACAAGCAGTTCATCTTTGGTCTGGTACTTATGGCTCTAATGGATACCGGCAGCCTGTAAATAGTTCACCACCCTGGCCCCTGATTGTAAATGTTTTATCTCTCAACCCCCTGCTTACAATTATCAAGGGTACCAGAACTTGTCAGAGGTTTCAGATGCATGCATAGGCTGCTCTTGTACTCATTTCCCTAGTACATACCTATGACCCTATTACATTATTCATTTTTCTGTATTATACATATATTATTTTTCTTAAAAAATATATTTTACTTCAACATTATATAACTTGTTCAAGTCCTGCCTTCCTTGAAATTTCAGTCCTGTTCCTAAACATTATTCTGCATCTACTGCTCCCACAAATTCAATTTCTATGTAATTTGCTCATTCCCTTTTCTAAAGATTCTACCTCCCATTATTTTAGCTCATTTACAGCAATCAATACTTCATTTATGGCTAACTGGCATTTTGAGCTCCATTTTCTAATAGTTGCTTTTTTGGCAACCAATAGCATTAAACTTAGTAAGGTCTTACTATGTCTAGATAATTCAGTTTCTATATCTCTGCACAAAAGAACCATTTTTTTAGTGGCAATAATTTGTTCATCCAATATTTCTGACCTAGTGCCCTGTACAGAATTTTTAAATTCTACAAATGTATTACATTGACCTCATCATAAAAGGGTTCTCATCCAGGAAAAAAGAGGTCATTGTTCTCCTCTACTCATCACTTATTAGACCCATTATAGAGTACAATGCCCCTTTTGGAATGTACCTCACAAGACATCTGCAGCAGCTGGAAAGACCACAGAAGTACCTCACAAAGAGGATTACTGGCCTCAAACAAATGTCCTACACTGACTGCCTCAAAAAACTCCAGCTTTACTCTGTAGCATATCGCCTACACCGAGGTGATCTCTGCCTAACATATAAAGCTATGTCAAACCCAGAGCTGTTGGACATGCTACACCTAAAGAAATCCCAATCCCTCCAAGCTACACGCTCTAGGGACTTAAACCTTGTCACCACAATAAACAGGACACGCTGGAAGGATAGATTCCTGTCCCAGAGACTTCCTATACTCTGGAACAAGCTACCCATCTATGTCAAGCAAAGTTCTTCATTAGCACTCTTCAAGAAAAATCTTGATGAGTGAATGGGAAATAGGAAATACACCCCGGGGATCACTTCTGTGTCTCTGCTGGACAGTGGCACAGGAAAATAACTTTCTTGGGTGGCGTAAGCTATGGTACCTTACTGGCTAGGCTTACGTTGGCCTTTGGGCCGATAGCCTGGTACCTACCTATGAACCTATTCCCAATAAATATGATCCCCATTACCCCCCTCTTTCCCATCACACCTCTACCTTTTGCTATCTGCAGCAGAAAAAAAATCTGAAGTCTTCTTGGGGTATAAAAATACCTATGCAAACATTTCCATGCAAAAAACTATACCTTCTAGACTATATTGCATACTTGGGAGTTGTGCTGAGCTGCTCCTTTGAATATTGTCTTTCAATTCTCACTTCCAAGTCTTCTCTAACCTCTTCTGATTGATTCTTACAGCCATCATGAATTATTTCATATGCTATATTCTCACATACGCTATATGCATTCATTTAAACGTATAAATAAATAAATAAATAAATAGTTTCACCATTTGACTTTAACAGTGCGTAATCAAGAGTCAGAAACCTTACACAAAGGCTTATGTAAGTCAGTTAATCAAACACGACCACCTTAGTCAATCAGTACTTCATTGCAACCAAACACATAACAATGAAAAATAAAAATGCTGCTATAATAACTGTTATAATAGTTTCAGAAACATCTAAAAGTTTATAAATGCAATCCAGCAAAGATAGTGCCACAAATAACAAAAAGAGAAGCAAGCCAAGACACTGTGTAACAAAATGCAATCCATCAAGGATGGTGCCACAAATAATAAAGAAAAGTATGACAGTACAATATATACAGAGAAAAATATACTAGCTGCTGTGTTTACAAATCAGAGAAATAAATTCATAGCAGCATCCTCTACTGGGTAAAAAATTAATTACTAGCAAAGCAAATAAATATTTATTCATTCCAGGTTTATGCAATCCTCCCAAAGTTTTTCTCTAGAAGTTGTATATCATGAGTTTAAGCAGTACTCCAGAAAGTATAAAAAAAATATAAATACAAACAACTCCTGCTCAGAATTCCAAAGGAAATAGTCCAAAAATAAAACCTTTGAAAATAAACTGTTGGATCTCCTGATATTACAGCGTATTATTACTTCTGGACTACTTCCTTTGGTCTGGACTGTGTTTATAGTGCTGGTGCCTATGCATGGTTGATTCTGGAGAATTACTAAGTAAACCAAAATAATTGTTCAAAGTTTCTCATGATGGTCTCCACTATAAAGGTAAATATGCATTCATATATATGCACTACACAGCCTTCTTTTTGACAAACAGGCTGCCTACAGAAAGTCCCAGACTGTAGGCCTTGCACAGACACCAATTCCTTATCTGTACTGCTTGTACTACACAAATAAGACCCAACTGGACTTCTGCACCTCATGCATCCAGAATATTCAGGTAAGCTCTTGCTTCCCCCTTTCTGAACTTACAAATGAGAATCTAACTTCCTGATGTGTTGCATACAGGTAACTATACTCCAAAAATAATACCCAACTAACTTTTGCATCCCACACATCCAGGATCTTCAGGTAAGCTCCTGCTTCCCCCTTTTTGAATCTATAAATGAAAATTTAACTTCCTTGTCTGCTGCTTGCAGGTAACCACTTCATATAGATTCATAGGTAGGTACTAGGCTATCGGCCCTGGGGCCTATATAAGCCTAGCCAAAAAGGTTCCCTGGCTTTCGCCACCCAAGAAAATTATTTTCCTGTGTCCCTGTCAAGCAGTGCCGCAGAAGTGATCCCTGGGGTGAATTTTCTATTTCCCATCCAGTCGTCAAGATTTTTCTCAAAGACAGCAAATGAGGAGCTTTGCTTAACATGAATGGGAAGTTTGTTCCAGAGTATGGGAAGTCTCTGAGACAGGAATCTATCCCTCCAGCATGTTCTGTTTATTGTGGTGACAAGGTTTAGGTCCCTGGAGCATGTGGTTCAGAGAGATTGGGATTTCTTTAAGTGTAGCATATCCAACAGCTCTGGGTTTGACACAGCTCTGCATGTTAGGCAGAGACTGCCTCTGAGGAGGCGATATGCGACGGAGTAGAGCTGGAGTTTCTTGAGACGGTCTGCGTATGGCATCTGTTTGAGGCCAGTAATCCTCTTAGTGAGGTATTTCTGTGGCCTTTCCAATTATTGTAGGTGTCTTGTGAGATGCATGCCAAACGGGGCATTGTACTCTATAATGAGTTTAAAGAGGGATGAGTAGAGAAGAACAATGACCTCCTTTTTTCTAGAGGAGAACCCTTTTGTGATGAGGTGTGCCACATAGAAGGATTTCCTGACTACTGTGATGATATGGTTATCAAAGGAGAGACTACTGTCTAACTGTGTCCCGAGGTCTCATCACACTTTCAGTGTTTAGTGAGCTACCGCCTATGTGGTAGTTCATGGGTACCGAGTTTTTCCCAAAGGGGTGACAATGCACTTCTTGGCACTGAGCTGGAGGCCATGACTTTGACACCAAGCATTTGTTTCTGTGAGGCCGTTTTGTAGAATGTCTGCATCATTAGGTGAGTCTATTATGGCTCCTAGTTTGCAGTCATCTGCGAACTTTGTTAGCCAAAGACCTTCTGTGTTGGCCTGCACTTCAGAGAAGTAGATGCCGAACAGAAGAGGACCCAGGACCAAACCCTGTGGTACTCCACTCGTCACTGGTCTGAAGTCGGACTTGGAGTTGGCTACTTTTACTGTGTAGGTTCTGTCAGTGACATAGGGATTTATGCCCAGTTTAATGAGTTTATCTAATTCCAGAGTGGGGGATAGTATCGAAAGCCTTGGCGAGGTCAAGTCAGGCTGTGTGCACTACCCTGCCCTCGTCTATGGCTCTACTGACTGCTTCAAAGAAGTCAATAAGGTTTAGTAAACATGATCTACCTTTTACAAACCCAAACTGAGTGGGGTCCAGGGTTTGAACGTTACTATGTCTAACAGATAAACTCGAACCACCAAGAAGAAAGACCTCAGTGCCTCCAGAAATTTTATTGAATGTTGAGCGCTTTCATCTGAATAAGACCAGACTTCTTCAGAACAACTAACATACAAAAACACTCCCCTTAAATACATTCCCATGACAAATCACTTAATTAGTACAATTAAAATTTAAAGTCACAACCTTAAAATCTAAAATAATACATACTACTACATAAAACAACCATGTCTTCATTTTTAAAATACTCGAAATACTTGTACATTCATTCAATCCTGGAAATTGTGTTGCATTCAATATCAATTGCCAGCGCAATTCACATTCCTCTAACTTTTCTGGAACTATTTTACCTTGTACATCATAATCAACTGTTGAATAACTAAAAATCCAAATCTGTGATCACTACATTTTTCAATATGCCTACTCAGTGCATTGGTTTTAACTTTTTTTGGATATATCAGAAATATGTTCATATATCCTAGATTTAAATGTTCGAACAGTTTTTCCTACATAAAATGCAGGACATGCCATGCACTTTGCCAAGTAAACAATGCTGCTAGATAAACAATCAAAATGTGAATGTATACACAGTTTAATACCATTCAAAACAAAAACATGCCATTTCCATACACTGGCTACATCTTCCACATTTAAAATTTCTTATTTTTCTGTTCGTGTGTCCTCCTTTTGTTAGACAATTCCATATTGGTACACTGGCTACATCTTCCACATTTAAAATTTCTTATTTTTCTGTTCATGTGTCCTCCTTTTGTTAGACAATAACCCCTCTCCAAAAGATTCTTAAAATTTAAGTCCCTTTTAAAAACACATCTAGGGGTACTACCAAAGAGATCCAATAAATCCTGATCTGAAATTAATAAGGGCCAGTTTTTCTTGATGATGCCACATATTTCATCACTATCTTTGTTGCATGTGCAGACAAAAGAAAACCACCCATTAAACTCAATGCTACCCCTATCCACAATTTGATTCTCTGAACTCAGAAAATTATTATTACTTATGTTTAAAATGGGTGAATAAATATTCCTATTTCTCTTGTCTATAATTTCCTTATGCAAATTGTTCAACAAATACTCAGGGTAACCTCTGGCTGTAAACATTTTCAGAATAAATTCAATTTCATGCACAAAATATGCATCCCTCGTGACCATTCTGGCTGCCCTCACAAGTTGGCCCTTCACCACTGCCTTCTTCTGATGAAAGGGATGGCAGCTAGAATAGTCCAAATATGCATTTGAGAATGTAGATTTCCTAAAAATCTTTGAGTACAGTTGCCTTTGCTCAAAGTCCAGTGAAATTTCAACATCCAAATAAGATATCCTATTTCTACTATATTCATGAGTAAATTTCAAAAATTCCACTGAACTATTAATATACTCAAAGAATTCCTCTAATTCACCTGAGGAACCTCTCCAAACAAAAAAGACATCATCCAGAAAATGTGTGTAATTAGAAATAAATATTTGATATTTACTGGTAAACAATATATTATGTTCCCAAAATGACATCACTAAGTTAGCAAATGTGGAGGCACAAGCTGCCCCCATAGCAACACCTACTTTCTGTCTAGAAAATTGCCCTTCGAAAAAAATAAAATTGTTGTTGTTTAATACATCCTCCATTAAGGTAATTAAGGTATTAATCCTATGTCCTTCATATTTTTTCGAGGTTACCAGTTGTATTTCAAGCCATTCAAGGCCAGTTTGATGAGGTATTACACTAAATAAATTGCATACATCCATAGTCACTAAATAAAAATTCCCCCTTGTATCTATTTTATTTAAATTAGACAAAAAATGCCATGGGTCTTTGCAAATGCAATCAAATACTTGAAATGCCTTTTTAAACTGTTCATTTAAAAAACGTGCAATAAAATAAGTTTTAGATCTTTTTGAATCCACAATAGGTTGAAATGGAGGATTTTTTAGGGTTTTATGGATTTTAGGTATGCCGTATATACTTCCAACTACCGGATATTCATTTTTCATAAAAATGTGCTTGTCCAATGTAATATTCCCTTGAAAAATCATATCTTCTAGCAGTAAATCTATTCTGCGCCAGGCGATATTAATTTAATTTCGTGAAATGTCATCATACATACCGTCAGTAAGTATATTGTTCATAGCACCCACATAATCTACCTGGTCCATAATCACCATGCCATTGCCTTTATCAGGCTTCATAAAATGTACATTCCTATTGTGAATATCATATAATAATTTATTCTCTTCCTCATCCAAGTTGTAAAACACATGTTTTAAATACTTTTCTTTTTAAAAACTTGTCTAAAGTCTAACTCACAAGTTTTTCCAAAGGTTACTAATTTATTATTAAGGGGTGGGTTGAATGTATTTGACCTTTTACAACCCATCCCCCCATTACCCTCATTTCCAACTTGATTACAAAAATATACACCTAAATTGAATTTGCGTAAAAACATCTTAAAATCTTTAGTATTAAAGTTTGAGGAATGTGAATTATGCTGGCAATTGACATTGAATGCAACACAATTTCCAAGACTGAATGAATGTACAAGTATTGCTATTATTTTAAATATTAAAAAACATGGTTGTTTTATGTAGTAGTATGTATTATTTTAGATTTTAAGGTTGTGACTTTAAATTTTAATTGTACTAATTAAATGATTTGTCATGGGAATGTATTTAAGGGGAGCGTTTTTGTATGTTAGTTATTCTGAAGAAGTCTGGTCTTATACAGATGAAAGCGCTCAACATTCAATAAAATTTCTGATGGCACTGAGGTCTTTCTTCTTGGTGGTTCAAGTTTATCTGTTGGTTTTGTTCCTACGTTACTATGTCTGTTTATAAGCTCCAAGATGATACGTTCCATGGCCTTCAGACAAAGGCTCGTCAGGCTAATAAGGCAGTAGTTTCCTGGGTCCGTGGTGGCACCCCCTTTGTGGAGTGGGATAACCGTCGTTGTGCGCCATTCAGTAGGCACATAGCTTGAGGTGAGGCTATGACTGAACATAGCACTTAGGTGGGATGCCAGTTCGTTCTGTAGTTCGTGCAGTACGCAGCCTGGGATTTTGTCTGGTCCCATAGATGCTGTGTTCTTGGCCTTGGAGAGTGCGTTCTTTACTTGTTCAAACGTGATTACAGGGGCTTTGCCTTCTTCTGGTATTAAGATGGGCCCTTTGGAGGGTGAGAGGGGGATGAAGTTAGCATTGAACCTATCTGCCAGGTTGTTGGCAACATCAGTTGGTTCTGTATATTTAGTGCCATTGTGCTTGTAGCTCACAGCAGATCTGAATGTTGCCATTGAGATTCTTGACATACCTGTAGAATGCTTTGTGGCCGTCTTTGTAATCAGTGACAATTTTATTTTCATAACTGACTTTGGAGGATTTTATGAGGGATCTCAGCTCCTTGCTGAGGCTGACCAGGGAGCTCCTACAATCTTGGGATTTTACACTTTTTTTGCAACAGCTTTTTCCTTCTGTTTTAGAGTTTGTTTATGGCAGGGGACAACCAGATTGGTTTCCGTTTTTTGGAGGATAGCGTCTTGGTTCTGTTGGGGATGGCACAATCCATGCACTTGTGTATGTGCTTATACAGTGCATTTGTGTAAGATTCAGTAGTTGTACCCCTATTTTCCATCTGCATGGGTGTCGTGAAGTTTCCCACTTCTGTCTTAAGAAGCATGAAGTTGGCTTTGGAGTAGTTTTTGACAGTGGTTTCCTTAACGGGGGGTGGGGGTGGGATATGGATGTCTAGGGTAATTAGCTTGTGGTCGGATCTGACCAGCGAGGAGTTGACCTCTGGCGTGGAACACCGGGTACCCATATTGGTAATGACCAGGTCTAGGATATTGCTGCCCCTGGTGGGGGTGTGTACAAGCTGATCCAAGGCATTGGAATTTATGAATTCCAGAAAACGTTGAGCGAATGAGTTGGTACATGAGTAGTGTTCCCAGTTGATGGTGTTGAAATCACCTATAATTAAGGTATTGGGTTGTACCTTAATATTTTCCAGTATCTTAAGAAATGAACAGTGGGAATCCAGGGGCATGGTGGGGGATCTGTAATAAGCTACAACCTGGATTGCAGTCTTCCCAGTGTTAGATGCACTTGGATAATTTCGGATGCATTATGTTGAGCAACTAGCCTGGAGGTGTGGATATCCTTAATGAATATGGACACGCCTCTGCCTTTAGTGTTTCGGTCCAGGTTAGGTGGGCGAAAGGCGTGGTATGAATTACAGCCTGGTAATGCTGGGGTGCTCTATTGAGCCTTGAACAAGGTCTCTGTCACTGCACAGATATCAATGTTCTCCATTTTAAGGAGTGCCTCGAGTGAGTGCATTTTGAGGTTTAGACTTCTAGCATTGAGTAGCATTACCCTCAGAGTTTGCTTGCTTGTACCTGTTACGGTGGTGATTTAGCATTTGAACCTTGCCTAAAAAAGATACTATAGGGGTGGCCTTAGCCAGTATCTGGAATCCCAGGGGCGACAGGTGCAGGCCATCTCTGGCAAAGCATTGTGGTCTGTCGACCATGTTGTCCCAGGCAGACAGATACTGGATCCCCTTAGAATGACACTAGAAGCTTAGTCAATTGTTGAAGTCAATCATTTTTATCCTTGTACTGTGGTATCATTCTGGATGATGGCAGGATGCTACTCAGGGCTAGGGTCATACCTGCCTGGGCTACAAGATCCGAGAGCTCCTCCATGTCTCTTTTTCATGTAGTGCAGGGGCGTATGTCTCAGGTCATTCACACCAACATGGATAATGACAGAGTCGTATTTGTACTTGTTGTGGAGTGACACGAGTGTGTGGGTTATGTGTCAGATCCTGGCACCTGACAGGCAGCGGACAGTAACTTTCTCCTTGTTTAGCCTGGTGAGTGGGACATCAGTGTGCCTGACTATAGAGTCACCTATGACTTGTGTGTTGGGTACGAGCAGTGATAGGCAATTAGGCCTCATTAGCTATGTAGTACAGTGATTTTCTGAGAAAATTTTCCAAACAAAAGGAATCTGCCATCTATTTGAATGCAAACTATGCATTTGCCAAACTCAACATGTTACAACACATACAAATATAGATGTCTGCATGACAACAGAGTGAGGTAGATAATTGTGAATACCACAACTCTGAAAATCAAACTCGAGATAACAAGGAAGTACATTTAGTGTTACAGTATTAAAGCACTCTGGCATATACCTTTATAGGTTCATAGGTTGGTACTAGACTATCAGCCCTAGGGCCTATACAAGCCTAGCCATAACAATTCCCTGGTTATTTCTTCCCACACTATTTACTTCCCTGGACCCCTGTCTATCAGTGCGACTGACGTGATTCCCGGGGTGAATTTCCTTTTCCCCATCCAATCGTGAAGGTTCCTTTTGAAGAGGGCCAAAGAGGCACTCTGCTTGACATGTATTGGCAATCTATTCCAAAGTCTGGGGAGTCGCTGGTCAGGAACCTATCCCTCCAGCATGTTTTGTTTATTTTGATGGCAAGGTTTAGATCCCTGGAGCGTGTGGCTCTGAGGGATTGAGATTTCTTTAAGTGTAGCATGCCCAACAACTCTGGGTTTGACATGGCCTTGTATATTAAGCAGAGATTGCCTCTGAGTAGACGATATGCGACAGAGTATAGCTGGAGTTTTTTAAGGCGGTCAGCGTAGGGCATCTGCTTTAGGCCTGTGATTCTTTTAGTGAGGTATTTCTGCGGCCTTTCCAGTTGTTGCAGATGTCTTGAGAGGTACATACCAAATGGGGCGTTGTACTCTATAATGGGTCTAATGAGGGATGACTACAGTGGGACAATGACCTCCTTTTATCTGGATGAAAAGCCCTTAGCGATGAGGTGTGCCACATAGAAGGATTTCCTGAGTGTTGTGGTGATGAATATATCGAAGGCGAGACCACTGTCCACCTGTGTCCCTAAGTCTCTTATCACACTTTCAGTGTTTAGTGTACTGCCACCTATATGGTAATTCACAGGGTACATGTTTTTTCCCAAAGGGGATAACTATACATTTCTTGGCATTGAGCTTGAGCTCATGGCTCTAACACCAAGCATCTGTTTCTGTAAGGCCCTTTTGTAGAGTATCCACATCTTTTGGGGATTCAATAATGGCTCCCAGTTTGCAGTCATCTATGAACTTTGTTAGCCAGAGTCCCTTAGTGTTGGCCTGTACTTTAGAGAAGTAGATGCCAAACAAGATTGGTCCCAGGATCAAACCCTGAGGTACTCCACTTGTCACTTGTCTGGAGCTGGATTTGGAGTCTGCTACTTTTACAGTGTGGGTTCTATCAGTAAGCCAGTTAGCAAGCCATTGGGTGATGTAGTCATTAATGCCCAGCTTAGTAAGTTTATCTATGATTCCAGAGTGGGGGATGGTGTCAAAGGCCTTGGCAAGGTCTAGATAGGCTGTGTGAACCACCTTACCCTTGTCCATGGCTCTGGAGACTATCCCCTTCACCCCCTTAAATGGGGAGTCTGTGTTACCCATACCCGTGCTGCTACTTATATATTCTAACTCCAATATTGCTGTACCTCAGAGGTTAAGACAGTACTCTGAGGTACAGCAAATTTGTGGATTTTCCATCTTCAAACATTTCTGATTGAAGTAATGGGATTTTATGTCTTGCTCCTGATAGATGCACACAGCTAACACACACACACGCACACACAAAGACATCCACTCACTAATCTCAGTATCTCAGTTTAGCCAATCAACCAGCATATTTGTGGGTGGTGACAAGACAGTATTTTACTCAGAGAAAACCAATGCTGGCATAAGAAGATAACTGCCAAAAGATGTATTTTAAAAAGTTAATCATGACATTTAAATGGAAAGTACAACTGTATAAGTAAACTTACTTTGTCAGTAGATATTCAAATAGATCACTGTTGCAGTAGCCTAAGCTACATGGAACTTCCTTGTAAAATGACTGGACCAGCTATCCAGCTTCCAAAGTTTTAGGGCATCTTCCACATGCCTTAGCCACTGTACAGCTTGAAGAGAAAAGTAAAAGAGCATAAAACGTCAAAGCTTTCTTGTTTCAGAAGAGAAAGGCTGGAGCCCTGCCAGATAGGAACTGTAATAAAAAGAAATCTTAAACCCTGGCATAAAAATAACAAGAATGAGGGAGATAAAGTGGAGAATAGTCCTAAGTTCAGCCTGCTCTGGACCTGAAGAAGGAATCTAATTTGCAGTGCTTGGTAAAGATTATTACAGACTACAAAGCTGCTGTCTCTAGTATACTTCTAGAGTCCATCCCTTTCCGAAAAGCCACAAAAGTAGCCACAGCCCTGGTAGAGTGGGCCCTGACTTTGCCTGAAAGTATCTTGTTATGGAAAGAGTAATAAAAATGTGATAGCATGAGACAGACATTTGGAAATTGTTTATTTTTACACTGATTCTCTTTTTCTTTACCTTCATGGGAAATAAATAGTTGATTAGAAATCCTGCAGTTTTTTTTTATCTCTCAGTGTAGTATCTGCAATACTTGTGATCATCCAAAATCCATAAAATTCTTTCTTTTACATTTTTTGGTTTTGAGAAGAAAACTGTGACATGATCTGGACCAATGTAAACCCAGAAACAACTTCAGGTATAAAGAAAGAATTTGCTCTCACTGTTACCCTATCTCTGTGAAAGATGAAGTAGGAATGGTTTACCAACAGTTTTAACTCCAACACTTAACTTGCACAAGTCAAAACAATGAATAATACAACTTTCCAAACAGGGACTTCAAGACAGCAGAATCAAAAAAGGCACAGTGAAAGTTTTAACAGTGAAAAATAAGATTTGTCACCTGACTTCCAGGTGGATGAACATGGGAATGTAATGTCAAAACTGTTCAATGATGAGAGACAGAAAGGGGGAATCCAATGTCAGAGAAGCAGAGAGAGCCTAAAGGTGAATATTATTAAAAGAGTAAGAAAGACCAGAAGATAATCAGTCACACCAACACTATAGAGCCAAGGAGCCTTGACAGGGTCCTTGTTGTTGTCAAGGCACCAAACTAGGAAATCTTTCCCACTTACCCACATACAATTTCCTAGTAGCAGGTTTCTTTCCCTCCTTCAAATTGTGCTGCACATCCTCAGGCATAAGATACTTAAAGGTCCTAAAATAATTCTACCAGCTAGGCAATCAGTGAATAAGTTGAAAGATGGAGCATATCAAATAGTTCTTGTCCTGTGTGAGTATGCGCATTCTGTGAGGAAGCCTGTGGTAATTCCCCTGGCCATTTTCAAAAGAAAGGAGAACCACGGATGCCTAGGCAAAAAGAAGGTCAGCACAACTATCCTTAAAGAGCCTTTCTTCAACTTCAGAAGAGCTCTGGTTATCAAAGGAAAGGGTGCAAATGCAACCAGGAAAACTTCCAACCTGGGAACAAAATGCATCAGTCTTCCATGCCTGTGTGCAAGTAGGCCTAGACCAGAATTCCTTTAACTGTCTGTTACGGCTGAAGGCAAACAGATCTGCTTCAGGAGTTCTCTGCAGATGGATGAATTCCTTGAAGTCTCTTGGGTGTAACTTCCATCCAAGATGCTCTTGTCCTGGTCCTGCTGAGCTTGTCTACAATTGTCTTGCCCTGAAAAAATATAAGAAGCATGGAGGGAAAACAATGAATAACTAGTCTGCAAAAGAGGTAGGAATAGGTTCCCCCTTGCTTGTTTATGTGCCACAATACTATGTTACTGTGATTATTAGAAGTGGGCGTGGAGTCTAAAGAAAGTTCTTTAACACTTGCCTGCTTTAATTTGTCTTGCTTGTTCCAGAGGTCCAAGACTGTCATCCCCCTCGACACAATTCTCCAAGCAAAGACTTGTGTATCTGTGATTACAGCCTGAGTAGGAGATGGTAAGAAAAAGGAATACCTGGAATTTTACATGCCCTAACACTGGAATTTGTAAAGAAATGAGTTGTTGGTAATCGGCCCAAACTGATTTCACAAGTCAGTGAACATTCTTTATGTGAAGTCTGGCCCAGTGAACATTCTTTATGTGAAGTCTGGCCCAGTGAACATTCTTTATGTGAAGTCTGGCCAAAGGAATAATGATAACAGTAGACACAGTGAAACCTATAATCCAAAGATATGCCCTGAAAGATGCAAAAGTCTGGTTGATGAATACCAAAAACGGTCCCTTATGACACTGAACTTTGTCTTAAGGAAGAAAGACAATCAGGAGGAATGTGTCCAGAAAACATTCCAGAAACACTACCCTCTGAGATGGGATGAAAGAGGTTTCCATGTGTTCACTGGAAAACCCAGGGTGAGAAAAAAATATTTTTAAAACCCAATCCAGAGATTCTTGACAACATAAAAAAGAATCTGCAAAAATAAGGCAGTTATCTAAATATGGAAGATGTGAATGCCCTGCAACTTGCCTGTGCCTTGCTGGGACAGTTTATTCTACTTCCTGGAAAAGGAAACTGAACTGGAAGAAAAGTTCTTGTTATATTTTGGCAAGGAGGGTTGAAAAATCTGGGTAACCCCTGAATTAAAATTTTCCCTTTCCTACAACCTTTTAAGGGCCTCAGCTGAGTAAAGACCAAAATAACACCTTATTATCCAGGGGAGTATATGGGATCAGAGACAGCTGTCAGGAAATTCTTTCTAAAAGCAGCATCAGCAGTGTTATGAGCATATTTTAGTGAATGTCTGATTACGTAAGACACACAGGATACTAATGAATTCAGAGATGCCTAAGTCTCTGATAAAGGGATGTCAGCTATTAACCATCAAAAGAAGCCAGCAGAAACGTAGACCTGAGCCTGACAATTCACTATTCTGAACACTAAAGTGGAAGTAGTATACATTTTCTTCCCAACCTATCAAGGCTTTTCCGAAGGAAAAATTCTAGCTGTCAGAAGGAGTTTGGCAGAATCTGATTGTGACAGAAGTGTTACTGCAGGGTATGACCTGGGGTTCGAAAAAAGGAATTTGAGGGACTGGGGCACATAACAAGAAGTTATGTACTCACCATAACGTTCAATGTATGTAGTCCATCTCGCCTCACATTCTTACCCGTGGGTTCGGAGCCGAATATCGGCTCTGACTCAGCCGATTTTACTAGCTCAAAGTCTCTCATTGGCTGGGCTAAGAGGGTATCCTAGGGTGCACTGCTCCCTATCCCCAGATCTAGTTTTCTGCGAAACAATGCATACACTTCATACACACCTCACATGCATAAAAAACAGTCACTAAAGAAAGGACTCAGCAGGTGACAACCTATACTCCGAATCTTATTCTCCAAATCCTCCAGGCAAGGGGAAAGGTGGGAGGGTAAGAAAGAATGTGAGGCAAGATGGACTACATACATCAAACGTTATGGTGAGTACATAACTTCTTGATGTTATGTAGTCCTATCTCGCCTACATTCTTACCCGTGGGACAGCATCCCTAGCACCTACATCCTGGGTGGCTCATTGGAAAATACTCATGAGAACTGTGGAACCAAAGGAAGATCTGCCCCTGAAAACCACATCCAATTTGTAATGAGAAACAAAGGTGTGGGGAGAAGCCCAAGTAGCTGCAGCACATATATCATCCATTGACAATTTAGCTTGAAAAGCTGTGGAAGTGGAAACAGCCCGCGTGGAATGTGCCTTGACTGGAAATGGCAAATTTTTATCTCCTGCCTGGTAGATAAAGGAGATGCAACTGGCTATCCATCTAGAAAGTGTAACCTTGGATATTGGAGAACCCAATCGGTTTTCTGAAAAGGATACAAAGAGTTGGTCAGACTTACGAATATCTTTTGTCCGGTGTAGGTAGAAGCATAACTGTCTATGCACATCCAATTGGTGAAATCTAAATTCTGCCTTATTAGTGAAGTGGGGAAAAAACACTGGCAGCTCAATGGACTGATTTATGTTAGACACAGAAGCCACTTTAGGAAGAAAGGATGGGTTTGGCCTAAGAGAGACCCTATCTTTGTGAAAGATTAAATATGGGGGCTTGATGGAGAGGGCTTGAATTTCCGAGACTCTCCGAGCTGAAGTGATAGCTACCAAAAAGGCTGTTTTCCATGTTCAAAATTTTAACTCACAGGTAGCTGCAGTTTCGAAAGGTGGCAGTGTGAGTGCTTGGAGAACAAAATTGAGGTCCCAGGGCATGACGGGTTTGGACACTGGGGGACGAAGTAACAGGGTACCTTTGAGGAATGCTTTGCATAGTCTGTGGGCCATAAGACTAGGTTCGTTTGCTAAGTGAAAATTAGATATTGCTGCCAGTTGAACTTTGATGGTGGCTGATGCAGATCCCTGATAGAAAAGCATTGACGAGAATTCCAGAACTGAATCTATCGGGGCTGTATAAGAGTCAATACCTCTAGAATGAGCCCAGTTTCCATTTGCTAGAATAAATCTTCCTAGTAGATGGCTTATGGGAAGACGATAGAATATGGACCACCTCCGGTGGAAAATTATGACGTCTGAGGGTGGCCTAATGGTTAAGGTGTTTGCCTTACAAACACAAGGTGCAGGGTTCGAGTCTCATAAGGGATATTTGGCTAGGCTTAAAATGGCTCGCAAGGACAGTTAGCCTAGTACTAATCTATGAACCTATGAACCTATGAGTAGCCAAGCAGTCAACTGGAGAGTCCTCAGAGAGGGGTGGAACTGTCCCGACATGTGTGTCAGTAAGTCTGGTAGAGGGTCCAGAATCCAAGGAGTGTCCACAATTTATGGCTGAAGAAAGGGGAACCATACTTGCCGAGGCCAATGTGGGGCAATCAGAATCATTCTGCTTCCCAAGGACTGAGCTTTCTGAATCACCCTTGAGAGAAGGGGAAATGGAGGGAAAGCATAGAGTAGACCGGAGGGCCAATCGTGAACCAGAGCATCCCTGGGTGACTCCCCCTGTGGGGGGATCAGCGTGAAGTAGTTGCTGCATTTCGCATTGAGAGGGCTTGCAAAGAGGTCGCAGCAAGGTTGACCCCACCTGTTGAAGATTCGCTCTGCAACCAGGCGATTCAGGGACCACTCGTAAGGCATAAGTATTGCTCTGCTTAGCCTGTCCGCTATTACGATGGATTTCCCCGGATTGTGCGTCGCCATCAGAAACCGTTGGGAAGCTATTGCCCAATTCCACACTCGCATGGCCTCTCTGCATAGGGGTTAAGATCGGGTACCCCCTTGCTTGTTGAGATACCACACTACTGACATGTTGTCTAAGTGTATCGCAATAGTCCCTAGAGGAAGAACTTCCTGAAGTGTCTGCAACGCAAGAAGCACTGCTCTCATCTCTAGGACATTTATGTGCGAATGCATCTCATGTTCTTGCCACGTGTCTTGGACTGTCCTGCCGAGATAATGCCCCCCCACCCCATCTGGGAGGCATCCGTGGTCACCATGGCAACAGGGACGGGAGGAATGAAGGGCTTTCCCCCATTCAAATTGTTGGTGCATAACCACCAACGGAGGTCCTGCTTGCACCTGTCTGTGATTAAGATGGGATGAGATAGTGGAAGCCTTTGTAGAGACCATTGGACAAAGAGGAGCCACTGAAGAAGTCTCATGTGTAATCTCGCTAGAGGTACTAGCATGACGGTCGCCGCCATGGTCCCTAGGAGTTGTAGAACCACTCTTGCCTGTGCTTGCCAGAGTGGCATCAGTATATGAATTTGTTGTTGCAACACCATGATCCTTTCTTGTGGCAGGAATGCTCGCATTTGAATGGTGTCCAGCTCTGCTCCTATAAAACTGACATGCTGTGAGGGCAAAAAGGCATATTTTTCCCAGTTTATCGTTATGCCCAATTGATGACATAGACTGATGGCAGCGTCCTTCGTTTGAACTAGTTGATGCCTGGTGGGGGCGGTAAGGAGCCAGTCATCCAGGTACGGAAACACCTGAAATCCTTGACGTTTCAAGTGAGCCATCACCACTGCCATACATTTGGTGAACACCTTGGGGGCTGTGGTGAGACCAAAGGGCAGGGCTCGAAACTGGAAGTGACTGGCTCCCAGCCGGAAGTGTAGATGACTCCTGGATGCTTTGCCCATTTTGATATGGTAATAAGATCCTTGAGATCGAAGGAGCACATCCAAACTTTCCTCCCAATACTGGGAGGATTGACTGTAGGGTGACCATCCGGAACTTGGACTTGTGTATGTAATTGTTGACTTGACTGAGATCTAGTATGGGTCTCAGGTCCCCTGTTCTTTTCGGCACCAAAAAGAATCTTGAGTAAGCCCCTAATCCAATTTGGTCTGAGGGGACTAGTTGGATGGCTCCTTTTGCCAGGAGCTGAGACACCTCTGAGGCTGCTTGATCCCTTTGACTGGGTGGAACGTCTGGGATTTTTCTTATTGGCAGGGGTATAGAAGAGAATGGAATGAGGTAACCTCCGGAAACTATCCTTAGTACCCACTGGTCCTGGGTGATGCTCTCCCAAACTTCCGGGTATAAGGAAATTTGACCCCCGACTGGCTCCAGATAAGCGCAGTCGGGCACACCTTCAGGAATGAGAGTATGGAGAGCCGCAAAAGGAGTCGTGGTCTCCCGAATTGCGGGAGCCCCCTCTGCCTCTTGGGTGACGTTTCCCCTGATTAACTCCCCCTCCCCTGCCTCTGGAGGGGGGTGGTTCACCTTGTGCGGCAGGAAAAAACCTCTGTGATTTCTTGAACCACATCTTCCCCCACCACTGGGCCTTGGGATAAGGTCTAGAAGGAAGGGAAAAACGGACACCGACGGCAGACAGGGTCTTTTTCTCTTGCTCGCACCTGGTGAGCGTGTCTTTCACTTTGGTCCCAAACAAAGAGGAACCGTCAAATGGGGCGTCAGTGAAGGAAGACTTGAAGGCCTCAGCGAAGTGACACAGGCGTAGCCAGGCCTGCCTTCTAAGTGCGACCCCCGAGCTCGCCACTCTACTCGCTCCTTCGGCTGCATATGAAATGAGCCGAATGGATGAGTTAGTGATGGAATTAAGGGTAGAAACCTCTGGGTTAACAGTCTGAACTACCGCCTCAGGTATGTTACCCGTAAGAGTATCTCCCAGTTCTTTGAGGAGGTCTCTCTGGAGCAGAGTGAAATGAGATAAATAATTCAGCGACTGTAAGGTGAAGGTTGCTGAAAAAAGGGTACACTTCCCATACCGGTCCATGGTCCCAGACTCCTTGTTAAGGAGGATGGACCGACGAGGAAGATTCTGCGAATTCCTTCTGGGTGGCTGCCGCCACCACCATGGCATCTACTGGGACTCCTTTTGATCGAAACTCTTTTCCCTGGGGTGCAGACAGGAACTTGTTTGGGTGCCTGGGTACGGGCTCTACAGAATCAGGATTTTCCCACACCCTCCGACAAATGAGGTCAAGTAGTTTGTCGAAGGGTGGAGACACCCAGGAGGTGGAAGGTTGAGTGCCAAAAGCCTTAAGGAATACTGACTCCTCCTCAGAAGGAGTTTTGAAAGGCCAGCCTCCTCTTTGTTTCAGTATCTCCAGGATATCGGAGAAGGAAACATCATCAGAGGAAGACTTGGGGGACCCTTCCGATTCCTTGAGGTCAGTATTGGAGGTGAGAGACTCATCCTGGGAGTCTATGTGCTTCCTCTTGCACAACTTTTTTCTAGGGGGCGCCTCAGGCAAAGACTCTGGAAGACCCTCAGAAGGTTGGGGACCGCTCATGGGGGTGTCTTTAGGACCTGGTGCTCTGCTGTCCAAGGACAGGTGAGTGTCAGAGGCTCTCACCGGGGTGGTGGGGAACGGAATGACCGACCCGGGTGATGTAGCTGACGATCTTGCCAGCGCGCTCCGCATGGCCTCAAAGGCAGGTCCTCCCGGCTCCGAGAACAGACAGGCTTCCGAGGTCACGACCGGGACCGGGGTCCCCTGAGCTGATGCACCGAGAGGGAGACTCAGAACCGACAGCTGTCCTGACGTATCCCCCTCGGGGCCGACTGAAGAAACCCGAGTCTCGAACCCTGTGGACAGAACCGACATGGTTGGAGCCAAAGTCGGCACAGATAAATCCAAAGGGGGTATCGGACCTGGTGCAGGAACATCACTCGGAGCGGAGCATACCGGCTCCGATGGCAAGGAAGTGCTTGGAGGAGGAATTATTGAGACGGACATGGCAATTGGCTCCGGAGCCGAATGGGTCAGAGCTGAAAACAATTTGGCCAACACCGGCGATTGCAGGAGCCTCTGCACTACCCTGTCAACATCCAGATCAGAAAGCCTGGAGGATTTGGAGGAGATAGATGGAGAGTGGGATCTCTTGCCTGGTGAACCAAGTCTAACACTGGACGACCAGCTCTGAATGGGCTCAAGGATGATTGGAGCCGATGCCGTTTCGGTTAATACAAATACCTCCTGCGGCCCCGAAGACAGTGGAGCCGAGGAGGCCGAGTCCAAAGCTGTAATCTTCTCCGGGGACTCCGAAGAGGCAGATGGGAGCCGGAGACCTTTTCTTGGACTTGGAAGCTTTAGACTTAATACTAGAAGCTGAATCAATAGCTTCCTCAAAAGATGGTTTTAAAAGTCCTTTTAAAATTAACTTGTTTTTCTCTCCTGGAGCACCCTAGGACTGAAAGCATGGCAAAAGCTACATGACTCCTGTAAATGGATGGCTCCGAGGCAGTAGACACACACAGAATGTCCATCCGTGATGGACATTTTATATCCACATTTGGAACATTTCTTAAAGCCAGAAGGCTTATGTTCCTTCTGATCTTTGGACATTTTACTATGAACAGTAAGGGAAGCCTAGATGTAACACGCAAAAAAAAAAGGCGGGAAAACACCACACAATATTGAACACGAGGTACTAACCAACAAGTACACTGAGCAGCTCTAATCTAGATGGTTCACACAACAGCACACAGTAGAAAAAACAACACAGCCACACACAAGAACCTCTAATTAAAACGGTTCTGCAAACTAAGGTTGATTTAAGTACAGAAGGGGAGGACTAGGTCCTATAACTAAAACGGGCCTAGCCCGCTGGAACAAGAGGGATACCAAACAACAAACACAGCACTGAAACACACACACAAATTAGCAATCAGCAAGAGTAGCTATTAAAATAGTTTTTGGGCTTGAAAAACAACTTTCTCAACGAGAAAATAGTAAAAGAGATTGTACTTGGCCACAGCCAAGCGAGACCACATCCGAGCTCTACAAGCAGCAAACGAGATCTGGGGACAGGGAGCAGTGCACCCTGGGATACCCTCTTAGCCCAGCCAATGAGAGACTTT
The DNA here is from genome assembly GCF_019279795.1 of Protopterus annectens. Lineage (NCBI taxonomy): Eukaryota > Metazoa > Chordata > Ceratodontiformes > Protopteridae > Protopterus > Protopterus annectens. Next base: position 286,363,389 of record NC_056743.1, read on the forward strand.
GAGCTAGTAAAATCGGCTGAGTCAGAGCCGATATCCGGCTCCGAACCCACGGGTAAGAATGTAGGCGAGATAGGACTACATAACATCATACGTTATCAGACCTTCTGAGAGCAGGTGGGTGACTGTCAGGCAAATCATGGCTGCAAAGAAAGCACCTAAAGTTTAGCAATATAGGAAGAACAATTGCAGGTTGAGGAAAATCCATCTCTAACAAACCAGAATATCTTTGCTGCAATTCTTTTATTTCTTTCCTTCTCAACGAAATAATTATTTAATTCTAGCAACAGTATCAGAAAAATACAACTCTTCCAGAACAGAATCTGAAGAGTAACTTTTTCTGAAAGTCAGATTCCCAATACTGTGGAGTGGGAATTTGAGCAGCACAGTCTAATTCCTGACCCTCAAAATGGGGATCAACATCTGAAAGAGAGGAAAATATTTTCCTTTTTAAAGAGCGGAATACCTGCATGGAAAGACTGAAAATCTTTAAATAAACATTTAGCAAAGCCCAGCCAATCTGCCTCATCTGATTTAGGAGAAGATAAACCTCTAACTGTATTGTTTCTTTTTCTTACAGACCTTCTAGAAATGAGTGGCTTAAAGGATAGCCCCTTCCAACAGAATGAATCTCCTCAGAGTGTCTTAGCAAAACAGTATAATCTAGTCGCTTTTCTCTTGCCAGCAAGAACAGTTCTCTCTTACCTGACAAGGGAAGCTGAAAAGTCACAGAGGATAAGCCTATCTCCTGGTCCTTAGTGGCTTCCCGAAGAACAGCACCAGATGGCCCAAGAGAATGGGATGAGTGGTCTGAGGAACAACAGATGGTCACAGCACAGTCATCCATCAGCAGCAGCAGTGAAGGGAAAGCCAGAGCTAAGACAAATATCCCCACAGACAACTGTTCTGTTCTTGCAGCTCAGGAAAGAAGTAAGTTACAGGGACCAGGTCCATGTCCTTGCCACAAAAGATATCTTTCAAACAGTTGGCAGAGCATGAAAGAGTTGGTCATATATCATGATAGAAAAATTAAGGTCTGAGGTAAACTTTTTAAGTCTCTAACAACAATACCTGACAAAAAGTAGCACATTTTCTCATAGAAAAAAAAAAGATAAATGATATGAATCTCCACAGGGATCCGGGACTATTTGCTGCTAAAATATGTCTGACAAGCAGCACCTGGACCCTTGAAGAGTCGATCTTACCTCTTGAGGTAATTTTTTTTTTAGTGCTAGCTATCAAACACACTTGACAGAAAAGTAATGCTTTTCCCCACATAATATGGTAAATAGTAAGGGACTATCCACAGAGACTCATGACCATCAGGCTACCGAAAAAGGTGTGGACAAGTGGTTAGCAGAGGTTAGGAGAGTCAGTGAAACAATGTGATAGGAAAATAAGTTCTGAAGTAAACATTTTTAATGACAATCCTAAAAGCCCTTAACTATGAGCTTTGACCAAAAAGTAAGATTCTTTCTGACATACATCAATTTGAAAATGTTTCCACTGGGAGCCAGGATTAAAAATGTTAAATTTAAGGGAAAATGTTTAGTGTTAACCACTAAAAGCACTAGTTTTAATCTATATTTCTGACAAAAAAAAAAAAACTTTTCTTTGCAAAAAATGGATGAAGTGGAAAGTACTCCCCAAGGGGTACTTATCCACCTAGCCTTGATGAAGTGCTAGCTGACCATTGATCACTCAAAGCCTGCAGGGGAAGAGCACACTGACAGCAAAAAAAGTTCTGAAATTTAGGTACTACAGCCACTGACTTTATACTGCTCTCCTTGAGCTGTACAGTGGCTAGGGTGAATGGAAGGTGCCCTAAAGTTTTGGAAGCTGGATGTCTAGTCCAGTCCCTTGTCAAGACATTCCATACAGTTTAGGCTATTGCAACAGTGATCAAATGATAATCATCAGTTATAGTCTCACCAAAGTCAGTTCTTGCCAGTTAACAATTTCATTCCCAAATACTTCTAAACATTTTAATTCCATAAACTCCTTGGCATTCTTTCTGAAGGCTGCAATAAAAACTAAAGTGTAAGGTGTTCAACTGTGGACTGTCAAATACTGAAAGAAATGCTCATAATTCAATCATTTATGGATTTTATTCTTCCGCTATCTCGGGTTTCTGAATGCGGGGCCTTGATAAATGTTAATCTGTCTGAGGCTCATGACCAATGCAATATCTAGAATGAAATTTTGACACTGCAAATTGTACAAAATTCCTTACGTCTGTAAAATGTATGAAGTGACAATCAAATAACTTCTGGATTATTCCACTTTAGTTGAGAATAGATACTGTGAATTTCTGGACCAATTTTAATACAAGTGCAAGTATGATTCATGCAGAGACAGCAAACTGCGATGCTTTATACACACCAATATGGCCATCCCATGATTAAAAGACAAAGAATGTGTAATCATCTGATACTGGACTCATGCTCTGTGAAAACTTCAAAATACACGGCTAGCTACTTTGATAAAAAGCAACACTGCCTACTGTCTAATGCATTTAACAGCTGTGCATCTCTGGAAAAGGAGCACTTAAGATTGGAGCTGCACTGATATAGGCCTCTGTTAAAACTGTTTTAAAGGCAAAGCCCCTTAAACACTGAATTTGCTGCCTTTTATAATTTTTGGTATACTGTGCTCCTTTAAATAACGTGTTTTTTACTGAATTATGTCATTTTAATTTAATTTGTTGTATTATTTAAATGTAGTATTGGTTTGCATATTTGAAGTATGAAGAAGCGGTGTATCCATGAAAGCGTTAGCTTTATTAAACGTTTTTGTTTTTTAGTGTTACTACCAGTGTTGGTGTTTTTTTAACAGAACTCTGTTAAAAGTGTTTGTTATACCACATCCACACCATCCCACGCAGTCTGATCTGGTACTGGGAATAATTACAGCCACTGAGGGAAGAGGTTCTGTACTTATTTTACTTACTTGTCAGATGACTTCTTATCAAGCAAAATAAATTGATTTTTGAAACCCAAGGTCTCCTATAGCAGACACATCATGGATCACTAACTACAAAACATCTCACAAGCTCAAATGACAGCACTACTGACAGAAGTAGAACAAACCATGGAGATTTAGTTAATGACAGTGGCTAAATTTACTAGTACAGATACAGAAATATCCCTATCCCTTTTAATCAAATGAAAAGAAAGGTACATTATTTCTCATTGTTTTAGACATGGTGTAGAACATAGAGGCTTGAATGATTTTTTGTGCATTTTGTGGAACTCTGTGCTTTTTTTACCTAGATTTCTGCATTAAAATCAAACTTTTTATTTATTTATTTATTTTTTTGTAACGAAACAGAAGTTATGAGATGTGGGGACGGGTGTTTCATTTTCATTCTGTCTGAATTTTCTGTACAACTCTGCAATTCTTAACTTAGCACATTTATGTACAAAGTGTGTGTGAGAAGCTTGTTTAGTTATTTTTGATTTCAGTTATAAGCTTTAGTTGATATTAAGGTTTCATTAACTGTGAAATTTTACTGGCTGTTATAAACCAACATGAAGTCAAAACAGCACTTCACAACTGCACAGACTACACAGAGAGCAGTAAATAAATAAAAATAAAGAAATAGAATGGCTAACAATTACATATTTATTTATATTCCAAAACAGAACAGGAGCCCAACAGGAGTCAACAGAAAAAGATGTTAATCCCAAAAAATACTTTCTTTTAAAGTAAAGTCAATTTAATAAAAAATTTTTCTCACGTTTTCGTCACTAAAAGTAAAGTAACTTCTTCAGACACACAGACAAACAGCAGTTGGTAACTGCTGTTTGTCTGTGTGTCTGAAGAAGTTACTTTACTTAAAGTGATGAAAACGTGAGAAAAATGTTTATTAAATTGACTTTACGTTAAAAGAAAGTATTTTTTGGGATTAACATCTTTTTCTGCTGGCTCCTGTTGGGCTCCTGTTCTGTTTTGGATTGTTTGTTTCTTCCGCCCAGTTTATTTGTTTGTTCTACAATATTTATTTATATATTTTGTTAACCAGTGTAATGGGCTGATCCACAAAGAACCCATTTCAACAAAATCCCAAGAGTTACAGAAAAAAAGAGAAGTCCAAAAACAATTCAAGACAATAGTACACAGACAATATGTACGCTTGCAATGAAGGTAAAGTACATTAAGTAGGGAGAGCATTAATTAGGCTATAAAATGTACAAAAAATACAGTGATCAATACAACACAAAGTTGTCCTTGCATAAGAATTTCAAACATAATTAAAAGAATAGGTAGGACAGAGTTAGCAGGAAGATGTGTGTAGCAGTTAGTTAAAAAAAATTCTTGGAGTGATGAGGGTAGAATAGGAGGTAGATAGCAGATGGTAGGAGAAAGTTAAAGGGGTCAGTAGTGTGGCAAGAGCAGGGTTTAGGGAGAAGAGTTAACAAAGCCATATAGTTAATGTAGAGATTCTAAGAGGAGATGGGGACATGTGTGGGGGATCTGTGTGAGTGAACCAGATGGCTCTACTAAGCCATGGAAATGTTATACTAGCCCTCTATATATATATATATATATATATATATATATATATATATATATATATATATATTTACACAAATATGTATGTATATATAATTTTTGTTTGTTGTTAGGATCAATCATTCCATCATACCTCTTGTACAGTGGATATAAAAAGTTTACACACCCCTGTTAAAATGTCAGGTTTTTGTGATATAAAAAATGAGACCACAATAAATCATTTCAAAACATTTCCCACCTTTAATGTGATCTTTAACCTGTACTATTCAATTGAAAAACAAACAAATCTGTTAGGGGAAAAATATAAAAAATAAAAAACGTACAATACACTGGTTGCATAAGTGTGCTCCTTTAAACTAATACTTTGTTGTGTATAACTGAGAGATGTGCGGAGAGAAGAAAGAAAGTGAAGGTTGAAGGTGAGATTAAGTACAGAAATAAGGAAAATAGAGTGGGAGAAGGCAGAGTCCTAGTATTAACCTGGGCTGTTGCAATTGCAGAGCCATGAGTTCAAGAAATGTGTTTTTAAGGACTTTTTAAATTCATGTGTGGACGTTATAGTTGTGATGAGTAGGGGAAATTTATTCCATTGTTTGGGTATTGTGTTCAAGAGGAGGGATGAACCAGTGACATTATTATCTTTAGTTACATTGAGGAGAAGTTTGTTAGTGGAGCGGAGGGTTCTGCTACAGGAACATGGAATTATCAGGTCTTGCAGAGAAGAGCTTTTCTCGGGATGATATAGAATTTTATGTGATAGGGTAAGTTGATTGTATAGAAGAAGTAGGTGAGGAAGTTTAAGCCAATTGAGTTGTTTGAGAGCTAGACAGTGGTGAGATCTGTAAGAACCGCTGGTAGTGAATTTGGCGATTTTGTTATAGCAGACTTCTAGTTTGGTTAAGTCATTTTCTAAGGTTTGTCAGCACTGGAGAAGCATATAGTAGTGTAGAGATGAGATGTGTGTGTGCAATAATGGTCCTAGCAGTGTCTGTTAACAACTGTTTATTTCTATACAGAGTACCTAGTTTTTTATGGACTTTCTTTATGGTGACAGAGACATGGATATCAAATTTCATGTTGTAGTCAGTCGCAACCTCAAGAAGCTTTGTGTGGGTAATAGGAAATATACTAGTTTAGTTATTGTATATGATGTTAAATGAGAGGTCAAGATTGGTATGTTGTGTAGGTTGGAAGATAAGTTTTGTCTTGTTTGGGTTGAGTATTAGCTGGTGGTCAGTGAGCCAAGATTCGACAGAGAGAAAGGAAGCCTGAGTTTGCTGGTGTAGTTCCCGGAGGGAAGAGGAGGCACAGACTAATGTGGAGTCATATGCGTACTAGGAGAGGGGTATAGAGATATAAAGGTTATTGTTATAGCCTTGTGCAACCCCTACTGTAATTGGGAGCAGAGGTGATAGCTCCTGGTGCCATTTAACTGCCTGCTGTCTCCATGTTAGGTAACTATGAAACCATGCAATAGTGGACTGGCTAAGATTTAGATCTGACAGAGCTTTTATGCGTTTGTTATGATTAACCATATCAAATGCCTCAGAGAGTTCTAGGACGATGGCTGAGATGTATTTACCATTGTTTCTATATCCATTAACTAGGTGAGTGAATGACATGAGAGCAGTGGTTGTGCTATGGTAAGCCTGAATCCATGCTGAGTGTTAGTGAACAATTTTTGAGTGTTGTGGTGTTCCATAATTTGTAGGTGAATGCACATTTCGAGTATTTTAGAGAAGGGGAGACAGTATAGCTATGAGTCGGTAATTTGTTAGTTCTTTTGAGTTAACCCCTTTATGGAGGGGAATAATATACAAGACCTTCCAGAAGTCCAGGACTAGTTTTTCCTGAGATGGAGTGGTTGATAAGGATGGTTACTGGATATGCTATTGCATCTGCGGCAATTTTTAAGAATTCAGCTGGGAGTTCACTTGCTGCCAGTGTTGTTGGTTTTAGCTTTCTGTGTAATTTTTTTTTAATCAGGTTTAAAGAGACAGATTGAAAGGTAAATCTGTTTTCATTAGTAAGGTGTTTGTGTTTCAAACTGGGGTTAGGGGAGCTTTGAGAATTGGCTAGTGCAAGTATAGATCCAGTAAAGAATTTGTTAAATTGGGTGGCAATATTAGTTGAGGTGTCTGTGGTAGTAGGGGTTGAAGTCTTAGATTTACCTGGCTGAAGAACATTATTAATAGCTGTCCAAAACTTTCCAGGATTATGTTGATGTTTCATTTGTATGCTGTGGTAGTAGCTGTCTGTTCTGACCATTTTAGTTCTAGGTATGTTTGTTTTGAGTTTATTGATTTTATTTTGTGCCAGTTGGACCAAGCTTTATCTACTGGATGAAGCAGAAGTCTGTTTTCTTTGAACAACCAGGGTGCATAGTTAGACTTAATACTAAGGGTTCTGGGTGGAGTATGAGAGTTTAGTATGTTCAAGAATGTGGAGTTGAAGTACCTAACAGCTTTATTAAGGCTGAGTTGCTTGATGGGATTCCAATTACAGGCTTTTAATGCTGAGGCGAAGTTAGATGGGGTGAAATTCATTTTGTTACATATTTGTTGGAAGGTGGTGTGCTTTCCTAGAGTTGGGGGGTGTCTAATTATATAGGTAGGCAAGTGGTCACTCAGGCTGCCTGGTAGGCAGCCTGACTGACTTATCTGGGATGGTTTATTTGACAGGAGGGTTTATTTGACAGTACCTAGTCTAGGATAGACAGTCTGTTTCTTGACTTGTCAGTTCTAGTAGGAGACTGAATTAGCATAGTAAATCCATGGAGGTTGATATGAGTAGTGGATACAGTTAAGTTACATGGTGTCCAGTCAATGCTGAAGTCACCTAGAAAAATAAGTTCTGTTTTTAACATAACATTCCATTTGTGTTGTCAATCTTCATTTGTTCTTGACAGCTAGGTTACAGTTCTGATCCTCGGAACCGGTTCAGTTGTTACACAGCTCACGCCAGCTAGAAATCACTCGAGCTAAGAGTCTACCCACAACGCCCGTCTCCAAAATACTTCAGATCAAGTTTGCAGACTCACAGAAAGGTAGAAGAAAATTAACCAAAATGAAGAAGCCACGTCCAACATGGGACCCAACAAGACAACCAGGACCAAGGTTCACACCTCCAGGAATCCATAGGAGGGGGAAGGAGGGTGGGATGCTAAGAATAGATGAAGATCGACAACACTGAGGAAACATTATGATAAGAACGCAACTTCTTTATCTGATGTTGTTAATCTTCATCTATTCTTTACAAGTGGGACAGAGTCCCCAGCTACTTTAGATCCAAGGTGGCTCTATGGAAGGCTATCCCTGAGAACCTGAGAACCAAATGAAGCCCTTCGCCTGGAGACCAGATCTAATTTGTAATGAGTAATAAAGGTGTGTGGAGTAGCATATGTTGCTGCTGCACATATTTCACTCGTGGAAGCCTTAGAATGGAAAAGAGCTGACGTGGCCATTGATCTGCTCTCACAGGCACAGGTAACTTGAAATTCATTTTATTATAAATATAAGTAATACAATCGCTCAGCCATTTTGACAAGGTAATTTTGGACACATTTTTACCTAATGTTGGGCAGGAGAAGGATACAAACAATTGTTCCAATTTCCTAATTTCCTTAGTGCTGCTGAGGTAGAAACATAGTTGTTTGTGAACGTCTAACAGGTATACATAATATTCTCCTTTAGTGGAAAAATTGGGGAAGAAGACTGGCTTGATTAACATTGGATTCTGAGACTACCTCAGGAAGTAAGGATGGATTGGTACTGAATGCAACTATGTCCTTTTGAAAAATTAAGTAAGGAGGTTTTGAACATAAGGCCTGTAACTCAGACACTTGTCTTGCGGACGTTATACTATGAGGAGAAGTGTTTTTCAAGAAAAAACTTTGTCAAGTGCTGCCGCTGGCTCAAAGGGAGTAAGTACTAGTAATTGCAGGATGACACTCAGACCCCAGAGGGGTAGAGACTCTTTAAATTGAGGCTTTAGACTTATGGTTCCTTTGAGGAATACCTTATATAATGTGTAAGTAATTAAATGAAGGTCTCCGAAACTATTACGGAAATTAGAAATGGCAGCTAGAATGACTAACTGTGGAGGCAGAAGCTCCTTTAGCAAAAAGGTTGGCCAGAAATTCTAAAACTATTTTCACAAGAGCAGAAAAGGGATCAAGATTATTATTACAAGTCCAGAATAAAAATATCTTCCATTTACTAAGGTAGAGTTTCCTGGTGGATGGTTTATGAGATGCCAGCAGAATTTTTCGTACCGGGGTTGGTGTACCATTATGCCTAATGGAATACAACTGACCTTGATGCCTAGATACAGGAAAATTTGTAGAGTGAATTCTGTTGTCTGAAGCAGTAGATGTCTGATGGAAGCACTGATGAGCCAGTCGTCTAAATATGGAAACATGCGGAATCTGTACAGTCTCTAGTGAGCCATTACTGCTGCCACACACTTGGTGAATACCTTGGGGGCTATGGTGAGAGCAAAGGGCAGCACTCTGAACTGAAAGTGACTGGCTCCCAGCCATAAGCAGAGAAATCTTCTTGACCATTTGTGCATGTTTATGTGGTAATATGTGTCTTGAAGGTCTATTGAGCACATCCAATCATTTTCCTCTAGGAAAGTAAGTATAGACTGAAGCGTGACCATCCGGAATTTGGACTGCTGAACAAATTTGTTTAAAAGGCTGAGATCCAGAACTGGTCTCCAGTCTCCTGTCTTCCTTTGCACTAAAAAGAACCTTGAATAAAATTTGGATCCTACCTTGTCTGTTGGGATTTCTTGGATAACTCTTTTTTCTGGCATCTTTTGTATTTCTAAGGTCTGCTAGGTCCCTCTGACTGGGTGAAACATCAGGGAGTCTTGTTCGAGTTCTTGGATAAAGAGTGAAGGGAATAAAGTAACCTCTGGTAATAATTCTTAGACCCAGGCATATGTAGTTATTTGTTGCCAGGCTTTTCAGCGCAAAGAAAGCCTTCCCCCAACTGCTTCCATAGGTAAGCAATCGGGCCTCCTTTCACTTGCGCTGGTAGGACTGTACAGAGAAAATCTCTGGAACCCTGATTCTGCAGGCCACCCTTGCCTCTAGGATGGCATCTTCCATTACAGCTTCCCCCTCTGCCCTGAGGGGAGTCTCCACCACATGTGCCCTGGAAAGGCCTCTGGGACTTTTGAACATTTTCCCACTCCTCTGATTTCTAGAATAGGACTGTTGGGGAGCAGAAAAATGTATGCCCACTACAAACACGGTCTTTTGTTCTTTCTCACACCTGGCTAGAGTTTCTTTAACTTTGGGGCTGAACAAAGAAGATCTGTCAAAAGGAGGATTGATGAAGAAAGACTTGAAATGGCTCCACAAACTCACAATGGCACATCCAAGCGATTCGTCTAATTGCAACAACTGAACCGGCTGACTTGATCACCCCTTCAGCTGCATGTGCAATGAGCCTCAAAGATGAGTTAGAAATAGACTCCAGGATAGCTAACAAGAAGGGCACTATTTCTTGTACCTCATCAGATACAGCTCCTGCTATGGTGTCTGAAATCTCCTTGACTAGATCTCTCTAGAGCCAAGTGAAATGAGCCATGAAATTCAAGGACCTAGGGGTGAAGGTCCATGATGCATAAACCCGCTTTCCAAATCTGTCCCTCGCTCTAGACTCTCGGTTATGGGGATGAACAGAGGAACTTTCCTCAGCTAGTTCTTTTTTAGTGATCGCCGCCACCACCATGGCATCTACTGCTAATCCTTTCACCCAGTGCTGTTGATCCTCAAGAGTGGAGAGTATTTTATCTGGTCTCTGGGGAATTGGTTCTGTACAGACAGGGGCCTTTCAAGCCCAATGAGCAATCAACTTAATGAGATCATCAGGAGGTGGAGTCACCAGGAAGTAGATGGGTGAGCTCGAAAGGCTTGCAAGTACACAGACAAGAGACATCTACGAGGAGTGACGGGGGGAACCTCCCCTCCCAATCATCGAAATCCATGTCCTCAGTGACGGACTCTTCAAGGTAGTTCAGGTGTTTCCTCTTACATAGCTTCTTCTGAGGGGGCTCATCAGTGGGAACATCTGGAGAGGACTTGAATGAGGGGTAACCTCAGTAGGAATCTCTTGCATCCTTGGAACTCCCTGTCTGGCCATGGAGGCTGGCAGACACTCCGGGTAAGTAGGGGTTATGGGATGGGACTCTGGTAACACAGTAGCCACCTAGGAAGCTATGGTGGCCAAAGCCCTCTCCACATCCTGAAAGGCAGGGCTCCCTGAGGAGGTATGGGAGTCTGGAACTGAGAAAGACAAACTCGTAACGGGGGCCACATCCTGCCCCAAGACACCTACCTCCAAAGCCGGAGACGAGGTAAGACCCTCAGCCACCATAGTCCAAAGAGGTAAGGATGACTTCGCCACCATAGTCCAAAGAGGTAAGGATGACTCCAAATAAAAAACAGGAGTCAACTCAAGCCCCCCCCCCCTGACCCAATGGTATGACCATGATCCTAGGAACCCATTAGTTCCAAATGTACCGAGGGAGTCAGAGCCGAGCCTAGAACCAACGACAGGGATGCTGTTGGTGCAGAGGCCATAAGAGCCTGACTGGTTGGAGTAGAAGACTCTAATGCCTACAAGGAGGTCAGAGGAGGAATATATGTTGGAGTGCTAGGTGAATACTCCCTTGATCCAGGTATGAGAGGGTGCTGAGAAGAAGCAGGAAGACCCCTAGCTGTCAATAGCTGATCCATCAACCTCATTATGTCTACTTCCAAAATACTCCTGGAGAAGCAGACAGTCCGGAGGGAGATTCTGGCCTTTCTAAAAATGGACTAGGAAGCTGACCCAGAAAGGGGTCAATAGAGAGGGAATACCTTGTCCTGGGTGTGTAGAGAATTTCAGTCTTCAGCACCAAAGGAAGCATAACCTAGAGGGCAGCAAGAGAGGTCAGCACTGAAGTGGAAACTAATGAAGCCGGTGCCAATGCTGGTGTTGTTACCAGTGCTATAGCCAGTGTCGAAGGTGACGAAGTAGTCAGTGCCGAGGAATCAGTCCATTCAGTGAGTTTCAGAACCTTTGGTTTCAGTTCCAAGGAGGAACCAACATATGGATACTTGTGTCGCTTAGATGTCAGTGTCGAAGGAGACTTAGGCAACAAATGACTAGCTTTTGAACCAGAGGCCTTGGAAGGTTGGTCATCCTTGGACAAAGCTGCTTCAAAGGGCACCTTAAGAAGCCCTTTAAAAATGAGTTTATTACGACGCTCTAACTGGGTCGCAGTACTGAAGCCCTTGCAAACAGGCACTCTATATCCAAATGAGGAGCACCCAAACAATAAACACAAGAATCATGCCCATCAGAGTTGGGCATTCTTCTGCCACACTCCTGGCACTACTTAAATCCAGTGGTGCTCTTAGATTTTTCTGCCATACTGGAAAAAGGAAAGGCAGAAAACAGAGAAAAGATACACACACACACACACACACACACTTGCACACTCACAGGAAAGAAGAGAAAGTAATTCTACTAGTGATGATAGAAAGAATTACCAATTGGTAATTAGGGGACAGAGAGGGGAACTACCAGCAATGGTAGACGAAAAATACCAACAGGTATAGGGTCAACAAGAAAAATACTCACCCTTCACCCCAAAAAAAAAAAAACGGTGGGTAGAAAGGATATCAAGGAATACTGCAGAAAACATAGTTAAGCTAAATAGACTAAAAGGAAGGATGACAGATAAATAACTATAAGATTTTACTTAGCTGGAAGATATGCTGATGTGTCTTGCTATAAAAGTGTCAAACAAGATCTGAGGTACTTTAGAGAGGAGCATTGTGGGTAGTCTCTTAGCTCGAGAAATTTCTGGCTGGCGAGAGCTGTGTAATGGCCAAACTGGTTCCAAGGATCAGAACCGTAACCCAACTGTCAAGAATAGATGAAGATTGACAACATCAGATTCATGGTTTCTTGAAGGAGTGTCTCTGACGCCCACTGGAGTAGACTCTCAAGAGTGGCTATATTATTACCAGGTGGGAAGTAGCATCCAATTATTCTTATAGTTTTTCTAGTGCTAATTTTTAGGTTAGTATGTAAAATTTCAGTGGGACCTAGGCTGGAGTTGGTATATATAATGTAGTGCCATTTAGTTGGTCTTTAAATAATATTGCAACACCTCCTCCCTTTTTCTTTATTCAGTCTTCGTTTAGTAAATTATAGCCAGGGGCAGTAATTTCATTATTGGTGATGTCAGGTTTTAGCCAAGTTTCAGTTAGAAGTACTACACCTGGTGAGTACAGGGAAAGATTAGCATGGACATAGTGGACTTTGATATACTTCTAACATACTTCCAATATTAATGTTTAGTATTTGCAGATCAGTACCATTTCTGTTTGGCATCCAACATTCTGATGTCAAAAAAGTGCATAACAGGTTTTGTTGTATGCCACTGACAGCTGTTATGATCAGGTCTCATGATTCAGCACATATGGTAGCAAATGCATTGCACCAGAAGCATTTTGTCACGTTTTAAAAGCAGTATTGCACTTCATTTTGTACTTCCACTCACACATACATATAAATAACATGCACTCACATACACAAACTCACAAAAGTGGTTGAACGAATTGTGCCTAACAGTTTTTATATCTGTCAGTTGAACAGAAGTGCACTTTGTAACTGTTTGCTGTTTTTAAGTGTACTACAGCTTTAAAAGTTGTAAAACACTTTCCAATGCTACATTATCGTCTTTGCAAAAGCTGTAATATATCAGGGTAGCTAAAGTTCCATGCACTCCAAAGAATTTTGATCAGATCGATCATCCATTATTTGTTAATGTGTTCTCAAAATGCATTAAAGAACTTCATCTCTCAAGCTATACTCCCTAGATGAATTTTGTTAATCCATTTTTAAAACACATTAACAAACTGGCTACAATGACTTGATTATAATCCCGCATATCTTTTTTGTCCACTTTAGTTCATCTTGACTACATGGATTATATGCAGTACCCATTTTGTTATTTACCTGGTAAATTGCTAAGTGGATTGATTTTAATGTAGCGCTTTCAACCACAAATGAAGTAGAGAGAGGAAAGTGCAAGCATTTTACATGATGCATCTGCTGTAAGACACATTTTTCAAAAGGCACAAAATATTTGTAAAAAGATGTAGAAGTTATCAATGAAACATTTCAGGACCACTACATTCTCAATCTCTGAAACATCTGTCAGGTGTACACTGAGGGTACACTACTATTTGTCTGAAAAATATGTTAATGAAGACTCCTGAGGTTAAAGTGGTAACAAGCCACACAGGCAATACTGAAAACTGAGTCCTGATAACAACAGATTACTGCAGAAATTACTGGTTAGTAGTGAGGCTAACAAAACTGATTTGTCACTCATGCACCACACACACACACACACACACACACACACACACACACTGCTAGAATATTGGCCTCACAGACATGGAGCTGAAAAATTATAAGGGGCCTAGTTATTAGGTGTAGCAAAAGCACAGAAGTTTAATCCAACCTAAGGGCAAATGAAACAGGGCCTGTTTTATATATGTGAGGCTACAGCTGCAACAAGATCATTTCTTGTTAATCCAGCCCCCACCCCAGGTCAAAAATACTAAAATGTCTAGTTTCTCAAATAAACTAAAAACAGCTTTGAATGGGGGTACATTTGCCGAAATAAGTTTCTTCCAGCTACCATCCTAATGTAGTTTTCCCAAGGAACCATGCACAGTTTTGCTTCATTCACTAGGAGAAATTATGACAGCTTTTCTGCAGCTCTTAAAGGTCAACAGAGCACCCACATTCTCATTTCCTCTTTTGCCACATATTTCTAAATCCTCAGCTTTTGCATACAGTGTCATCCATCCATTCACAACCCCTTTTTCCCATTTTTGCACATGGGGTCAAGAGTGTCACTTCATCACTTCTCCTTAATCTTGTTACTAAATACAAAATAGGAAAAAAACATTTATATGTAACAGATTTTACAATGAAAATAACATGCATTTAAAAAGACACATTTATAATGAATCTATATCAAAAGTGAAATTGGAACTCCATATACTACAAACTTAAATATGTGCAAATTTATACTAAATATGCTTTTCTTTTTTTATTTACTGAACTTGAACTATCACACCTATTCTGAAATAGACAGCTACAAACCGTGGGATTCTTAAACTTTGAATGATTCTCTTATAGGCCAAGGCAACAAAGATCTTATAGGCTAAGAAAATAAAAAAAGAGAGAATCCATATCAAATGCTTTGGGTAAGCTGTTAATAAACAGCCTTACTTTTAAATGTATGTATTACTCCTGTAAGAAAAAGGTGTTGATAAAAATTTCCATAAGTATTTTTTTTATTTGTTAACCTGGTCTGTGAACTGGTACATCTCTGAACCTTTTCAGCCACAGCTCTAGAAAAAGGGAAAAAGAAGATTAAACATACACCCAGAGTTTATGGTAGTCAGTCAATAAGCATGCTTTTGGGAGATGGGAGGAAATCAGAGTTCCCCAAACATGTCCAAATAGAGACAGGAACAATATGCAAACTCCCAACTCACATACAGACAGTTACCAGAAGTCAAGGTTGAAAACCACACTCTGGAATTGTGATGCATAAATCTTAACCCTTGAACTGCAGGTTATAAAGGAAGCTCACTACATAGAGTGTTGATACTTTGACTGCCTATACCATTATACATTTTTGGAAGAAAGGATAAATAGATGCAAACGCACATACAGCCTGTATTATACATGTATGTCACACTCTGACCTTTTTTATCTTGTCAAAAAACTCACGTTTATGTCTGACCACTTGTCTATGGCATTTTTTACTCCATTAGTCCCAGGAGGATAGCAGAACAGTTGCTCATGTTACTAACCTACTCATGTTTTTAATTATAAATAACTATTTATATTGATATTTTAAATGTGTTGCATTATTTTAAATTATATTCAGTGGCTACTGTATAGATATTCAGATAATAAGAATGTAGAAATAGACTGCATCAAAGAACAATTATAGACTGCTTGCTTTACTAGTTACAGTATTCAGTTAAACAAGCTTGGTTAGCAAACAATTTGCCCCCAGAAATAAAAAAAAAATACCATCTACGGAATAAACCATTTGTGCCTGATGGTTTCACATATGGATGTGCACCTGGCTTTTAAGCCATCTGCTTGCACTTCAGAACACGCAATAATACAAAAGAAACAAAAGATAGTTAAGCTGTATCTAGTCAGTAAGATAAAGTCCTCCTAAAAGGGACCAATGTCAGGCAGACTGAAAATACTTGTTTATAATGAAGGTCGTTACTGAACATTTTAAGACAATATTTCTGGCTCCAGAATAAAAAGATGTTATGTACTTATCATAACCGTTCCATGTGAGTTGTTCATCTCACCTTCATTCTTTACTGATGGGTTTGGAGCCGATCCCTTGGCTCTGATACGGCCAACTGCAAAGCTCGAGGTCTTCAAATAGCTCGAGGCCAAGTCCATATCCCATGATGCACCTGTGAATTACCTCAGATTTTGTTTGCTGCGTATACTAATACCATAAGATATTCTACATTCCTAAAGAAAAGGAAGAGAAGGTTTGAGTAACCAGGATGAAACCAGCATCTCGGTCATCTATCAGCCCAGGAGGGGGTAGGAGGGAAAGACGTAAGAATGAAGGCGAGATGAACAACTCACATGGAACATTATGGTAAGTACATAACTTCTTTATGTGAAGTTGATCAAACTTGCCGTTCATTCTTTACTGATGGGTATAATTGTCCCAAGCAACATCAATCTAGGGTGGCTCACATTTATCAGGACCGTGGATCTAAAGGAGGCCCTGTCCCTGGAGGACTTTTCAACTTTCGAATGAGTGATAAAAATATGAGGCTTTGACCAAGTGGCTGCTGCACAAATATTATCAATAGGAAGTCTGGCAGAAAAGGCAGATGATGTAGAAACTGCTCTGGTTGAGTGAGCTTTAATCTTGTGTTGCAAAGGTATACTGGTAGTTGAATAGGCAAAGGTGATACAATCAGATAACCATTTAGACAGAGTAGTTTTAGCCAATGGTCTCCCTTTCCTGGAATATGGAAATGAAACAAAAAGCTGGTCTGATTTCCTAAAATCTTTTGTTCTATCCAAATAGAATCTGACCTGTCTGTGAACATCTAGTTTGTGCAGCATATAATCTAAATTGTTAGAATGATTGGGGAAGAAAACTGGCAAATCAATAACTTGGTTGAGATTGGTTTCAGTGCAAACTTTGGGTAAGAATTAGAGATTTGTTCTAAGCGATACTCTGTCAGGGTGAAATATCAAATAGGGAGGCTTGATGGATAAAGCATGAAGCTCTGACATTCTGCAGGCAGAAGTAATAGCTACCACAAAGATGGTTTTCCAAGACAAAAATTTGAGATCACAAGATGAAGCTGGCTCAAATGGCGGGAGAATTATACGTGAAAGCACAAAATTTAGATTCCATGGAGAATAGGGAAATTTTACAGGAGGTCTCATATGAAAAGTCCCTTTGAGAAATGCTTTGGATAACTTGTGAGACATGATACTCAAACCTTCAAATCCAAGATGAAAATTAGAAATAGCAGCCAATTGTTCCAGAACTGTTGCTGCTGCAGCTCCTTTGTTGAAAATCATAGTCAAGACTTCTAAAAATGAAAGCCATAGGGTCTTGCTAAGGATCAATATTATTCTTTGAGGCCCATATAGAAAATTCCTTCCATTTGCTAAGATATAGCTTTCTGGTAGAAGATTTGTGAGAGGACAAAAGGATCTGTTTTCTCTCATTGGAAAGGATATGGAACCTGGCTATGATGGGAATTGGAGCAGCCAAGCTGTCAGCTTCAGGGACTGCAGAGAAGGATGAAGGTCCCCCAAGGTCTGGAACTGGGTCCAGGGTCCAAGGATCCTCCAAAAGGTGAGGTCAAAGGAAGGGGAACCAAATCTGATGAGGTCAATGAGGGGCTATAAGAATGATGGTCCTTCCCAGGGATTATGCCTTCTGTAGAACCTTGGGTATCAACGGGATTGGTGGAAATGCATAGAGGAGACCCAGAGGCCAATCGTTCATGAGTGCGTCCCTTGGGGCTTCTCCCTGAGGGGGAATGAGGGCAAAGTAGCTTCTGCATTTCATGTTTATGTGACTGGCAAAAAGGTTGCAGCAAGGCTGGCCCCACCTGCAGAATATCCTGTCCACAATTTCTTTCTTGAGGGACCACTCATGGGGCAACAAGATTGTCCTGCTCAGTTTGTCTGCTATCACGTTGGATCTCCCCGGGATGTGTGTTGCCAACAGAAAGCGCTGGGTGGAAACAGCCCACTGCCAAACTCTGAAAGTCTCGCAACAAAGGGGGTAAGACCTGGTTCCTCCTTGTTTGTTCAAGTACCAGACCATCAGACATGTCTGTCTGAATCGCAATTGTTCCCAGATGGAGAGAATCCTGAAAGTACTGCAACGCCAAAAGTACTGCTCTCATCTCCAGGACATTCATATGCATATGTGTCTCTTGATCAGTCCATGCACCTTGGGCAGTCTTTCCCTGAAAATGCCCCCCCCGACCCTATCAGGGAAGCATCCATGGTCACTGTTGCCACTGGAGGGGGTAGCACAAATGGGCGTCCTATTGTGGCATGAAGTGAGGTCAACCACCGCTGAAGGTCCTTCTTCCAAGAATTTGTGATTATTATGGCGTGATTCATGGGGAGCTCTTGGTAAGACCACTGAGTGAACAATAGCCATTGAAGTATCCTCATGTGCATATGAGCAAGTGGAATGGCTAGAATTGCTGCTGTCATCATGCCTAATACTTTCAGAACTTCCAATGCTGGTGCTTTGTCTTTTGATATCAGGATGCTGACATGCTGATGAAGAGAGACTCTTTCTGTAGGAAGCCTTAGAGTGGTGGTAGTGGTGTCCAATTCTGCCCCTATAAAAACGATATGCTGCGATGGGGACAAGGCGGATTTTTCTGAGTTGACTGTAATGCTCAGATGATTGCAGAGTGACAGAGTGGACTCCCTGGCCTGAATGAGTTGATGCCTGGTGGTGGCGGGAAGGAGCCAATCATCTAAGTAAGGAAACTCCTGGAATCCTAGATGCCTCAGGTGAGTCGTGACCACTGTCATGCATTTGGTGAACACTCTGGGGACTGTAGTGAGACCAAAGGGCAGGGCTCGAAACTGATAGTGTTTGGCTCCCAGCCGGAAGCACAGGTCCTGGATGGTCTGGCCATTTTTATGTGGTAGTACACATCCTTGCGATCTATTGAGCACATCCAATTGTCTTTCCCTAAAAAGGGAAGTATAGACTGAAGCGTGACTATCCAAAACTTCTCTTTCTTTACATATTGGTTCAGTTTGCTGAGGTTCAGTATGGGGCTCCAGTCCCCCAACTTCGTTAGAACAAAAAAGAATCTTGAGTAAGTTCCGGATCCTGTCTGGTCTGCTGGGACTGGTTGGATGACTCTTTTTCTTAGCAACGTTTGGACCTCTACTGTTGCTTGATCCCTGTAACTGGGTGGAATGTCCAGGATTCATCTTATGATAGGAGGGGGTGTGGAGAATCGTATGAAGTATCCTCTAGAAATTATATTTTGGCCCATCTGTCTTTGTTATACTGAGCCAGGCATCTGGGTACAAAGATAAGTGACCCCCAACTGCCTCCAGAACAGTATAGTCGGGACTCCTCTCAGGAACGCTGGTAGGGTGTCCCAGAGAAGTGATGTCTGTCACCCTAGTACTGCGGACCCCCTCTGCCATGAGGCGGCGTCTTCCATTATTACCCCCTCCTCTGCCCTGGGAGGGGGGTTCACCACGTGTCTTGAAAAGCTTCTTTGGCTTTTTGGAACCACATTTTTTCTCCCCTTTGACCTTTAGGGTATGGTGGAGTAGGGGTGGAAAAATGGACACTGACGGCAGACAAAGTCTTTCCATCCTGTTCACACCTGGTTAAGGTTTCCCTCACTTTAGGCCAAAAAAGGGATGAGCCAAAGGGAATGTTCACTAAGGAAGACTTGAAAGGTTCCGCGAAGGAACACAAGCGCATCCAGGAATGTCTCCTAAGAGCAATTCCTGTAACCGCTGCCCTAATCATTCCATCAGCTGCATAAGATATGAGGCGCATGGACGATTTAACAATAGAATTTAGGGTAGAAAGCTGGGCAGTAACGTTGTCGGAAGCTACCGCAGCTACTGTACCCTGAAGAGTATCTCCCAACTCCTTAAGGAGATCTCTTTGCAACCTAGTAAAATGGGTTAAGTAGTTCAGGGAATGGAGAGCAAAGGTCGCTGAACTGAACATGCACTTCCCATATCTATCCATAATCCTGGAGTCTCTGTTAGGAGGATGGACAGATGAGGAAGTCTCAGACCTTTCCTTCTTGGTGGCCGCTGCCACCACCATGGCATCAACTGGAACACCTTTAGTTAAAAATGTTATGTTAGCTGGGGCTGAAATAAATTTACTAGGCCTCCCTGTGACAGGCTCCATAGAATCCAGAGACTCCCACGCCCTTCGTGAGAACAGCTGCATCAGCTCATCGAAGGGCGGAGTCACCCAAGAGGTGGAGGGCTGAGACCAGAATGCCTTCAGGAGAACTGACTCATCCTCCCTAGGGCTTTTGGACTACCAGTCACCCCTCTGCCTAAGGATCTCAAGTATCTCAGAGAATGAGATATCCTCAGAAGGGGACCGTGGGGACCCTTCTGACTCATCTAAGTCAGTATCCGATGTAAGAGACTTCTGCGGGGAATCTAGTTGCTTCCTCTTGCACAATCTCTTCCTGGGAACCTCATCGGTGAGGGCCTCTGGTGAAGTCTCAGAAGAGCAAGGGCCACCCATTGGGGCTTCCTGAGGTTCTGGGTCTCTACGCTTGGTCAGGATGTGTGATGCAGAAGCAGACACAGGCACTTTTGGGGAGGAGGAGGGCATACCCGAGGTCGAGAATGTCCTGGGAGACATGACTCTCCTCAAGGCACTGAAAGCACCTCTGCTCCGATGTGAGGGAGCAGACGGATCCGAAGAAACCATCGACACCCCCGGCACCAAGACAGTGGATTTCGAGCTCAAGGTAGGAGTCGAGCTCATCCAAGCCAAGGCCTCGAGAGGCAAAGTCAGAACCGACAAATCAGTTTGACTGTCCTCCCCGGACCCGACCAGAGAGTGTCGGCTCCTAGAGTCCTCAATTGGCACCGAGGATGTCAGAGTACACAGAGCCGAAGACACTGGAGCAGGCATCAGCTCCATGGGTTCCACTAACAACAGGTCTGCCTCTTCCAGCTCCGAAGGACCAGTATGTCTCAGAGGAGGAATAGTAACAGTCTGTGCAATGGTCTTCAGCTCCGAAGCCATTTGGCTCGAAGCCGATAACATTTTGGCTAATGCTGGTGCTGACAACAGCTTCTGTACCACACGATCCAAGTCCAGATCCGATAGGCTGATAGATCGAAACGATCTTACCGAAGGTGGTACCAAATGGAGAAAAGGACACATCGGAGCTTTGGAGACTGGTTCCAAGACAGGGGATCGGCTTCAAAAGGAACAGACTGTCTGTTCCAAAGGCAGTGGAGCCGAAGTCAATTACTTGTTTGATTTTTTTTGAGTCCGAAGTCTTGGAAGACTTTGAAGACCAACGGGAACCATCCTGGTCACTCAAAGCTTCCTGAAAGGAAGGCTTCAACAACCCTCTATCGATTAGTTTCCTCTTCCTTTCCTGCAGGACACTAGAGTAGAAGGAATGACAAATGGCATAACTGTCTTGCAAATGCAGAGCCCCTAGACAATAAACACAGTTGACGTGACTGTAACTGACATTTACTGGCCACACTTAGGGTACTTTTTGAACCCAATTTGGGGTACTTGTCTTGATCCACCATCATAATGTTAGAGATATTTACTGCCACACAAAAAACATCAGTAAATTTTCTCCAAATGGAACGGATAGCAGGTAAGCTTAATAAAAACAGGCTAAAACACAAACACACAATATGTGAAGTCACACAAACCAGACTATGCCAACAAGATAGCTGCTGAGAATAACAATGTTATCTAAATAAGTAGAGTACACTGTAAATCAGACAGTAACAAAGACTAAGCCTTATAAATACAAAAAGGCTAAACAGACCACACCACTATCTAAGAAATGTTCCAAAAGGTCACAAATATCACAGCAAGCTGAGAAAAGGAAAGGCAATAAGTTTATCTATATAAACACAGGTTTACTGATCTAAGCCTTACATAAAAAACTCGAAGGCTAGACAGACCACACCTATAAGAACTACAACTAACTAGGCCAAAAGGAGGCCAACTAGAAATATCTGAAAAATAGTAAAAGGGAAGGGAATTGCACACTAAAAGCTATAAGAGCTTTATAGACAAACCTAGTTAACTAACTATAGTAACTATCAAAACCTTTTACAGAATTTGTAATGAAAACAATTTTCTTATCTGGGCCGAGCTAATTCAGAACCTCCGATCAGTTGCAGCGGCAAACTACATCTGAGGTAATTCACAGGTGCATCATGGGATGGGGACTTGACCTCGAGCTTTGGAATTGGTCATATCGGAGCCGAGGGATCAACTCCGAACCCATCAGTAAAGAATGAACAGCGAGATTGAACAACTTTACATTGACTGTTAATTACATTATCAAAGGATACAACTGCCTAAGCTGATAAATTAATATGACAGTATTTTATCTTATACAAATTAATTATAATTTGTAACACATTTAAACTTTGCCATAGTTTCAGTAAGCGGCTTCTCTTACCAGCAGTGTACCACATATGACCAGTCCTCCAATATGGAAAATCTATACCTACATGGCATCCATAATCCTTGTACTACAAGCAACCTTTGCCACTCTTGTTTTAAATTTTCACTAACAATAAATTAGACAAGTGTTGGTGCTGTGGTAGCATTGTCGCCTCACAGTAAGACGCTGTCCGATTTGATTCTCAGCTACAGCGTCTTCTGCGTGGAGACATGCGTGAATGGGCGTTCCGTTGTTGAAGGCTGTGCATCAGGGTTGGTAACAAGGCACATAAAAATCAACTACCAATCATTAGCGGACCAGAGTTCCACTGTGGTGACCCCTAACCGGGAAAAGCCGAAAGACACAACAACAGTGTGTGCAATTACAGAACTACAGTGTCTGGGTCTGAAGTCTTACTTTGGTGACATAGGGTAAAAGAGTAAACATACTCTGAAACTGACTTTTTGTCTGATGAAGTTCCATACAGTGGGCTGAAAGCACTTGCCAGTTGTTATTTGATTGTTTTTTTATTTAAGTATTAAAATGAAATGTTTTTAATTTGAGATCAGTGGTGCATTTTAAAGATTCACCTATGCCACGCAATATTTGTGCTACCAAAAATTGAAGAATGTCTACAACAGGAATAAAAATAAATAAAGTGGGCAAACGTCAAAGCAATATACTATAGGATATACTACTCTTCTAGTGCACTCACTGTTACCAACAAAATAAACATTTTTTTAAGATTTTTCACCTTCACTTATTACATTTTCAGTTTATTTAGCAAGGCAACAAGGAAATTATTAAGTGCATGTATCTTTAGCTTATAAAATTTCAGACACTTCTTTTCCTAACAAATGCATACAGTGTTAACAGTTACTATACAAGGCAATATACATGCTGTAGTGCATAGATAAAGAAAATGGAATGATTAATCCTTAGCACAGGATCATTAATGAATCTTTACAGTTTATGCAAGCTCTTACATTTGGAAATGAAAATTAAGTTTTTTTAATGCACTGCACCTCATGGGTTATTACTTGGACGTTTATGTTTGATAAATGGGAAACATCTTGACTCACAAACTCATCACTGATATTTCTTCCTGAAGGTTACTAAAGTAAATATACTTTCACCATACTGATAGTATTTTATACTCTACATTGCTAATGCCATATTCTCCTAACTACAGCAACTCTTCAAAAAGCAAAAGCATGGAAGCTTAAGTTTAGTTCTTCCATAATTAAAAGACCCAAGAATTCTAATAGTTTACATATTTACATGTCAGAACATAGCTTCAGACACACTGTCATTTCCTGCTGCTTTCCATAACTTCTGTGGTGAATACATAGTCCCCAGTCTTCTTCTTTCGGCTGCTCCCGTTAGGGGTCGCCACAGCAGATAGTACAGTTGTGTACCTACCATAAATGTAGATTTTCGAGTGTATGTACTGTTGCAGTCATTACACTTGGGTTATCCTGCTGGCAGGCTACCCACAGTCGGCCTGAATTCCAAAGTCCTGGTCCGGTGTCAGTTGCAGTCGCCTCTTCCCTGACGTCAATGCGCCAGGGGTATATAAGATGCAGCCGACGCCATTTTCTTCAGTTTTTCTTGCCCCAGATGTCAGGTGCCCCCAAATGGGTAGGCTAAAAACATTGCTTATAAAAAGCATGCACTAAAATAAACATTACCGTCATCTACAAGCAAATACACCACATAGGTTGTATAGAATAGAGAAGTACAGATAAGTCCCAGCAAAGAAAGGGGGATGGTGGGTGGGTAACCTGGACTGCAACAGTGAATACACTCGAATATCTACATTTATGGTAGGTACACAACTGTACTATGTTCATCGTGTTTCACTGTTGCAGTCATTACACTTGGGTTGAATCCCAAAGCTGAGGTTGGGTGACTGGGTCTAAATAGAATTAGGAGTGGCTATGAGGCCCTGCAGATCTGCAGTGGCAAAGCCTACTCTGGATTTAGAGTAAAGAGGTAAGTGGTAGTGCTTTGTAAAAGTGTGCACTGAAGTCCAAGTAGCAGCCTCCAAAATATCCTTGGTTGGTACTCCTCTGAGGAAGGCTGCTGAGGTGGCTGCTGCCCTAGTCAAATGTGGCCTAATGCTCTTAGGCACTGATTTACCATGTTGTGAATAGCAGAAACGAATGCAGTGTCCTATCCATTTTGAAATAGTCTTCTTTGAGATCGCCTTTCCTTGTGATCCTGCAGCATATGCCACTAAAAGTTGCTCAGTCTTTCTGAAAGCTTTAGTTTTGTCCAAGTAGAAGCATAGCTGTCTGTGTATGTCCAAAGAATGCAGAAGTCTCTCCCCTTTATTCTGGGGGTTTGGATAAAATGTAGGCAAATGAATGGTTTGATTGAGAGCCACACTGGATACTACCTTAGGCATAAATGTTGGGTTTGTCCTTAAAGAAACCCTGTCCGGATGGAAAATGATAAAAGGTTCCACAGCCATTAATGCCTGTAACTCTGAGACTCTTCTTGCTGAAGTTATTGCTAGGAGCAGAGCTGTTTTCCATGATAAGAATTTTATCTCGGCTGTACTGGCTGGCTCAAACGGAGGCAGTGTGAGCTTTTCCAAGACAAAGTTGAGGTCCCATGCAGGTATTGGTTCTCTTCTTGGGGGTCTTATGTTTTTGGCCCCTCTGAGGTACTGCCTTAGTAATGGATGTGAAAAAATAGGTGGGTCCATATTGTAATGAGCTGAAATGGCAGAGGCGTGGATCTTAATCGATAAAAAGGATAGGCCTTTGTCCAACATCTCAGTTAGGTATTGTAAAATCTGAGGAATATTTGGTACAAGCATGTCAAGCCCTTGTGCCTGGTTCCAAGCACAGAATCTCTTCCATTTTTCTGCATATGATATTCTGATGCTGGGTCTCCTGGCCTCCAGGATAACATCCATAATTGCTTTGGAGCGAGGTGTGTCCTGAATGGTTACATTATCTGCCATGCAGCCAGATTTAGGGTTCTGAGTTGGCTGTGCAGTATCTGATTGCTTTGTTGGGTCAGTAAATGAGGAATTTGAGGTAATGTCCAGGCTGGGCCTTGAGACAAGCTCTTTAGGATTGGGTTCCAGTGCTGGCATGGCCAGTCTGGGGCACTCAGGATCATTTTTGACTTCTCTTGTCTGACCTTGAGGAGTACCTTGGGGAGGAGAGGCAGTGGAGGAAAGGCATATACTGTAAGGTTTTTCCAGCTGAATGATAAGAGCATCCATTTTCCATGCTAGCTTGTGATAAGTCCTTGTACAAAATCTCTGTAGTTGGCAGTTGTGAGGGGAGGAAAATAGATCTATGTCTGGGCATCCCCATTTCCTTGTTATTATGCTGAAGATTTGTGGATCTAGTTTCCACCCGTGAGGATCAATGAGGTTTCTGCTTAGTTCATCTGCCAGAGTATTTGTCTTTCCTGGCAGGTGTACTTGATAAGTCAATGCTGTGTTCCACAAAATCATGGCTTGTCTGCAGAGGGGGTAGGAATGCGTGCCTCCCTGCTTGTTTATGTACCACATGACTGTAGTATTGTCCACCTTTATTAGCAGTTGTCCTGGATGAAATAGATCCTTGAAAGCTGTCAGGGCATTCTAGATAGCCAGCATTTCTTTTAGATTGATATGAAGATGCCTTTGGCTTGAGGGCCATGTGCCCTGAATACCTTTTCCTGCCATGTGGGCCCCCCAGGCATAATCTGATGCATCTGTTGTTATTGTCTGCCTGGCAGTGGGTAAAGTGAAAGGCTGTCCCTTGCTGTGGTGTCAGGCATGTGCCCACCATCGAAACCCCTGTTGCAGGCAGGGAATGAGGGTAATAAGTTTTCCCAGGCTGTGGCAATGTTGAGTCCAAACACTTTTTAGATACCATTGAAGTTTCCTCATATGCAGTCTTGCAAATGGAATTAACAGAAGGCAGGATGCCATGAAGCCAAAAGCCTGCAGAATTTTTCTTGCAGATAACTGGGTTTTTGTTGCCAACATTTCAAAGTAAGAAGTCAGTTGCCTTTGTTTGTCTGGCGTGAGATAGGCCATCTGGGCAGTTGTATTTAAGCTTGCACCCAGGAATATTATCTCTTGAGAGGGTACTAGTTTTGATTTCTTTTTGTTTACTGTGTACCCTAGGCAAATTAGCAATCTTTTTACAAACGCCAGATGCTTTAGTAGAATGTCCTTGTTCTCTGCTTGAATAAGGCAGTCGTCCAAGTAGGGATATATTTGAATTTCTCTTTGTCTGCAAAAAGCAATTACTGGTGCCAGGCATTTTGTGAAGACCCTGGGCGCAGTAGATAAGCCAAAGGGCAGTGCAGAGAATTGGCAGTGCATTGAGCCAGCTATGAATCTGAGATATCTTCTGCACGATTGTCTGATTGGGACATGCAGGTATGCCTCTTTTAAGTCCAAGGTTACAAGCCAAGCCTTCTTGCCCAGCATGGGCAGAGCTGCTGCCGAGTCAACATTTTGAACTTTGGAACGTCCAGAAATGTGTTTAGAATATAACAATTCATCATATATTTAATTTATCAAATTTTATTTATGTGTATATATACATACGCATCTCATATAATGTTTCACACCCACTCATACACATTAAGGGTTGCTTAGGTATACTTAGTGCAGTATCAAATATATTTTTAATATTTTTCTATGTTGATTTATTTCGTATGTAGAGTCATCCAACTATTTCGTGCTATTAATTTCATCTTTTAACTTTTAACTCAGCAGCCCAACAAGCACTTTCGAATGAATTTAATTGTTTTTAATTGTTTTTAAATGTTTACAAAAGTATCCAGACATTTTACACTATGCAGATGTTTAAGGTATACATTGGGTATATATTTTTGGCACACCAATACGTATTTACATTTACTTTAATTTCATTGTATATATATTTATCAATTATTTATTCCAAAGGTACAATATTAATTCAAAAGTAATAAGAACTATGAAGTAGTATTTCTTTAAGGAAGGAGCAACAGTTTGGTGCCAATTTATGCATTTAAACAATGTATCTGTTAGTGAAAGGATGTTCTGAAGAAGCTCTACGTAATGAGTGAAAGCGCTTAACATCCAGTTGTATATCAATTTTGTACTGTATTTCATTTTGTTTTATTCACCGCAATAAATATGTTCCGTTTTTAGAGTTTAAGTGGAGTTGTACACTTATTGGCCGAGTCGTGGTTTTCGCTCTTGTAGAACTTCCCTTTCACACTTACTGGTACTCCTCTGTCAAAAATCACTCCTGACACTTCTCCACCCACTCCATCCTGCCAGTACTCTCGTCTTTACCTCTCTTCCACACTTACCATTACTCTGAACTGTTGATCCCAAGTATTTAAACTCATCCACCTTTGCCACCTCTACTCCCTGCATCCTCACCATTCCTCTATCCTCCTCTCATTCACACACATATATACTGTCTTAGTCCTGCTGACCTTCATTCCTCTTCTCTCTAGAGCATATCTCCACTTCTGCAGGGTCTCCTCCACCTATTCCCTACTCTCACTACAGATCACAAGGTCATCTGCAAACATTATAGTCCACAGGGAATCCTGTCTGATCTAGTCTGTCAACCTGTCCATCACCACTGCAAATAAGAAAGGACTCAGAGCTGATGCTTGATGTATTCCCACCTCCACATTAAACGCATCCGTCACTTCCACCGCAGACCTCACCGTTGTCACACTACCCTTGTACATATCCTATACCACTCTTACATACTTCTCTATTTAAATAAATTATAACATTAGTCCATATTTCTTATCATCCACTGAATGTGCAAACTTTTTGTGTTTTACTCATAGGATTAGATGGAATACAGCATATTGAACTATACATTAACTCCTCTTAACAGTTCAATTAAGAACACTGCAGCCTGTCAGCAGTCTTTCTATACTTCACTAATGAAGCATAACAAAGAGACCTATTTATTTACTTCTGTTGAACAGATTGGTCTGAGTAGGTTTAACACTTGTTTTCAGGAAAGAGCTAATTTATATATATACCTCAAGAAAACTCCAGAACAATGGGTCATGAAGTGTTATATCTTTTTTTAATTTTAAAATGGTTAGGAAAACAAAATATTTTTTCCACATGATTAGGACATTTGAAGAGCAATTATTTCTCTAGAATATTAACTGAACTACTGAAATAACTGTGACTGATTCGATTCATAGACTGAAATCATACTCTGGAGTGACACATCATGCTATTCATTATCACAACTATTTACTTCAACTTCTTTCCCAAGATAACAGACGTAGCTAGTTATTCCATTACCTGCTCCTCTGATATCAGCACCAATCTTCGGACTTGCTTAGTAATCTCTAGTCCTTTGTTTAGTAAAGACAAGAGAGGCAGACACTGAATTTCGGAGTGAATTTTTTTCACTGCAGTTATATTTCTATTTCTGTTTTTTGTCCCATGCCCTTTCCACCACTTCGACCTTTTATTCATGAACTTTATTTATTCCCCCAATGAAGTGATGATTCCTTTGTATCCCTTACTGCAGGTGGGCACCCTTCTGGGAAATATTTCCTCATCATCCCTATGACATCACAAACCACATTCTAGGTGAAAAGTCTTAAAGGTGGGCATCATATATGCAGTCAGGTTTGAGAAATTTTGAAATGCACAGATAGGAAAACCTTAATAAAGTTGTAACATGTATGTGACATCATATGCATTAATCAACAAGCATAGTCACACGCCTACTCCAATCATCCTCACTAATGAGCAAGAAGCAGACAACTTTGTGACTGTGATATGCCCATGGATCTTCACCAGGAGGTTCCCCATTATGAACAGAAACCCCAAACCGTCCCCTCTAAAAGAAAAAGCTATTGGTAATTGTTCCTTTTACCCCCGGTCCTAGGTAATCCAGCAACTGTGCTGATAACTGAACTCAGATTATATGCATCACAGTGAGACCACTAACTTTCCAAGACACAGAGCTGGGATTGTCTTTATACTTTCTGGCAAGGGAAACCAAATATATTTCTGGAAAGTAATAATAGCACATACTGCCCAAAGACATGACCAACTCATATTTGTTATTTTATCATTACTTTTTTATTACATACATTCAAGTGGGGATGGCCCTGAATGACAGAAACAAGTTAAAGTGCATTACCATGGTAACTATCTCTTTCACATTCTTTTAAATTACATATTTTGGTGACTAACAAAAGTAGTTATTTACTTTTGGAATGGGTCGCAACTAAAAGTAGTTATTGGGCTAGATCATCCACCTGGTTATAACAGAATAAAGTATATTTTTCAGGTTTTTCAGAGTTGTACTGAAATCCCTAAGAGTACAACTGAACCCATAGGAACTTCTTGTAAATAAATAAATAGATAGATAAATAAACTCTTGTAAATGCCAGAAGGCTTTATAATAAACAAAAAAAAGAAAGAACAAAGACTAACACACCCACACACACACACACACACACACACACATATATATATATATATATATATATATATATATATATATATATATATATCTATATATATATATATATATATACAGATTCACTTTGAAGCATCGAATGTTCAGAACATCGATGTTCTGATCATCGAGACCAGAACATCGATGTTCAGAACATCGAAGTTTCAAAATGAACCACACAAACACCACATAAATTACACAAACTATGTTATGCAGGGGGGCTTCACCCCCCCCCTGCCCCCCACACCCCCCTACTTTAATATTCCAACTCCGAAATCGCACTACAGTGGGGTAAGGGAAATCTCCCGTTTACTGCTATATGTGGTAGCGCTAAATGGGAGATTTCCCGTGCCCTACCTGCAATGCCAACAATCAGATGGCACATACACACAAACACACAAAACATGCAGGGCACCTTGCTGCCCTGCACACACACCCACAATTCTACATTTTCACTTACCTGGCACTTACTTTAAACCCTCGATGTTCTGAACATCGATGTTCTGATCTTGATGTTCAGAACATCAATGTTCTGAACATTCGATGATTTAAAGTGGAACCATATATAGATATATATATATATATATATATATATATATATATATATATATATATATATATATATACACACACACACACACACACACACACACACACATACACCAAATGGAGAGATTCATATGTGTTTTCTATCATAGTCTAATATTTTGCATTACAAACTGTTTCTGCTAGCTCTCCATTATACAGTCTATGTTCATGCGATAGAATGAAGATAAGATTCATAATACATCTCTGCAGTGTTGCAAATACATCAGAAGTAAAAATTATATATTGTTTTGCATAAAAAATCAGTTAATATACTCTGCAGCTCAAGTGCATTGGTTTGAAGCAGTTAACATGGTGCACACAAATTCAGCATTCGGGTGTGCCAAAATTACTAGCAGTCTTATTCACATTTTACAGCTGAACATCTTGGTTTTGTAGACTGAAAGTTTCATAACAGAATCTTGAATATGACTGACAAATTATTTGTTATGTATAGATATCAAATACAGGGGTTTAAAGGCCTTCATTGTCATATTCTGTCATTTTACATCATACTCTGTCTACATTGGAAACATTGTGCACTGAGTATGCAGAATATACTAATGTTCTTGAATGTATGATCTCTAAGTTGTCATTTGTTACACCTGAAGTAAAAATCCTTTATATCTGTCATTAGTAAGGAAGTCATTTGTTACTGGAACAGTACAGATTCATAAGCAGAAAAATACATTAGATGAAAATAAAGTGTAAATGTGTCTTTACATTTGGCTAAATAGTTCTGTAGCTTAGTTTAATGACATATTATTCTCACATTTTTTTCTGTAAAATGCCATACAGTTTCAGAGGATGACCTACATTTTAACTGAATCCTGTAACACCATGCAGCATGTTGAAATCCAGACAGCATTGAACAGTCATGTCAGCAGCTGTCTGAAATGAATAACAAAAATATATATTGTGCCTCTTCCTACTTCATTTTGCAGCTTGTGCTTAGGTGTTCAACTGCATTTATTTTGCTGCATTTGTTACTGCTTGTCGACAGCTTGCCACATTTGTTACTGCTTGTCGACAGCCTTATTAAATTGATGACAGTATTCTACTGATTTGCTGCTCCATTTGAGCTGTTTTTTACTGTTGTGATTGTGAGCTAATTTATCGTATTTGTGCTGTTTTAAAGCAATTTACTCATTAACTACATTTCATTAGTGTTTAACCGTATTTTTATACTGTTAATTCTTCTTTTGTCTGTAAGTGGTTTCTCTGTGCTTTTTTGTGAGTTTTTACTGTGTTCTTAACCCTTAAATTGGCTAGCATAGTCTGGATACAGGTTTGCTGCATCCAGAGCTGTTTTTTTTTGCCTTCAGTGTTCCAGACAGTCATCTTGTGTTTGGCTTCTGTGTTTCTAGCAGCCATCTTGTGTTGGTAGGGGCCTATCTCCTCTGCTAGTGAGAGTTGCAGGGCTGCCTGGACCTTGTCTGACACAAGCTGATTGGTAAATGAAGCAGGGATTAGCAAGATTGGCTAGATTTCTGTGTTACTAGAATCTTCTATTTTTTGTGGTATTTATACCCTGCATTTGAGCTGGTTTGGGCTTGTCTGTGCATCACACACCACAGCTGCACTGTTTTATCCCTTTCTGAGGTATTCCAGCTACTAATTTTCCTTTAGTAGCACTTGCGTGATAACCTAGTAGTACTACTCTTAGACCCTCCACCCTTTACCCTCTTAGCTCTCTCTGGGCTCTCTCCCTCTGATTCTGCCAAATATGGATGGACAATTTCCTATGCTTTCTCCTGCCAGTCTGGTTGATATAAGCATCCTGAGACAGTATAACAACTACCTCATGTACACGGACAACCTTCTACTACTACCACATAGAAACACAATTTGTGAGAGATGCAATTACATTAAGAACCTACAGTCTATGCTCTCTCCCTCACAAGCCGGTATATCTGGCAGTGAGAAGGCTGTCAACACAAACACCACACCTCATACACCACCCACACCTACACAACACACAACCACATATATGAAGGTCCTCAACAAAAACATACCCAAACAAAAGACACCTCCAAGGCAAAAACACACGCAAACTCCACTGCTCACTACACCACACATAGTCCAAACACCTGTGTCTCACAGCCACTAAAGCCAAAACATAAACCCAACATATCAGTCATAGGAGACTCCATTGTGAGACACACAGATGTGCCCCTCACTAGGTTGGAAAAGGAGAAAGTCATGGTTAGTTGTTTGTCAGTAGCCAAAAGCTGCCAATCGCCCATGCACTCAAGTCTCTCAACAACAGGTACTGTTATAACTCTGTAATAGACCATGTTGGTGTGAATGACTTGAGATGTACCTCCCTGGACTATATGAAGAGAGACATGATCGAGCTTGCTGAATATGTGTCCCAGGCATGCATGATCCTAGCCTTAAGCAGCATTCTACCATCACCCAGAATGATGCCACAATTTTTTTTGTTGTTGTGTCTTTTGTCTTTTCCCGGTTAGGGGTCACCACAGTGGAACTCCAGTCTGCTAATGATTGGCAGTAGATTTTTATGTGCCGAGTTGCTGGCCCTGACACACAACCTTCAATGAAGGTACGCCCATTCACGCATGTCTCCACACAGAAGACGCTCTAGCTGAGAATCGAACAGGACAACGTCTTACTGTGAGGCGACAGCGCTACCGCAGCACCACCACCGCAGTATAGAATGATGCCACAATACAAACAGGAAATGGCTGACTTTAACAAATGGCCTAGTTTCTGGTGTCATTCTAAGGGGATCCAGTACCCGACAGCCTGGGAAGACATGACTGACAAACCACAATGTTTTGCCAGAAATGGCCTGCATCTGTCTCCCTTGGGCTTCAGGCTTCTGGCAAAGGCTCCTGCCTCCCCCATACTGCCTTTTTTAGGCAATGTCATGAGGTCAAAACTGCCAACATGAAAATTTCATCAAAATGCAAACTAAAGGTCATGCTGCTAAACGCTAGATGTCTAAACATGAAATTGCACATATTGCAAGCATTCTTAACCCTGGAAGATCCTAACATTTGTGCAGTCATCGAAACCTGGTTCAAAGCTGTGGAGAGCACCTCAGCCATAACAGGTTACTCATCCTATTATGCTTTCAGACCCCAAACCATGGGGAACAAAGCAAAAGGAGGAGAAGCTGCAATATATATATAAGACACACACACCTCCAGCCAAACACAGGAGACACTCCAGGTGCAGTTTACCATTCACAAGACCCTTATTCAAATCATTGCTAGCTGCAGGGCCCCCAACTTTGACTCAGGATGCCCACTCCACCTATCTGGATCTCTTTGAACTATCAAGATTCAACTCTTTACCCTGATCCTGGGCAACTTTAACTATCCAACCACAGACTGGAAGAACTACTCATGCCAAAACAAAAATGCCCAGAGATTCCTTGATTTTGTCAATGCAAATGCCTTGGACCAGCTGGTCAGCACCCCCACAAGAGGTGAAAATATCTTGGACTTGGTATTAACCAACATGAGTAACCACTGCAACATCTCTACAGTGCCATCCTTCCTCATAAGATCCAACCACAAAGCGGTCACTTTCAAAGTCACCATCTCTCCTGACACCCCCCCCCCCAAGCTAGGTTCAAACAAAAACACTTCTAAAAAGCTGATTACTACTTCCTGAGGGAAGGCATAAACAGCTTCACAGCCCCATCCCCCTCCGCAGGAATTGGCATATATGTCCACACCTACACCAAAGTACTATACGAGCATTTATATAAGATGCATGGAATCGGACATACCCGACAGGACAAAATACTTCTTCTCAAGGAAGAGTAAACCTGTCTGATGGATATCTGCAATAAATAAACTCTACAATATAAAAAGGAAAAAAAATTGCTGTCCAGGACCAGGAAAGACCAGGTGCCTAACTGAAAGCAATCTATCCCTAGCCTGAACAAGCAAATAAGGCACTAGTGAAATCCTTTAAGGCAAACCAAGTCCAAACTACTAAAGACAATTTCTAAGGCCTTCTTTACATATGTATGCAATATCAAAGGAAGCGCTCAGATCTGCTCAGAACTGGTGGTCAAGGACACAACATACGCAAATGCCATAGATACAGCCAACCTGCTGGTAGACAGGTTCAGTGAAAACTTCACCCCTCTGCCCACCCCCCCCATCAGTAAATCAGGACATCCACAGCACCTCCCCCTTACCTGTAGGGAGCAAGTCATTACTGCCCTCTCAAAGACAAAAAGTACAGCCTCCATGGACCTGATAACATCCCAGGTTGCATCCTACATGACCTCAGGCAGGAACTTGCAGCACCATTAAGCACCCTATTCAACCAAAGCCTGAGTACCGGCTTCATTCAAGCTGAGTGGAGAACAGCCACTGTCATCCCTCTGCACAAAGGTGGAGCATCTACCAATCCAGGAAATTATAGGCCCATCAACCTAACTAGCCTGATCTGCATGGCCACGGAGCAGATTATCATGGACATCATTAACAAGAACATTGGCTGCCTCCAAACACTTAATCCCACACAGTTTGGTTTTGTCAAGGGGAAGTCATGTCTGCTAAATTTGGTTGACTTCTTTGAGACAGTCACCAAAGCCATGAATGCGGGGATGACAGTGCACACTACCTACCTTAACCTGGCCAAAGCCTTCAATACTATTCCTCACTCGAGTATAACAGATAAACTCTCTCAACTAGGCATCAATCTGTATGTTAACAGATGGGTAGCAAACTGGCTCACTGATAGAATCCACCTAGTCAAAATAAGCAAAGCCAACTCAAGCAGTAGACCCATAATGAGTGGTGTACCACAGGGATCAAACTTAGGGCCTCTGCTGTTTGGAATATACTTTTCTGAGGTGCAGGTCAAAACCAGTGGGCTATGGCTGACCAAGTCTGAAAATGACTTGAAGTTGGGCACTGTCATCAATTCCCCTAGTGATGTAAACATCCTCCAAGAGGGTCTCACCCAAACAAATGACTGGTGCCAGAAACATGGCCTCAAACTGAATGCCAAAAAATGCATCATCATCCCCTTTGGGGAGAGTGATGTCCCCACAAGTTATCACATTAACAACAAGGTCCTAAGCATGCAATGAGTTGTGAGGGACTTACGCACCCAGGTTGATGGCAAACTGATTTTTGGCCACCATATTCTTCCACTGTACAGAAAGCTTTCTATATGGCCCACCTTATTAGTACGAGTATCTCATCTAGGGACAAGGAGGGCATAACATCCCTGTATTCTTCCCTTATAAGACCCATTATCAAGTACAATGCCCCTTTTGGCATGTACTTCACAAAGCACATGCAGCAGCTGGAGAGATTATAGAGATTCCTCACCAGGAGAATCCAGGGTCTCAAACATCTACCCTACACAGAAAGGATAAAGGCCCTGTCCCTCTACTCAATCTCATACAGACTCCTCAGAGGTGACTTCTGTCTGGCATTCAAAGCAATTTCAAACCCCGACTTGATTGGACTGTTGCATATCCGCAAGTCAAGCTCCACTCGAGTAACTCGCACGCACAACCTCAACCTGTACATTAATAGGACTTGCTGGCCAGACAGATTTCTGTGCCAAATACTCCCCCTTCTGTGGAACAGACTCCCTCTCTACATTAAGCAGAGTATCTCATCAGCCCTTTTTAAGTGCAACCTGGATAACTGGATGGGGAACAGAAAATACACCCTTGGGATTCCACCTGTGTCCGTGCTGGACAGGGGCATTGGGTGCTAACTTGTTGGAACATGGGCTAAATTCTTGGTTAGGCTTGTAACAGCCTCAGGGCCAATAGCCTAGTAACTTTCTATGATCATATGAATAAGGGAACATGGATAAATGGCTACAGCATACTCCAAAAGTGGCAGGAAACCCCAACATGTGCCAGAAGTAGTCAGAAAACTCAAAAGTGTGATACAATATACCCTAAAACTAAATAAATGTAACACTACTTAAATAAATGCATACACTGCACCACTTCATAAATCTAACACTATAACGCTAACATTAAATACATAAATAAGTTGTGATCATAATATCAAACAGAAATGGGAAGGGACAGCAACAAAAGCAAAAAAAAAAGTCTCTGGAATACTTTCCAGCCCAGGTAATTTAGTGAGCAACTAGTAAACCCTGTTATATTTCTCAACTTTAGTGGTAATAATACTGAC
The DNA here is from genome assembly GCF_019279795.1 of Protopterus annectens. Classification (NCBI taxonomy): domain Eukaryota; kingdom Metazoa; phylum Chordata; order Ceratodontiformes; family Protopteridae; genus Protopterus; species Protopterus annectens. The sequence continues at coordinate 286,399,904 of NC_056743.1, forward strand.
AGTGAATGCTGCAGTCTTTTCTTTTGCTCTTCCAATGTCAGTCTTCTCTATTCATTATTTCAAATTATACGTCTCCCTATTAATATTCAAAAATGTGCACGCTGATTGGCCAGCCCAACCAGCATGCCAGCTGTAAATCCCACAATATATCAAAGGAAAAAGGTCCGGTCGCCCAGACTTTTTTCCATTGGTATAAACTGTCGCAAAACCTTTTTTTTTAACAATAAAAAAAGAGAGAAAATGGAGCAATGGAGACTTTCTTTTCTCCGTTGCTTCTGTTTCAAAGCACTGATGTACTGGGTATGCATGGGAACGCAAGTCCCATACACATGCGCAGTACATCAAAATGCAGAAGCAGTATACCACAACCGGCGAAAGAACAGCAATCTGCCATTATACAAAGACATTAAGAAAAGTAAGGATTTTTTTTCTTAAATAATGTCATTGTATAATAGCAATAACTGATTTTGTGGTTGTGGTATATTGAAGATTTACCCACGGTTGCTAATGTTTAATCACACCAACCGTAGATAAATCTTCAATATACCACACCACATCATCGGTTACTGCTTAATTGTCACTCACGTGGACATTTGGCACCATCTGAGAGACAACATGCTACTCGAAGATAGGTGACTCACCTAGAAATTTCAGAGATATGGTCTTATATTGCTAGGTGCCACCAGTGTTCATCTTGGTGTACTATGTTTTGCCATTCGTTTCTGATTAAATATACAAGTATCACATTTTCAGAATGACTAAGTCAGTAAATAGCTGTATTCTTATGAAATAAAAACAACATAATCTTTTCTCTGGAAAAAAGTCATATTTCTACCAAGTTGCATGTAAAAAGAAAATATGCAAATTTTGTTTGATCCCAAAGGCATGCACACATTTGAGGTCCTGCTATTTTTTCAATTGCTATTTAATGATTCATGTTACAGTAAAATGCTGACTCATGAAAATTTCTTAAGAATACCCAGAAGTAACAGACAGACTTGCCATTTGAAGTTGGAGTCAAATTCAGCAAAGAATGGCTTTTTTAATTACTTGAAAAAATATAAATATAGCTTCATACCAAAATATAACAGTTATTAGAACATGAATAAAAAAATAATGTTGATGTGATTTCCATCCTACAAAGAAAATCTACTTCTGTATATTTTTCTTTTTCTATATCGTACATAATGAATTTTTTTCATAAAACGCCTGGATCCAGCTGGTCCCTTGACTTTGGGGGTAGGAGAGCAATGTAAGGTCATTTTATAAAGCATTATGTCCATAATATTCTCTAAAAAGCTCATGAAAAATACAAACTGTTCTGGGACAGATACATTTATAAACAAGTAGCAAAATAGCCAAAAAACATTAGCAATTTGGGGCAGTCTTCTGGATATCTGTCAGTAGTAAAGGAATTAAGTTACCAGTGACTTAAGAGAATGGCTGTCGGGTTTACCACCACATCTGAAGGATGGATTTATACCTACCACAATGGATTCCTTCACTCATAACTTTCTTTGGTGACTGCTGCAGCAGCTGTCTTCCTGGAGTGTTGGTAACTGCCATTCAAATACAATGAGCACTAAAGGCCTCTTTCCTTAACCAGAATCACCTCAGTTCTATCTAGCAGGATGTCAGAGAGTTATTGCAGAGACAAGTAGAGACCACCTTTTGGGTACAGCTTCTTGGTAACATTTCAACTGTCTAGGGTCACTGACTGTAACTGCACCCCCCTGAGAGTCAACATTAGACAGACACCCCCATGTGTGAGAAATCTGGTTCTAAACGTGGTACTGCATATAGAGAAAAGATAAACTACATCTAGTTGACACTTCAGTCTCCCAAACATGCTCATGTTTCTTCAACGGCAGTGAGATGATAATCTATACATCAAGAGACAGTTTTCATTGCTAGGGTTTAGTCAATCTTAATCCATTCTGCTCTTGTCTGCCACCTGACTGACATCATATATGACCCAGAACCTTTGGCTTGTAGGTAGTGTAGTGTGCTCACACAGAAACTCAATGTATCATTTTTGGGCTGCATCTAGCCACACCATGCAAGTCTCCCAGCCACCATACATTAACTGACTAACCACCCTCAGACATTGCTCCAGGGAAGGTCTTGGAATCCCCAGTCTGGGTGCTGTTCTTGGCTTCTTTCACTAGCAATCATGGGAAGCATTCTGGATTTCTGTTTGACTGGTACCACCTCTCAGACCAGTTCATCAAAGGTGACCCTACTAGGAGCAGAAAGTTATGGATAAAATAGCTCTAAGAATCACAAGATGATACAAATCTCTTTAGCATGAGGTCACAATACCAGAAGGACTGTTTAATTTTCACTTAATTTCCTATCAGTGGAATGAGATTACTGTCTTATTTCAGCAGCAACACCATTACACACATGCAGAATGGTATTGCTGCTGAAAATATTCATTTCTTATTAATACTGTGGAATCCAGGGGAAAGTCTTGACAAAGGCCCTCTATGCATATAGTACAGTTTTGTACCTACCATAAATGTAGATGTCCGAACTGGATAGCATCTGCAGTCATAACAACTTGCAGGCTAAAATTTGGATAGATGCCAATGTTTCCAAATAGATAAAGGTAAACACAACAATAAGCATGTATGTACATATATACAAACCAGCTAGCTATTAGGAGGGTAGACACCCTGGAGTACCACAGAAAACTGTACTATGTCCTTCATGGATGCATCTGCAGAGTGGCTGTTGCCCTTGTAGAATGAGGTCTTATGTTCTGTGGAATTGGTTTTCCATGGAAGGAGTAACAGTATTGTATGCAATTTCTATCCATTTGGAGATTGTCTGTTTTTTTGTTCTGTCCAAGTAGTAGCGTAGGCTGTCTATGTACATCCAAGGTATGTATTCTTTTCTGTTTTGTTGGTTGGGAAAGAAAGAAGGGTGTGGATTGCCTAGATTAGGAAGGGTTGCATGCCATTAAGGCCTGTAGTTCTGAAACCCTCCTTTGCTGAGTTAATTGCCAGTAGGAAAGAAGTTTAAATCCCAAGCTGGTAATGGTGGTCCTTTTGAGGATGTTCCATGCAGTCAGTTGCAACGTTTTTAGGTTTGATGTATGATGCTGTAGTTGTTCTGAGTTAACATCAAAGGCATCCGAGACATGCTCCTCAGTAGTGGTACCAGGTATTGTCTTGGCCAGTTTGGAGCTATAGATTATTTATCCTGTTCTTCCTTTCCTTTTTTTTTAGTACCCCCTTGTGTATCAAAAGGAAGGGGAAATGCTGTTATGCCTGTTAGCCCAGGATGTTGTAGCTGAGTGCCAGGGTCTACAGCTCCAAGTCATTCTGCAGGGGGGGGTGAGGAAGTGCCCCTGTTTGTTGATGTTTTGAGCATGGAATTAGTGGGATTTCTGTTTCTAGACTGTGTCTGTTGGGACCACATAAATTCTTTTACCACTACTGTAGTTTCCATATGTAGTCTGGCAAATGGAACCAAGATTATACATGATGCCATGAAGCCCAAGGCCTGCAGAACTTTTCTGTGTCCAATTCCGCCCCAAGATGTCCCTTTTTTGGGATGATGGTATCCTTGACTTTGTAAATTTTGTGTGTGTATCAGTGTGTTTAGCAAGTAAATGCAGCCAAGACTCCTTGCCCAGCATGGGAAGAAGTTGCTGTAGGTCAGCATTTTGAATTTTGGGACAATGATGTATGTATTAAGGAATAGAACCCCTTTCCTTGCTCTGCTGTTGGCACTCTTTCCACAGCTCTCATGTTTGCTAACTCCATTATCTGGCGTAGCCTGTGTTTTTTTTTTTTTGGATGGTAGATTTTTTTCTTTTTACTGGTATAAAAGTGTGTGTGTGACCCCCTAACCTGATCTATGGTTTGTCTGTGGTTGTGCTGATGTAGTGGCAGTGGCTGTGTCTGTGCCTCTGTTGTTACCTTGCCACTCGTCCTCTGTAGGCACCTCCTCTATTCCTGCCCTTTGAAATTTTGTGAGTCAGGAAAGGACCAATTTTTGGCAGACCAGTTGCTGCTAAACCTTGGGAGGTGAACCTGCAAGAAATCTTTAACAGTTTGAACAGATTTTGCCTTTTCTTCCATTTTCTTCATAACCTGCTGGGCAGGTGTACCAAACAAACTTGTCTTGTCCATAGGAGCATCTAGCAACTTATTCTTAGCTTTAACATCGGTAGAGATTCATCAGAGGTTAGTTTTTAGTTAACTGATCAAGCATAAACTCTTGGTATTGTATCATGTGAAACTGACAGTTTAAAGCTCTAGCTGAGAAAGTAGCTGAAGTGTAGACCAAATCTGTCTGGTTTGGCAGGGCTGGGGGTAAGAATCGAACTGTTCTCGCATGGCATGCAAGGTTTCCCCAAGGAGAATTCTTCTGGGAATGGATTCTTCAGCATCAGAATCTTCAAGAAATTAAATCTTCTGCCAAAGTAAGCATTTGAGAACAATGGACATGGCTGCTGGAGGCTAGCAGCACCCACGCTGGGGGGGAAGAGAGATCGGGGGATGTGTCTGATAAGTCAAACCACCGTTGGGGGTAAGATTTGAGGTCGATTTCAAGAAGAGTTGTTAGGGGCCTCATTGTAGGAATAGGTTCAGCGAAATCTTTATGAGGTATTTGTTTCCCACAGGTTAAACAATTGTTAACTTTTTCTGACATCGGCTGAGCAAAGAAAGAGTGCTTCGGCCCACACGACAAGAAAGACTGAGACAACCCAGTTGTTATGACTGCAGATGCATCCATGAAGGACATCTGTTGGTTCTTTGGTCTACATGGGGAAACCTGTTTAGGCCTTGTTCCTTGTAAATCAGCACTTTTTTCAAACTCTTCTTTTTCACTACTCATTATTCTAACCCTTATATTTTTTACCTACCTCTCCTTTTCTAGTTATACTCTGCTCTGTCATTCATTTTTTACCACCTTTATTAACTTCACACATTGCACAGTAACATCAGTACAAGTAAAAGCTATAAAAAAAAGTGCTCTCTGTTTCAGTGCTGACAAAATTAGTTCTCCCTTGCCTGAAAAGAGCAGCTGAATAGCTGTAAAGGATGTCCCTCCCTTAGAGGCTTCCTGAGGAGCAGCACCAGAGGGACCAAGACAAAGTGATGAGTACACGGAACTTCAGATGGACACAGGGGAGTCACCCAATAGCAGCTGAGGAAAAAGGAAAACTGAAGCCAAGACAGAAGCTTCCCATATAATTTTCCTCTTCTTGGGGAGGGAACGATTGCGTTACCAGGTCCCAGGTCCATGTGCATACCACAAAAGGAGTCTGACAAGTGGCTAGCTGAGCTTTGAAGAGTTGGTCTTACTTCCTGACAGAAAAGTTAAATTCTGAGACAAAATTATTTAGTGACAACCACCAAACACAATAACCCTAGTTCCTAACTATACTTTTTGATAGAAAAGTAAGTTTTCTCACAAAAAAGATAAATTATATGGGAATTCCCATATGTACTGTGGACCATCTGTTCACGGAAAAAGATGACTAACAAGGAAGCAGCAGAGCTCAAGAGAGTTGGTGAAATAACCTGACTGGAAAAATAAGTTTTGAAGCAAATCTTTTTAATAACAACCCCCAAAACCAGAAGACCTAGCCCTAGTCACAATTTTTAACAAAAAGGTAAAACTTTTCTCACAAATATTAAATATCTGAAAAGCATTTTTCACACAGAATCATAACCTGAAAGACTTGAGATAAATCACTAAACACCAGTTGTAGACTGTAGTCAAAACGTTTGACAGACAAGAACAACTTTTCTTCATATAAAAATTAAGAAGTAAAGGCAATTCCCAACTAGGTATTTATCTGAACAGCCTTAGTGAAGTGCTTGCTGATTGTTAATCATCTTAAGCACAAAGGGAAGTTAGCACATGAAAGGCCAAATGCTTCTCAGTTAAGCATGTGGGAACTGACTAGGTTTTCCTGGCATGAAATTTCAAATAGCTGTACTGAATTTGATGTTTCCACATGAAAATCTGTTGGTATGACATTTTCAAGATTTACATCTACCTTTAAGTTAAAATGCATTTTATACTGAAAACAGTATGATAAGTTGTACATATTTGTTACATAGAATAAACAAACACATTAGCCTTTTTTGTTCTGTGATGATGGTTCACAAAAAGGAACAAGACTATGTGGGCGATATAAATCTTATACATTAAGTTTTATAATACTAAAATTTAGTAATTGCTTTCTGTCCTTCAGAAGATGTTTCTCAATTATGTAACAGCATCTGTGCCACTCTTCTACAGTGTTGTGGAGCAGTATAATGTTTATTTTAACATTTGTTACCCAGCTTTTTCATCTAAGTGGTACGTTTTACATATTCCATTGATCAGTCAGACTGCTTTCATATTTTTGCTCTTTCAGTTATATCTGATACCAGACCATTAATATCTTGTAAAGTGTAAATTCATAAATAAAATTATGCACAAATGACGAGTCAACATGCAAATATGGATGACTACAAAACTGTGCCTCTAAATGTTTTCCACTATAAAACACTATAAATAAATAAAAAGGTTAAGAACAATTACCTGAAAAAACTACTCAATGGTCATAGCTACATGCGTATGCCCCTACATTTTACCTCACATATAAAACATATGCTGAATTGCAGACACTGGTGCCTACAAAGATGAACAAACATTTCAGCTTAGCAAGTACTCAAAATAATTCAGGTCAGGAACATGGCCAAAAAAGTTATGTACTTACCATAACGTTCCATCAGTTTTGTCCATTTTCATTCTTCCTCAACTGATGGGTTTGGATCCAAATCATCGGATCCGATTCGGCCATTGCAAAAGCTCTTGGCACCCTAGAACTCTTGAGCTTCTCCCTTACCCAGAATGCACCAACTCAAAATACCTCAGATCTTGCTTACTGGCTATAGCATAAAGAAGCAATTCTCATACAAACAGACAAAAAAGTAAATATAGAAAAAGGCTAAACAAGGCCTTATCTGGAGCTTTATCATGCTTAGAGTATACAGAAATTTATATCCACTTGCTCTTCCAGAAAGCCATAAGGATGAGGGTTGGTGGAGGGGAGTTGAGGAAGAATGAAAACGGACAACACAGATGGAACGTTACGGTAAGTGCATAACTTCTTTATCTGATGTTGTCAATTTTCATTCTGTCCTCAAATGATGGGACACAGTCCACAGCTACCTAAATCCCTGGAAGGCCTCAAGGAAGGATATTCCTAAGCACCATTGAGCCAAATGATGCTCCACTTCTTGATAGCAAATCCAGGTTGTAATGAATGATAAAGGTATGGGAAGCCCAAATTGCTGCCACACGTATTTCATCCACGGAAGCTTTTGAATGAAAAACATAGGAATTTGCCATGGACCTGGTTGAATGAGCATATATTTCTCTTGATAAGGGGATATCTAATTTGTTGTAAATAAAGGTTATGCAGCCTAGAAGCTATCTGACTCGGGTGAATTTGGACACTGACTTACCCAGTTTCAAATCCGCAAATGAAACAAATAACTTATGTCTTTAGTTCTTTATAAACAGAATTGCAGTTGCCTGTGAACATCCAATAAATGTAATAAATACTCACCTGTATTTGAATAATTTGTAAAGAAAACTGGTAAACTGATGAACTGGTTAATGTGGGACTCTGATTCTATTTTGGACAAAAAAGATGCATTAGTTCTTAGTGCAATCCTATCCTTATGAAAGATTAGATATGAGGAGGCTTCAAAGCCAAGGCCTGAATCTTTGAAACCTGTCTGGCAGAAATAATGAAGTCTTCCAAGAAAGAAATTTAAGACCACAGTCATGAGCAGGGTCAAAAGCTGGATGGATCAATGCTTGTGGTACCACATTTAGACTCCACATGAAGGAGTAGGACTTTAAAATGGAGGTTTTAAAAGGTGTGTACCCCTTAAAAAGGTTTTACAAAGTTTATGAGCAGCTAGTGAGGAATTATCACAACCACTATGAAAATTGGAAATTGCTGCCAACTGAACTTTTAACTGTTGAAGCACTAGATCTTTGATTAAAAAGTAGTGTTAAAAATTAAGGACGCTATGAATAGGGGCAGAAAAAAGATCAATATGATTTTGAACCACTGAGTATATGAATCTCTTCCATTTACTGGCAAAAAGATTTCTTGTACATGGTTTAAGGGACAATAAAATGTGGCAAACTGGAGATGAGAGCATAGGTTGCCTGGGTATTAATGGAAAAAGAGAAACCAGGTCATCAGCTTTAGATTGGGAAAGTCTGGATGAATCATGCCTGTTGGGTAAGACAGCAAATCTGGAGCTGGGTCCAGAATCCAGGGATGATGAATTAGATGAGCCCACAGGAAGAGAAACCAAATCTGTCGAGGCCAATAGGGTGCAATGAGGATGACTTTGCTCTTCAACCTGGCAGCTCTCTTTAGGAACTTTGGAATCAAAAGAATTGGGGGATAACCATAAAGTAAACCGGGGGCCCAATCATGCAGAACAGCATCCCTCAGTGACTCCCTCTGTGGGGGAATTAAGGCAAAGTAGCTGCTGCACTTGTTCCGGGGAGAATTAAAGTGATCACAGCAAGGCTGGCCCTACTGTCAGAAAATCAACTCCTCAGCATTCTTGTTGAGGGGCCACTTGTGAGGTAAAAGGATGTACCTGTTCAGTTTGTTTGCTAATACAGGGGACTTCCCCCCCAGGATATGCATTGCTATAAGAAAGCGGTTGGAATAGATCACCCAATGCCAACTGTAAGTGCTAGAGACAAATGTCCTTGTAGAACCTCTTCTGACTGAATCCACCCCAGTAGATCCCTTTTGCATACATTGCTTATTTGTATCGGAGAAGATAAAGGAAGATAAAGCATTGACCACTGTGAGGTCAGCATCCATCAATGAATTCTCATATGATATCTGGCTAAGGGGAGTAATGTTATTACTGCTGCCATTGACCCCAAAGCCTGAAGGACCAAGCGGGCTGAGAGTCCGATACTGCAAACTATCCTTCTCACTTGCGATCTTATTATCTGAACTCTGGAGAGGGGAATTGAAGCTATAGTAGATTTTGTATCAAGTAGTGTTCCTATGAACTTTAGGCTTTGCCTTGGCTCTAGATGAGACTTTTGGTAATTTATGGTAATTCCTAGTACAGCACGTTTGTATCACTCTGTCTTGCCATGATGAGCTGATGCCTGATCGGGGCTGAAATGAGCCTATGGTCTATGTATGGGAAACACTCAGAATCCTTGCAGTCTCAAGTGAGTTGCTATGCATTTGGTAAACACCCTGGCGGCCGTGGCAAGACCAAAGGGCAGAACCCTGAACTGATAGTGAATGGCTCCTAGATGAAAGTGTAAAAATCTTCTGGATCACCTGTTCATCTTTATATAATACACATCCTGAAGATCTACTGAGCCATCCAACTGCTCTTTTCCATAAAGGGATGAATGGACTAAACCGTGACCATCCAGAACTTGGTCTTTCGAACAGATTTGTTTAAGATGCTGAGATCAAAAACTGGTCTCCAATTTCCTCTTTTCTTTGGCACTAAAAGGAATCTTGAGTAAGTTCCAGATTTTATCTGGTCGGGGGGCCTCTTGGATGCCTCTTTTTTTTTAGCAGCTTTTGAATTTGCAGTGCTGCTTGTTCCCTCTGACTGGGTGGAACATCAGAGAATCTTCTTGAATTGGGAGGATAAAGGGAAAATGGTATTATATAACCTCTGCAAATGATCTTCTGCACCCAAGTATCTGCTGTTATTTCTAGCCAGGATTTTTGGTGCAGAGATAAACGACCCCCGACTGCCTCCAGAGGAGTGCTGAAAGAGTTTACCAAAGAATGAATCTCTGGACTATCTCTGCTATGAGAGTGGCATCTAAGATTTGAATACCCCCTCTGCCACTGAGGGAAATTCCTCCATGTGTACCCTGGAAAAATCCTTGGGGTTTTCTGAACTACATTTTCCCACTGCAATGATTCCTTGAAAAGGATCTTTGGGTAGTGAAAAAACATGCACCCATGGCAGAAAGGGTCTTTTCATCCTTCTCACACCTGGACAATGTATCTTTTATCTTGGGGCCAAAAACAGATGTGCCGTTAAAAGGAGTACTGATGAACGAAAACTTAAAGGACTCTGTAAAATCACATAAATACATCCAGACATGTCTCCTAATGGCAACCCCTGAACCCTCTGCTCTTGAAATTTCTTCTGCTACATTAGAAATCAGCTTCATGGATGAGTTGGATATCAATTGCAGGGTAGCCACCTGAGAGATGACAGATGCTTTTACCTTTTCAGAAATGGATCCCGAGAGGGTGTCTGACAGCTCCTTAATCAGATCCCTATGTAACCTTGTGAAGTTTGCCAAATATTTCAGGGTCCTTAAGGTGAAGGTCGTTGAAGCATAGACATACTTCCCAAATCTGTCCCTCTCCTGAGACTCTTTCTTGGGGGGATGAACTGGGGAACTCTCCTCCACGAGTTCTTTCTTAGTGGCCGCTGCCATGACCATGGCATCAACAGGCACACCCTTGGACCAAAACTGTTTATCCTCTGGAGCTTTCAGGATTATACCTGGCTTCCTGGGAACTGGCTCTATGGTGTCTGGATCCTTCTATGCCCACTGTGAGACCAAATTAATGAGCTCATTGGTGGGTGGGATCACCCAGGAGGTAGACAGGCCAGTTCTGAATGCCTCCAAGAGTACAGACTTCTGAGGAAGGGTTGCTGGACTTCCAGCCACCTCTCTGTTTCAGGATTTCTAAGATTTCTCCAAATGAGAGATCATCAGGAGGTGACCATGTGGACCCTTCATCCTCATCAAAACCTGTATCTTCGGTGACAGATTCAGGGGAATCTAAAGGTTTCCTCTTACATGTTTTCTTGTTAGGGACCTCCTCAGCATGATACTCTGGAGAGGTGTCAGAAGAAGTGGTTTTGGTACTAGCTGTCCCTGTGGAGAGGGTAGTTTAGACTCTAGACATAGACAGGAGACATGTAGACAAAGGATCTGAGGGGAGTTAAAGGCGCAGACAGGGCCCTCTCCATGGCCACAAAGGCAGACCACCCTGGCGAGGGATAACATACCAGATCCAAAACAGCAAGTCTCAGATCTATGATTCCACCCTGCCCTGAGGACAGTCCACCCGTGGCTGAAGTCAGAGCCAAACTGACCACTTCTGTGGCTCTAAGGTGTAGAGATGGCTCAAAAAACCTTGGAGTTGGCTGAAGTACCTCAGACCCGACAGGACAGAAGTAGCTCTGAGCGCACTCCTCATCTGACTGAACTGAATAGCTCAGAGCAAGCCTTGGATCTGAGGATAAAGGTATCCTCAGATCTAAAGCCAACAGGACCAGGCAACTCAAATTCAAGGGCTCTAAAACCTTGAAAGGAGTCATAGGAGGAAATGACAAAGGTAGAGTAGTGGATGTACTGATCTTCTGACCCAATGGGGTAGGAGCAGGAAGGATAACCTGTCTGGATCTGCACCAAGAGGATCTTTCTCATTAACGTCTCCACATCCACTTCTGTGCAGCTTCTGGAAGAGCAAGTAAACATCCCTTAAGCAGATTTTGGTCTCTCTAAAAAGGATGATGGGATCTGGGACGGAACTGGGTCCATAGAGGATGAGTACCTAGTCCTTGGCAAAACCACCACATCTGCAGTTCACTGCATCGGATCTGAGGGCGGGTCTGATCTGATGTGTCTACAAATTTCTTAGTTTTTGAATCTGAAAAGGCAGTTGGATCCAATGACTGTATATTAGTATGCTTCTGATCTGAGGAAGTAGTCGGATCCAAAAATTGTTGTCTTTTCTTTTATGGATCTGAGATATCCGATGGATCCAAAAAAAAAAGGAGGACGGAAGTAATCCATTCAAAATAAGTTTGTTCTCATGTTCAGCCAGGGCCTTTGGGTTGAATGCATGACAAACAGCACAGCTTTCTTGGAGATGAAGAGGTCCAAGAAAATACATACACAGAGTATGCGAGTCAAAAAGAGGGATTTTCTGACCGCATTTACCACATTTTTTAAAACTTCCCGGGCTTTTCTCCTTTCCTGACATCTTGAAAAAATGGATGTTTGGAACACAAAACCAACCACAGACTACAGGACATTGAAGACTGTAACTATCAGGCAATAAACTAGTTAATACCACAGAAATAACCCGTAAAACGAAAACGGGTTATTTCTGTGATTCTAAAATAGAAGTTATGTTCTTACCATAACGTTCCATGTTAGTTGTCTTCTTCTCGCCTTCTTCTTGCTGGATGGGTTCGGAGCCGACCTCGGCTCCGACTCGGCCACTCTAAAAGCTCGAGAGTTGGTTCCACCGGCTCGAGGCTCCCCTTATATCCCACAATGCTAGGCGAGAGTTACCTCAGATCTCGTTTGTAAGCTAACCCCAGCTTATAACAGAAACAGTATAACTGTAAAAAACAGAATCCACCTCTAACAACAGGAAGAAGAAGGGTGACCTACATCCTGAAACAAGAAATATGCATAATAGCATATAGCTAAGAAAGAGGTGGTAGAAAGAGAGGTCACGATCACAACTCCTCTAGGTCTGTCCAGGCAAGGGGGAAGGAGGGTGGGAGAAGAAGGCGAGAAGAAGACAACTAACATGGAACGTTATGGTAAGAACATAACTTCTATATGTTAAGTTGTCTATCTCGCCTTCATTCTTGCTGGATGGGACCGTCCCTAGCACCTTGTCCCGGGTGGCCTAACGGAACAGACTCCTGAGAACAGTGGAACCAAAATTAGCTCTATGCCTAGAAGCTAAATCCAACTTATAATGGGAAATAAAAGTGTGAGGAGTAGCCCAAGTAGCCGCTGCACAAATGGTGTCAATAGGCAGTCTGTCTTGGAAGGCTAGAGAAGTAGCCAAAGCTCTGGTGGAATGGGCTTTAGGCTTATTAGGCAGTTTTGGTGTCTAATCTCATAAACAAGGGTAATCAGAGATGTTAGCCATCTGGATAAAGATACCTTTGAAACTGGAAGTCCTTTTCTGCTTTCCGATAGGAGAGAAAGAGGTGATCAGATTTTGTGAATTGTTTCGTCCTGTCCAAGTAGTACCTTAATTGACGATGAACATCCAGACAGTGTAATTTTGTTCAGACCTATTTGAATACTCCGGGAAAAGACAGGGAGGTCAATGCATTGGTTTAGATTTGATGTTGAAACCACCTTAGGCAAAAGGACGGGTTAGTTCGTAAGGAAACTCTGTCCTTATGGAACACAAGGTAAGGAGAACGACAACTGAGTGCTTGAAGTTCTGAAATTCTTCTAGCTGATGTAATAGCCACCAGAAAGAGAGTTTTCCATGATAATAACTTTAAGGAACATGAAGCTGCAGGTTCGAAAGGGGAAAGAATCAAAGAAGCAAGAACTAAATTTAGGTCCCAAGGAGAAGGAGGATTTCTTACAGGAGGTCTGAGAAGAAAACTCCTTTCAAAAAGGCTTTGCAGAGTTTGTGGGACATTAGGGCAGATTCAGAAATACCCACATGGAAATTAGAAATAGCTGCCAATTGAACCTTAAGAGTAGATGGAGATGAACCTGCATGGAAGAGTTCAGCAAGAAAATCAAGGACTAGTTGGATGGAAGCGGTGAAAGGATCTATGTCCTTTCCTTGTGCCCAATATGAGAAGCGTTTCCACTTACTCAAATAAATCTTCGAGTGGAAGATTTATGGGAAGCTATCAAAATATCTCTAACAGAGTGAGATAATTGAGGAAGCCTGGCTACGGTTGGAAGTGGAGGAACCAAGCAGTGAGGTTCAGAGAGGGAGGGAGCGATGAAACTGACCCGACTGATGGATCAAAAGATCTGGAACTAGGTCCAGATTCCACGGTCGCCCAAAAGAAATCGATGCAGAAAGGGGAACCACACTTGTCGAGGCCAGTAAGGAGCAATGAGGATCAATGAGGCCTTCTGAGCGATAGCTTTCTGTATTACTTGAGAGATCAGTGGGAAAGGAGGAAATGCATACAGAAGTCCCGGGGCCAAACTTGGACTAGCGTCCCTGCTGGGTTGGCCTGGTAAAGGGAATAGAGTGAAGTATTCTCTGCACTTGCTGTTTTGGGGAGTAGCAAAAGATCGCAGCAAGGCTGACCCCACTTGAGAAAAATCTCTCTCACTACAGAGTCTTTCAGAGACCACTCGTGAGGCATGAGAATAGCTCTGCTCAACTTGTCCGCAATGTGATTGGACTTCCCGGGATGTGCGTTGCTATCAGAAAACGCTGAGAAGAAATCGCCCATTGCCACAGTCTGAGTGCTTCTCGACACAGGGGTATGATCTGGTTCCGCCTTGTTTGTTGATGTACCACACTACAGACATATTGTCTGTCTGGATTGCAATCGCTCCCAAGGGAAGAGAGTCTTGAAGGGCTTGCAACGCTAAAAGCACTGCTCTCATCTCCAGAACATTTATGTGCAAGTGGCATTCGTTTGGTTGCCATGTGCCCTGGACTGTCCTGCCCTGATAATGCCCCCACCCGATCAGGGAGGCATCCGTTGTCAGAGTAGCAACCGGAGGAGGTGGAACAAATGGTCTCCCAACAGGAGCTGGGGAAGACATCCACCACATGAGATGCTTTTGCACGCTTGCGTGATCATAATGGTGTGAGACATTGGAAGTTCCTGGTATGACCATTGAGAAAAGAGCATCCACTGAAGGATCCGCATGTGGTATCTGGCCAATGGAAGGAGAGGTATGGCCGCTGCCATGATTCCCAACACCCTTAGAACTAACCTGGCTTTGGCTCTGTTGTTGTTGAGAAGAAGTGACACCAATTTTTGAATGTCTGATATCCTTTGGTTCGTTAGTGTTGCAGACATGTTTACAGTATCTAAATTTGCGCCTATGTAGGTAATAGTACGACAAGGCGACAAAACAGACTTTTCGCAATTTATTGAGATACCCAGTTTTTGACAGACGAAAAGTGTAATCTCTGGCCATCAGAAGGAGATGCTTGGTGGGAGCTGTGAGGAGCCAGTCGTCCAAATATGGAAACACCTGGAATCCTTGTCGTCTCAGGTGAGAAGCTACCACTGCCATGCATTTGGTAAACACCGGGGCAGTGGTGAGACCAAAGGGCAGGGCCCTGAATTGAAAATGACTGGTTCCCAGCCTGAAGCGGAGGAATCTTCTGGAGCGTCTGTTCATTTTATGTGATAGTACGCGTCCTGAAGGTCTATAGAGCACATCCAGTTTCCTTTTCCCAATAGGGGAAGAATGGATTGCAGCGTGACCATCCGAAATCTTGTTTTCTTGACCGATCTGTTCAAGATACTGAGATCCAAAATTGGTCTCCAGTCCCCTGTTTTCTTTGGAACTAAAAAGAACCTTGAGTAGATTCCGGATCCTAGTTGGTCTGCTGGCACTGGCTGAATAGCTCTTTTGCAAGCAGTTTTGAAATTTCCAAAGCTGCTATATCCCTTTGAGCGGTGGAACATCTGGAAGGGATTTTTGACTGATTTGGAAAACGAAGAAAGGGAATAGAATAACCTTCGGAAATGATGGACTGTACCCATTTGTCTTGTGTCAAGGATAGCCAGGCTTCTGGGTACAGTGACAATCTTCCCCCGACTGCCCCCGAAGATGGGCAGTCGGGCAACACCTCAGGGATGCTGAAAGGGCTTATCGGAGGCTTCTCGATTGCCCTGGTTCTGCGGACCCTCTGCCTCTAGGGCGACGTCTACCATTGTTGTTCCCCTCTGCCTCTGGCGGGGAACCGACTCTGTCGTCAGGCGAAGTCCCTTGAGATTGTTTACGGAACCACATCTTTCCCCTTCTGGCCTTTGGGGTAAGGCCTAGAAGGAGTAGAAAACGGACTCCGGCGGCAGAAAGGGTCTTGCCATCAGTCTCGCACCTAGTCAGGGTTTCTTTCACTTGTGGACCAAAAAGAGATGATCCATCAAAGGGGAGTTCGTGAAAGACGCCTTGAAAGGTTCCGCAAAATTGCATAGCCGCATCCAGGCGTGCCTACGTAAGGCTACCCTGTTCCTGCGGCTCTGCTCGCTCCATCGGCCGCATAAGAGAGGAGGCGCATGGAGGAGTTGGAAATAGAATTAGGATAGCCAGCTGCGTGTTCATTTTCTCTTGGAAACCCGCAGCTGTAGGTCCTTCAGCATTTCACTCGCTTCTTTGATCAAGTCCCTTTGAAGACGAGTGAAATGGCACAGGTAATTCAGCGACGCATAGTAAATGTCGCTGAGGAGAACATCCGCTTCCATTACTATCCATGGACCTAGATTCCTTGTTAGGTGGATGGACAGGCACTGAAGGATCGGCCAGTTCCTTCTTTGTGGCGGCAGCTACCACCATAGCATCCACAGAGACTCCTTTTGATAAAAATTCCTTGTCTGATGGAGCTGTGATGAATTTGGAGGGTCTCCTGGGAGTGGGGTCCACTGAATCAGGAGCCGTCCATGCCTTTTAGCAACCACCTGCATGAGGGGGTCAAGGGGGACACCCAGGAGGTGGAAGGACGAGAGCCAAACGCCTCAAGATACACAGATTCGTCCTCCGAAGGGTTGAGGGCTGGCCAATTTCCCCTCTGTTTAAGGATCTCCAGAATGTCTGCAAATGAGACATCTTCAGAAGGGGAACGGGGAACCCTCAGAATCATCCAGATCTGTGTCCGACGTGATAGACTCAGGTGAGTCAATGTGCTTCCTCTTGCACTTCCTCTTCCGAGGGGCTCTTCTGCCAAATCAGGAGAGGCCTCGAAGAGGATGAAATCCCAAAGGGAGCTCCTGAGGAGTTGGCTCTCTGCGGTCCGGGATGAGGGAGTGAGTCGACTTACCCTGAGGCAGCATAGAGGGAGGGGCTGACGGAGCCGACTGTGGAGTAGAGCCAGGCTCTAACACACTCCGCATGACCTCAGCACCCCTGTCAGGCAGAGCCAGAGGTCCCCGCTCCGAGGAGCTAAGGACCCCTCGCACCGACAGTGATGGCTCCGAGGCCGATGTCGGAGCCGAACTCACCAGCCGAAGCACCGAGAGGGAGGGGGTCGGACAAGGGTCCGATGCCACTCACCCCTCGGAGCCGACGAGGGAAGTCCGCCGAGATTCCTCCATGGAAGAAAACGGAGCCGACGCGGGCGAAGACAATTGTCTCGGCTCCGAGGTGACCACAGTCTCGGTTCCGACATGACCCGGCTCGAACTCAAGAGAGTCGAAGGAGGAAAGAGTTGATGGACCGGGGCAGGCACCGACTGATGAGTCGGGCTCTGAAGCATCTGGGCTAGTGCCTCGGACTTGAGTAGTCGACTCACCACCCTCTGAAGGTCATGATCGGACAGCCTCGATGACCTAGAGGAATGAGACCTTTGGCTCCGTTCAGACAGCAGGGGAGATCCTGGAGCCGAATGAACGGAGCCAAGAGAAGGTGATCTAGACCTCTTTCTGGTTGTCGGCTCTGAAGATCTTGTCGGAGCCGACACGGTACTCGATAACCTCGGCTCCGCCGAGCCGGGAAGCCACAGAAACTGTGGACTGAGTCTTATCGGCTCCAGCCGGAGCCGATAAAGGCAAAGGTTGAACAACCTGAGGTCTCGGCTCAGAAGCCGGAGCCGAAGACCTCGATGCCTTGGAGGGCTTCCCTGTTGAGACAGACAGGGAATCCTCAGGCTTCAACAAGCCTCTCAGAATAAGCTTGTTTTTCTTTCCTGCAGGACCCTGGGGCTGAAGCCATGGCAAACAGCACAGGAGTCCTGCAGGTGCAAAGGCCCCAGACAATAGACACAAGAAGTGTGAGCGTCTGTCAGAGACATTTTCTGACAGCACGCATCACACTTCTTGAATCGAGACCTTTGTTCTTTTGACATAGACTAACTGGTGAACACAAACAAACACTCAAAGACACCAGTTATACCCTGTCAGAATAACAACTTTAGTAAAAATACTAAAAATAAAGTACAATAAACAGTAGTAAACTACACAAGCACTCCCTAGGGAAGGGAAGGCCTAAGGCCCAAGGGAAGAACTAAAAGTTCTTTTAAACAAGAAACGGAAAAATTAGGTCGGGATAAAGTTCAATGAACTACACTAATTTGAGAATAATTAAACTAAAAAAGGGGTAAAAAGAGTAACTTTTAATAGAAAAAGCTAAAACTCACCAGGAACCGGTAGAACAACCAACCTCGAAGCTGTAGCGGCAAACGAGATCTGAGGTAACTCTCGCCTAGCATTGTGGGATATAAGGGGAGCCTCGAGCCGGTGGAACCAACTCTCGAGCTTTTAGAGTGGCCGAGTCGGAGCCGAGGTCGGCTCCGAACCCATCCAGCAAGAATGAAGGCGAGATAGACAACTTAACATGTTGCATTTGGAGTTGTTGGTAATAAACTAGTTAATGGTAAACTATCTAAAGTACTATAAAGATGTGTGGTTTTTTTTTTAAAGAAAAAGGGGGAGGGAAAGAAAAACTACCTACAAAGGTAGTTACGAACTACAACAAACATAGGAGATAAAACAAAGGAAAGAAAGAAAAATTACTAACAACATTAATTCACAGAGTACACTAGTACAGACAAGAGAAATATAAACAGAAACAAATGACAAGGTAAGACATTATTAACAAAGAAAAACACTTACCTACACTTAAGGCTCGAGAGTCCATAAACCACATCTTTCTCTGTGAGGCAGCAAACGAGATCTGAGGTATTTTGGATTGGTGCATACTGGGTAAGGGAGAAGCTTGAGAATTCTAGGTTGTCATGAGGTTTTGCAACGGCCGACTCAGATCCGATGGTTCGGATCTGAACCGATCAATTGAGGACAGAATGAAAATTGACAACAACAGATCTGGTATTTCTACATGAAATTATTTAAAATGTTTAATGTTGATGACCTAGAGAAATTCATACATTTCTTGCATGAAACACAGGAGGGAAGAATAAGATTAGCTGGGTACTTAAATATGCCAGAAACAGATTGGAATAATACTGATTCAACAACATTAGTAAGGAAATTATTCACAACGTATGTTCAGGAACAACTGCTTCAGATTGTAAAAAAGCCTTCCGGGGAACGGAACATACTAGACATTGTGTTCCTAAAAAAATACTGTTACTTCAAGTCATGTTTTACCATCATTGATATGCAATGATTATGGGGTTATAAAGGTTAATTTGTTGCTAGATAATTCTGCCAAAATGAAATCTAAACTAATGCACAGGAGATTAATTACAGGTTATATGCAAGCAAAAAAAGCTACTATGTAAAACTAACTGGAGTGATGTGTTCAGTGGAAAAACTGCAGATGGAATGTGGAAAGATTTGAAAGAGAAATTGTTTTGGAGTGCAAAAAATCAAAAAAATGTTTAACGTTAGGCTCTAGGCATACAGTGTCAGGGGGATATATTTCTATAACAGCAAGATACCTGATCAAGGCAAGAAACTAAAAATATAACAACATGAAAAGAGGTTGTACTACAACTTTGAAAACTGAAATAAACAAGCTGGAGAAACAAATTAAGCACAGTGTGAGAGAAGATCAAGAACATTTGAAGAAAATGTAAATCAAGATATTGAGCATAACAGGAAATCTTTTAAGGTTACATAAGGTGTGGAAGGAGTAAAGACATACAAATTGATAAAATGTGTAGAGTCAAAAATGTATTCTCATACACAGATTCTAGGTATATTTACAAAATCTTATGCAAAACAATTTGGCTCCACAAAGGGTGTGACAAATTGTCCTAGTGATATCCAAGTAACCACAGAAACTGGAATGAAATTAGATTATATTGAAAATGAACTGTGCAAACTGGATCCAAATAAAGCCCATGGAGGAGACAGAATTAGAAATAATGACCAGAGAACACTTCAGACAGAACTTACAGTGCTGTTATATCTATTATTTACTAGGTCATATAAATACTGGGAGATTCCTCAAGACTGGAAACATACGCTTAATCCTGTCTTTAAGGGAAAGGGGAATAGGATAAACTCAGAGTCATCTAAACCCCAAATCAGTTTCATGTTGTGGAAAATTAATGGTAAAGATAATACTGGATAAGTTACTGTCAAAACTGGATAGGCTGGGACTTGAAACCATATATCAACATGCATATGTTGAAAATAGATCTATTACCACCTGTAACATGATGTTCTATAAAAAGAAGTTATGTTCTTACCATAACGTTCCATGTGAGTTGTTCATCTCGCCTTTGTTCTTACACGTGGGTTCAGAGCCGATCCATCAGCTCCGAGTCGGCCACTTTCCAAGCTCTAGATCTCTTAGAAGCTCGAGACACAGTCCCTATCCCATGATGCTCTGCTGCCAAATCCCAGATCTAGTTTGCTGAAACCAGCAAGAAACACAACTAAGCAACCCAATATAACAAAGTAACTATTTACAATTAGTTAAAAGATAACCTGGCTGACAAGAGGAATCTAGTAAGATCAAACAGACCACCAGCCATACCCGTTCTTCCAGAACATGGAGGGGGAAGGTGGGAGGGAGTGTAAGAACAAAGGCGAGATGAACAAGTCACATGGAACGTTATGGTCAGAACATAACTTCTTTATGTGAAGTTGTTCAATCTCGCCGTTTGTTCTTACATGTGGGTAGCGTCCCAAGCACCCTAATCTTAGGCGGCTCATGGGAGTACATTACTGAGAAAGGTGGAACCAAAGGAAGCCCTGTCCCTGGAGGCCCTGTCCACTTTGTAATGAGTAATAAATGTATGAGGTTTGGACCAAGTAGCAGCTGCACAAATGGTGTCCAAAGGTAAACAAGCTGCGTGAGCTAAGGACATAGAAACAGCCCTGGTAGAATGAGCTTTCACTTCACTTTCTAAAGGTTGATGGGATGAAGAATATGCAAACACTATACAATCAGAAAGCCATTTGGACAACCTAACTTTGGATACCAAAAGGCCCTTCTTATTGTCTGCGTGGGAAACAAATAGTTGATCTGATTTTCTGAATCCTTTTGTTCTGTCCAAATAAAATCTCAATTGTATGTGAACATCAAGCTTATGCAACATGTATTCCAATTTACTGGCATGATGCCTGAAAAAAGTGGGAAGTTCAATGGACTGGTTCAAGTTCGCTTCAGAACAGACCTTTGGGAGAAAGGATGGATTTGTTCTTAGAGACACCCTGTTGGGGTGAAAGACCAAATATGGGGGCCTAACAGAGAGTGCTTCAAGCTCAGAAATTCTACGTGCCGAAGTAATGGCCACTAAGAAAATTGTCTTCCAAGAAAGGAACTTCAACGGACAAGAAGATGCGGGCTCAAAAGGGGAAAGCATGAGTTGAGACAGCAGCAAATTTAGATTCCAGGGAGTAATTGGATGTCTGATAGGGGGTCGAAGGTGATGAGTCCCTTTCAAAAAGGCTTTACATAATCTGTGGGACATAATGTTAGAACCTCCGCATCCCACATGGAAGTTAGATATGGCAGCCAACTGAACCCTTATAGTAGCGGCTACTGCACCACCATGGAAAAGTGAAGTCAAAAATTCCAGAATGCTATGAATAGGGGCGATAAAGGGATCAATACCATGTTGAGAAGCCCAATGACCAAATAATTTCCATTTACTGTTATATAGTTTCCTGGTGAAGACTTTATGCGAGCAAACCAGAATATGCTGAACCGCAGGAGACAAATCATGAGACCTGGCTAGGCTGGGAAGTGGAGCAGCCAAGCTGTCAGTTTTTAGGGATACAAGAGAGGGGTGAAGAACTCCTGAGAATGAGTCAGAAGGTCTGGCACTAGGTCCAGAACTCAAGGTTCTTCCACTTGGTATTTTTGAAGGAAGGGGAACCATATTTGCCGAGGCCAAACCAGGGGTATCAGAATAACAGTCCCTCCCAAGCTTTTGGCTTTCTGTAAAAATTTGGGGATCAGCGGGGATGGAGGAAAGGCATATAAGAGACCCGAGGGCCAATCGTGTACGACTGTGTCCCTTGGGATGTCCCCCAGTGGAGGGTATAGGGTAAAGTAGCTTCTGCATTTGGCATTCATCAGGGATCCAAAAAGGTCGCAGCAAGGCTGGCCCCATTTGCGGAATATCCTTTCCGCCACTCATTCTTTGAGGGATCAATCGTGAGGCAATAGAATGGCTCTGCTCAATTTGTCTGCTATCACGTTGGATAACTCCGGGATGTGCATTGCTATCAGGAAGTGCCCGGTAGATACAGCCCACTGCCAAATTCTCAGGGCCACTTGGCATAAGGGGTAAGATCTGGTTTCCCCTTGCTTGTTGATGTACCAGACTACCAACATGTTGTCTGTCTGTATTGCAATCGTCTCTTGAGGTACAGAGTTGTGGAAGTGTTGCAACGCTAGGAACACCGCTCTTAACTCCAAGACATTGATGTGCAAACTGGATTCCATCTCTGACCAAGTACCTTGGACAGTTCTTAAAAAAACAACACAAATTCCACACTGATAAAATTTAATAGAATATAATAGTCTTAGCGCCTCGGCCACAACAGCCTTCAACGAGTACAAAAATTTAGTGAAAACACACTCCCATATATATAATAAGTAATCAATCAATTAAACACAATTAAAGACATGATAAAAACTCTTAGTCCTGAAATTTAAAGTGAACAACACTAAATAACAACTCCATTTAAGCACATTAAATAGATTAAATGCAATAATGCTAAGACTATTATATTCTATTAAATGTTATCAGTGTGGAATTCGTGTTGTTTTTTGAGTTATTTATAGTCTCTTCTAGACTATTTGTTGGTCGTTTTTGGACCTTGGACAGTTCTTCCCTGACACAGCTCCCCCCACCCTATCAGAGAAGCATCTGTGGTTACTGTGGCCCTGGGAGGGGGAAGTACAAACGGACGACCTACAGTACCTTGGTGGCTGTTCAACCACCAAAGGAGGTCTTTTTTGCAAGTATTTGTCAGCAGAATCTCGTGTGACATTGGAAGTTGTTGATAAGACCACTGTGTGAAGAGTAACCATTGGAGTATCCTCATGTGCATGCGTCCCAGAGGAACCGCTATGAGAGTTGCTGCCATGGTGCCTAACAGCTTCAGAACTTGGAATGCAGGGATTTTCTTTTCCATCAACAAAAGGGATACTTGGTTTCGTAAAGAGATTACTCATTCTTGAGGCAATCTGACCAGGGCGGTGGTGGTGTCTAGATCTGCTCCTATAAAGGAAATTAGAAGTTATGTTCCTACCATAAAGTTCTATGTTAGTTGTCTTCTTCTCGCCTTCTTTCTTGCTGGATGGGTTCGGAGCCGATCCTCGGCTCCGACTCGGCCACTCTAAAAGCTCGAGAGCTAGTTCCACCGGCTCGAGGCTCCCCTATATCCCACAATGCTAGGCGGTAACTCCTCAGATCTCGTTTGAAAGCTAAGGCCAGCAATAAAATTCCATAAGGAACCAAGAGAAACTCCTCTAGGTCTGTCCTGGCTAGGGGGAAGGAGGGTGGGACGCAAGAAAGAAGGCGAGAAGAAGACAACTAACATGGAACGTTATGGTAGGAACATAACTTCTAAATGTTAAGTTGTCAATCTCGCCTTCATTCTTGCTGGATGGGACCGCGTCCCTAGCACCTTGTCCCGGGTGGCCTATCGGAACAGACTCTTGAGTACAGTGGAACCAAAGTTGGCTCGGTCTCTAGAGGCCAAGTCCAACTTATAATGAGAAATGAAGGTGTGGGGAGAAGCCCAAGTAGCTGCAGAACAAATCGAATCAATAGGCAGCCTATCTTGGAAAGCTATAGAAGTGGCTAAAGCTCTAGTTGAATGAGACCTGGGTTTGGATGGCAACCGTTGATGTCTTATCTCATACACTAGGGTAATCAACGAAGTAAGCCATCTAGAGAGAGAGAGACTTTAGAAACTGGAAGGCCCATTCTACCTTCTGCATAGGAAACAAACAGTTGGTCAGATTTCCTGAATTGTTTGGTCCTGTCTAAATAGTACCCAAGTTGGCGATGAATATCTAAACAGTGTAACTTTTGTTCTGACCTATTAGAATAATTTGGGAAGAAAACAGGAAGCTCAATGGTTTGATTCAAATTTGCCAATGAAGCTACTTTGGGCAAAAAAGACGGATTAGTATGCAAGGACACCCTGTCTTTATGAAATACCAGATAAGGGGGTCGACTACACAGAGCATGGAGTTCGGAGACTCTTCTAGCTGAGGTGATGTCTACTAAAAAGAGTGTCTTCCAAGAAAGTAACTTCATAGAACATGAAGACGCAGGTTCAAAGGGGGGAAGAATTAAGGATGTCAGAACCAAGTTGAGATCCCATTGAGGAGGAGGATCTCTGATGGGTGGTTTGTGGAGAAAAACTCCCTTTAAAAAAGCCTTGCAGAGTTTGTGAGACATAATGGAGGACTCTGAGACTCCAACATTAAAGTTCGATATTGCTGCCAATTGAACTCTAATGGTAGATGGGGACGAACCTGAGTGGAAAAGTTCGGCTAGAAAGTCTAGAACTGTTTGAATAGAAGCAGTGAAAGGATCTATATCCTTTGACTGCGCCCAAAAGGAAAAACATTTCCACTTGCTAAGATAAATCTTCCGAGTGGAAGATTTATGAGAAGCTATCAAGATATCTCTAACTGAGTGAGATATCAAAGGAAGCCTGGCTAAAGTCGGAATTGGAGGAACCACGCTGTGAGGTTCAGAGAGGGGAGGGAGTGGTGCAACTGACCCGACTGATGGGTTAAGAGGTCTGGAACTGGGTCCAGATGCCTAGGTTGTTCCAACAGATAACGGTGGAAAAAAGGGAACCAAACCTGTCGAGGTCAGTAAGGGGCAATGAGGATCATGGAAGCTTCCTGAGCGATGGCTTTCTGTATCAGCTGGGATATCAGTGGGAAGGGAGGAAAGGCATACAGAAGTCCCCGGGGCCAAACGTGCACTAGAGCGTCTCTGCTGGGTTGGCCTGGTTGGGGAAAGAGGGTGAAAAAATCGTCGCACTTGCTGTTTTGGGGAGTAGCAAAAAGGTTGCAGCAAGGCCTGCCCCACTTTCGAAATACTTTCTCCAACACTGAATTGTTCAGAGACCACTCGTGAGTTATGAGAATAGCTCTGCTCAATTTGTCTGCAATCACATTGGACTTCCCGGGGATGTGCGTTGCTAACAGAAATCGCTGAGAAGAAATCGCCCATTGCCACAGTCTGAGTGCCTCTCGACAAAGAGGGTAAGATCTGGTTCCGCCTTGTTTGTTGATGTACCACACTACAGACATGTTGTCTGTTTGAATTGCTATAGTTCCCTTGGGAAGAGAGTCTTGTAGGGCTTGCAACGCTAGAAGCACTGCTCTCATCTCCAGGACGTTTATGTGCAAGTGGCACTCGAACGGTTGCCACATGCCCTGGACTGTCCTGCCCTGGAAATGCCCCCCCCCCCCCCGATCAGGGAGGCGTCCGTTGTCACTGTAGCAACCGGAGGGGAAGGGACGAAAGGTCTCCCTAGGAGGAGCTGAGGAGATGTGATCCACCAATAGGGATGATTCTTGCACGACTGAGTTATCCGAACAGGATGGGACATTGGGAGACTTTGGTAAGACCATTGTGTGAAGAGCATCCATTGTAAAATTCTCATATGGAAGTGAGCTAATGGTAGGAGAGGGATGGCTGCCGCCATAATCCCTAAGACTTTCAGGATCAGTCTGGCTTTGACTTTGTTGCTCTGCAAGACAAGAAAGACCTGTTTGTGTATGTCTGCTATCCTCTGCTCTGTGAGTCTGGCTGACATCTTGACTGTGTCTAGATTTAGCCTATGAAGGTAATAACGACAAGGCGACAAGACAGACTTTTCGTAGTTTATTGATATGCCTAGTGCCTGACATGTGTGAAAAGTGTAGTCTCTGGCGAGAAGTAAAAGATGCTTGGTGGGGACTGTAAGGAGCCAGTCATCTAAATAAGGAAACACCTGGAATCCTTGTCGTCTCAGGTGAGAGGCAACCACTGCCATGCATCTGGTAAACACTCGGGGGGGGCTGTAGTGAGACCAAAGGGCAGGGCTCTGAATTGAAAATGACTGGTTCCCAGCCTGAAGCGGAGAAATCTCCTGGGCGTCGACTCATCTTGATGTGATAGTACGCATCCTGGAGATCTATCGAGCACATCCAGTTGTCCTGCCCCAAAAGGGGAAGAATGGACTGCAACGTGACCATCTGGAATTTTGTTTTCTTGACAAACTTGTTCAAGTTGCTGAGATCCAAAATGGGTCTCCAGTCCCTGTTTTCTTTGAAACCAAAAAGAATTTGGAGTAGATTCCGGATCCTACTTGGTCTGCTGGAACTGGTTGAATAGCTCTTTTTTCGAGCAGCTTTGAAATTTCTAATGCTGCTTGCTCCCTTTGACTGGGTGGAACGTCTGGAAGGGATTTTTTGGACTGCTTCAGAATGAAAAGGAAAGGGATTCTGTAGCCTTCGGAAATGATAGACTGTATGCACTTGTCTTGAGTTAGGGATAGCCAGGCTTTTGGGTACAGTGACAACCTTCCCCGACTGCCTCCGAAGGTGGGCAGTCGGGCAACACCTCAGGGATGCTGAAAGGGCTTGTCGGAAAAGGATTCTCAACTGCCCTGATTCTGCGGGCCCCCTCTGCCCCTGGGACGGCGTCTACCATTGTTGTTCCCCCCTCTGCCTCTAGAGGAGAAACGACTCTGTGCGTCAGGCAATTCTCCTTGAGATTGTTTGCAGAACCACATCTTTCCCCCCTTCTGACCTTTGGGGTAAGGTCTAGAAGGAGTAGAAAAACGGACTCCGACTGCAGAAAGAGTCTTGCCATCAGTCTCGCACCTAGTCAGGGTTTCCTTCACTTGAGGACCAAAAAGGGATGATCCATCAAAGGGGGAATTAGTGAAGGACGCCTTAAAAGGGTCCGCAAAGTTACAATGCCGCATCCAGGCATGCCTACGCAAGGCTACACCTGTACCTGCCGCTCTACTTGCTCCATCCGCCACATATGAAAGGAGGCGCATGGAACAGTTGGTTATAGAATTAAGGGTAGCCAGCTGAGAGTTCATCCTATCCTGAAAACCCGCAGCTGTTGGGTCCTTCAACATTTCACTCACTTCTTTGAGTAAATCCCTCTGAAGATGAGTAAAATGACACAGGTAATTCAGCGATCTCATAGTGAAAGTCGCTGACGAGAACATCCGCTTCCCGTACCTGTCCATCGACCTAGACTCCTTGTTAGGAGGATGAACAGGCACCGAAGGATCAGCTAACTCCTTCTTGGTAGCCGCAGCCACCACCATAGCTAGCATCAACAGAGACGCCTTTGGTCAGAAATTCTTTATCCTTGGGGGCCGTGATGAACTTTGATGGTCTCCTGGGGGTGGGTTCCACTGAGTCAGGAGCCGCCCAAGCCTTCTTTGCCACCACTTGCATAAGGGGGTCAAAGGGAGGGGACACCCAGGAGGTGGAAGGGCGAGAGCCAAACGCCTCAAGATACACTGATTCATCCTCTGAAGGGTTGAGGGATGGCCAATTCCCCCTCTGTTTTAAGATTTCAAGGATGTCTACAAAGGAGACATCTTCACTGGGGGAACGAGGGGAACCTTCAGAATCCTCTAAATCAGTGTCAGAGGTGACAGACTCAGGGGAGTCAATGTGCTTCCTCTTGCACTGCCTCTTCCTAGGGGGCTCTCCTACAGGGTCAGGAGAGACCTCGGATGAGGAGGAGATCCCCACAGGGGAAACTTGAGGAGCTGGCTCTCTATGGTCGGGGATGAGAGAGTGAGTAGAAATCACCGGAGGCACCAGAGAGGGAGGGGCAGAAAGAACCGACTGTGGAGTTGAACCTGGTTCCAACACGCTCCTCATGACCTCGAAGGCACCCCTGTCAGGCAGAGTCGGAGGTCTCTGTTCTGAAAAACTGGAAACCTCCCCCGGCACCGACAGTGATGGCTCCGAGGCCGATGTCGGAGCCGAACTCACCAGCGCCGAAGCACCGAGAGGGAGAGCGGTGTCGGACAAGGGTCCGATGCCACTCGCCTCGGAGCCGGCGAGGGAAGTCCGGCGCCGAGATTCTTCCAAGGAAGACATCGGAGCCGATTTAGGAACCGAAGACAAAGGTATCGGTTCCGACGCTACCACAGTTTCGGGTCCGAGCCGCCCCGGTTCCGAACTCAAAAGAGTCAGAGGAGGAATTTGAGTGATAGGAGTAGGTCTTGACTGTTGAGTCAGACTTTGAAGCATCTGGGCTAATGCCTCGGACTTAAGAAGTCGACTCACTACTCTCTGAAGGTCATGGTCCGATAACCTGGAAGACCTAGAAGAGTGGGATCTATGGCTCCGTTCAGACAGCAAGGGTGATGCTGGAGAGGAATGAACGGAGCCAATAGATGGAGATCGGGACCTTTTTCTAGATGTCGGTTCCGATAAAATAATCGGAGCCGACAGAGTAATGTCTTCCTCGGCTCCAGCCGGAGCCGAGGACACCGTAGGGGCTTGTATTCGAGATTCATCGGCTCCGGCCGGAGCCGATGTTCGAGTAGCCTTAGGGCCTCCAGAAGACGGCTCAGATGCTGGAGCCGAAGGTCTGGAAGACTTAGAGGGTTCCCCGATGACTGAGTCGAGGGACCCTCAGGCTTAAGTAAGCCCCTTAAAATAAGTTTATTTTTTCGCTCCTGCAGGACTCTAGGGCTGAAGCCATGGCAAACAGCACATGAGTCCTGCAGGTGCAAAGGTCCCAGGCAGTACACACAAGAAGTGTGACCGTCTGTTAGAGACATCTTCTGACAGCACGAGTCACACTTCTTAAAGCCTGAGACCTTTGATTCCTTAGACATATCTAAGGGAAAGTGTAATCACACAAGCACACACACACACCGATTACACTTAGGAGTAATTTAAAATTAATTTAAAATAAATTATAGTAACTAGAAATAAAAATCACTACAAAAACACAGTCACTCAATAGGAAGGGAGGGACTGGGCCTAGGGCCCGAGGGAAAAATTCTAGTTATTTGTGGAAAAAAGGGGGTGGAAAGTTAACGGGAATGGGATAGACTATTTTCAAACTAACTATATAAATAAATAACTAACTTTAACAGGGGAAAAAAGGCTAAGAAACTAGTTCTTTACCCAAAAACTAACCTGAGCCAGTAGGAACACACCTCGATCGCTGTAGCGGCAAACGAGATCTGAGGAGTTACCGCCTAGCATTGTGGGATATAGGGGAGCCTCGAGCCGGTGGAACTAGCTCTCGAGCTTTTAGAGTGGCCGAGTTGGAGCCGAGGATCGGCTCCGAACCCATCCAGCAAGAATGAAGGCGAGACTGACAACTTAACATTATGCTGTGACAGCGACAAAGCAGATTTTTCGAAATTTAAGGTTATGCCCAACTGGGAGCACAGTGATAGTGTAATCCCTGGCGTGAATCAGTTGATGCTTGGTGGTGGCGGTGAGGAGCCAGTCGTCGAGATATGGAAACACTGGAATCCTAAACATCTCAGGTGAGCCGTGACAACTGCCATGCAATCTGGTGAACACTCCAGGGGCTGTGGTGAAACCAAAGGGCAGAGCTCGGAATTGGTAGTGACTGGCCCCCAGCCGGAAACGCAAAAGATCTCTAGAGGGCCTGGCCATTTTTATGTGGTAGTACACATCCTTGAGATCTATCGAGCACATCCAATCACCCGTTTCGAGAAACGGGATTATCGAGTGAAGCGTGACCATCCGGAACTTTTCCTTTTTGACAAAGGAGTTGAGATTGCTGAGGTCTACGGTAGGCCTCCCATCCTCTATTTTCTTTGGAACTAAAAAGAACCTGGAGTAAGTTCCGGATCCTATTTGGTCCGCTGGGACTGGCTGGATGACTTTTTTTCCAGCAGCCTCTGAATTTCTACAGCTGCTAGACTCC
Organism: Protopterus annectens; assembly: GCF_019279795.1. Classification (NCBI taxonomy): domain Eukaryota; kingdom Metazoa; phylum Chordata; order Ceratodontiformes; family Protopteridae; genus Protopterus; species Protopterus annectens. Next base: position 286,429,719 of record NC_056743.1, read on the forward strand.
ACAGACTGGGTGGAACGTCTGGGATTCTTGTCCAAATGGAAGGGAATTCTGAAAAGTGAATGATGTAGCCTCTGGTGATTATGCTTTTTACCCAGGGAATCTGATGTAATTCCTAGCCAGGTGTCTGGGTATAAAGCTAAGCGACCCCCGACTGCCTCCAGAGTAGGATGGTCGGGCCTCCTCTCAGGAGCGCTGATAGGGTTTGCCAGGGAACTGCCCCCTGTCACCCTGGTTCTGCGGACCCCCTCTGCCGCCTGGGCAGCGTCTACTATTATACCCCCTCCTCTGCCACTGGAGGGGGTTTCAGTATGTGTGTTCTGGAAAGCTCCTTGGGACTTTCAGAACCACATTTTTCCACCTCTCTGCCCTTTGGGGTATGGTCTAGTGGGGGTGGAAAAATGGACTCCTACGGCAGATGGAGTCTTTCCTTCCTGCTTACACCTAGTGAGTGTTTCCTTGACTTTGGGCCCAAACAAGGAAGAGCCATCAAATGGGGTATTCACAAAGGAAGACTTGAAGGCTTCCACAAAGGAGCATAAGCGCATCCAGGATTGTCTCCGCAGAGCTATCTCTGAACCCGCTGCTCGGCTCAATCCCTCGGCTGCATAAGAAATGAGCCTCATGGACGAGTTTACAATGGAATTAAGGGTGTTAAGGTGTGCCTTCACTTTCTGGGAGACAGCATCACCTGTGTTGCCCTGTAGAGCATCTCCAAGCTCTTTTAGGAGATCTCGTTGAAGACGGGTAAAATGGGTTAAATAGTTGCGATCTCATTGCAAATGTTGCAGAACTAAAGATGCGTTTCCCATATCTGTCCATTGTCTTGGAATCTCTATTAGCAAGTATTTGTCAGCAGAATCTCATGTGACATTGGAAGTTGTTGATAAGACCACTGTGTGAAGAGTAACCATTGGAGTATCCTCATGTGCATGCGCCCCAGAAGAACCGCAATGAGAGTTGCTGCAATGGTGCCTAACAGCTTCAGAACTTGGAATGCAGGGACTTTCTTTTCCATCAACAAAAAAGATACTTGGTTTCATAAAGAGATTACTCATTCTTGAGGCAATCTGATTAGGGCGGCGGTGGTGTCTAGATCTGCTCCTATAAAGGAAATTAGAAGTTATGTTCCTACCATAAAGTTCTATGTTAGTTGTCTTCTTCTCGCCTTCTTTCTTGCTGGATGGGTTCGGAGCCGATCCTCGGCTCCGACTCGGCCACTCTAAAAGCTCGAGAGCTAGTTCCACCGCTCGAGGCTCCCTATATCCCACAATGCTAGGCGGTAACTCCTCAGATCTCGTTTGAAAGCTAAGGCCAGCAATAAAATTCCATAAGGAACCAAGAGAAACTCCTCTAGGTCTGTCCTGGCTAGGGGGAAGGAGGGGAGAGAAAGAAGGCGAGAAGAAGACAACTAACATGGAACGTTATGGTAGGAACATAACTTCTAAATGTTAAGTTGTCAATCTCGCCTTCATTCTTGCTGGATGGGACCGCGTCCTAGCACCTTGTCCCGGTGGCCTATCGAACAGACTCTTGAGTACAGTGGAACCAAAGTTGGCTCGGTCTCTAGAGGCCAAGTCCAACTTATAATGAGAAATGAAGGTGTGGGGAGAAGCCCAAGTAGCTGCAGAACAAATCGAATCAATAGGCAGCCTATCTTGGAAAGCTATAGAAGTGGCTAAAGCTCTAGTTGAATGAGACCTGGGTTTGATGGCAACCGTTGATGTCTTATCTCATACACTAGGGTAATCAACGAAGTAAGCCATCTAGAGAGAGAGAGACTTTAGAAACTGGAAGGCCCATTCTACCTTCTGCATAGGAACAAACAGTTGGTCAGATTTCCTGAATTGTTTGGTCCTGTCTAAATAGTACCCAAGTTGGCGATGAATATCTAAACAGTGTAACATTTGTTCTGACCTATTAGAATAATTTGGGAAGAAAACAGGAAGCTCAATGGTTTGATTCAAATTTGCCAATGAAGCTACTTTGGGCAAAAAAGACGGATTAGTATGCAAGGACACCCTGTCTTTATGAAATACCAGATAAGGGGGTCGACTACACAGAGCATGGAGTTCGGAGACTCTTCTAGCTGAGGTGATGTCTACTAAAAAGAGTGTCTTCCAAGAAAGTAACTTCATAGAACATGAAGACGCAGGTTCAAAGGGGGGAAGAATTAAGGATGTCAGAACCAAGTTGAGATCCCATTGAGGAGGAGGATCTCTGATGGGTGGTTTGTGGAGAAAAACTCCCTTTAAAAAAGCCTTGCAGAGTTTGTGAGACATAATGGAGGACTCTGAGACTCCAACATTAAAGTTCGATATTGCTGCCAATTGAACTCTAATGGTAGATGGGGACGAACCTGAGTGGAAAAGTTCGGCTAGAAAGTCTAGAACTGTTTGAATAGAAGCAGTGAAAGGATCTATATCCTTTGACTGCGCCCAAAAGGAAAAACATTTCCACTTGCTAAGATAAATCTTCCGAGTGGAAGATTTATGAGAAGCTATCAAGATATCTCTAACTGAGTGAGATATCAAAGGAAGCCTGGCTAAAGTCGGAATTGGAGGAACCACGCTGTGAGGTTCAGAGAGGGGAGGGAGTGGTGCAACTGACCCGACTGATGGGTTAAGAGGTCTGGAACTGGGTCCAGATGCCTAGGTTGTTCCAACAGATAACGGTGGAAAAAAGGGAACCAAACCTGTCGAGGTCAGTAAGGGGCAATGAGGATCATGGAAGCTTCCTGAGCGATGGCTTTCTGTATCAGCTGGGATATCAGTGGGAAGGGAGGAAAGGCATACAGAAGTCCCGGGCCAAACGTGCACTAGAGCCGCCTCTGCTGGGTTGGCCTGGTTGGGGAAAGAGGGTGAAAAAATCGTCGCACTTGCTGTTTTGGGGAGTAGCAAAAAGGTTGCAGCAAGGCCTGCCCCACTTTCGAAATACTTTCTCCAACACTGAATTGTTCAGAGACCACTCGTGAGTTATGAGAATAGCTCTGCTCAATTTGTCTGCAATCACATTGGACTTCCCCGGGATGTGCGTTGCTAACAGAAATCGCTGAGAAGAAATCGCCCATTGCCACAGTCTGAGTGCCTCTCGACAAAGAGGGTAAGATCTGGTTCCGCCTTGTTTGTTGATGTACCACACTACAGACATGTTGTCTGTTTGAATTGCTATAGTTCCCTTGGGAAGAGAGTCTTGTAGGGCTTGCAACGCTAGAAGCACTGCTCTCATCTCCAGGACGTTTATGTGCAAGTGGCACTCGAACGGTTGCCACATGCCCTGGACTGTCCTGCCCTGGAAATGCCCCCCCCACCCGATCAGGGAGGCGTCCGTTGTCACTGTAGCAACCGGAGGGGAAGGGACGAAAGGTCTCCCTAGGAGGAGCTGAGGAGATGTGATCCACCAATAGGGATGATTCTTGCACGACTGAGTTATCCGAACAGGATGGGACATTGGGAGACTTTGGTAAGACCATTGTGTGAAGAGCATCCATTGTAAAATTCTCATATGGAAGTGAGCTAATGGTAGGAGAGGGATGGCTGCCGCCATAATCCCTAAGACTTTCAGGATCAGTCTGGCTTTGACTTTGTTGCTCTGCAAGACAAGAAAGACCTGTTTGTGTATGTCTGCTATCCTCTGCTCTGTGAGTCTGGCTGACATCTTGACTGTGTCTAGATTTGCGCCTATGAAGGTAATAACACGACAAGGCGACAAGACAGACTTTTCGTAGTTTATTGATATGCCTAGTGCCTGACATGTGTGAAAAGTGTAGTCTCTGGCGAGAAGTAAAAGATGCTTGGTGGGGACTGTAAGGAGCCAGTCATCTAAATAAGGAAACACCTGGAATCCTTGTCGTCTCAGGTGAGAGGCAACCACTGCCATGCATCTGGTAAACACTCTGGGGGGGCTGTAGTGAGACCAAAGGGCAGGGCTCTGAATTGAAAATGACTGGTTCCCAGCCTGAAGCGGAGAAATCTCCTGGAGCGTCGACTCATCTTGATGTGATAGTACGCATCCTGGAGATCTATCGAGCACATCCAGTTGTCCTGCCCCAAAAGGGGAAGAATGGACTGCAACGTGACCATCTGGAATTTTGTTTTCTTGACAAACTTGTTCAAGTTGCTGAGATCCAAAATGGGTCTCCAGTCCCCTGTTTTCTTTGAAACCAAAAAGAATTTGGAGTAGATTCCGGATCCTACTTGGTCTGCTGGAACTGGTTGAATAGCTCTTTTTTCGAGCAGCTTTGAAATTTCTAATGCTGCTTGCTCCCTTTGACTGGGTGGAACGTCTGGAAGGGATTTTTTGGACTGCTTCGGAATGAAAAGGAAAGGGATTCTGTAGCCTTCGGAAATGATAGACTGTATGCACTTGTCTTGAGTTAGGGATAGCCAGGCTTTTGGGTACAGTGACAACCTTCCCCCGACTGCCTCCGAAGGTGGGCAGTCGGGCAACACCTCAGGGATGCTGAAAGGGCTTGTCGGAAAAGGATTCTCGACTGCCCTGATTCTGCGGGCCCCCTCTGCCCCTGGGACGGCATCTACCATTGTTGTTCCCCCCTCTGCCTCTAGAGGAGAAACGACTCTGTGCGTCAGGCAATTCTCCTTGAGATTGTTTGCAGAACCACATCTTTCCCCCCTTCTGACCTTTGGGGTAAGGTCTAGAAGGAGTAGAAAAACGGACTCCGACTGCAGAAAGAGTCTTGCCATCAGTCTCGCACCTAGTCAGGGTTTCCTTCACTTGAGGACCAAAAAGGGATGATCCATCAAAGGGGGAATTAGTGAAGGACGCCTTAAAAGGGTCCGCAAAGTTACAATGCCGCATCCAGGCATGCCTACGCAAGGCTACACCTGTACCTGCCGCTCTACTTGCTCCATCCGCCACATATGAAAGGAGGCGCATGGAACAGTTGGTTATAGAATTAAGGGTAGCCAGCTGAGAGTTCATCCTATCCTGAAAACCCGCAGCTGTTGGGTCCTTCAACATTTCACTCGCTTCTTTGAGTAAATCCCTCTGAAGATGAGTAAAATGACACAGGTAATTCAGCGATCTCATAGTGAAAGTCGCTGACGAGAACATCCACTTCCCGTACCTGTCCATCGACCTAGACTCCTTGTTAGGAGGATGAACAGGCACCGAAGGATCAGCTAACTCCTTCTTGGTAGCCGCAGCCACCACCATAGCTAGCATCAACAGAGACGCCTTTGGTCAGAAATTCTTTATCCTTGGGGGCCGTGATGAACTTTGATGGTCTCCTGGGGGTGGGTTCCACTGAGTCAGGAGCCGCCCAAGCCTTCTTTGCCACCACTTGCATAAGGGGGTCAAAGGGAGGGGACACCCAGGAGGTGGAAGGGCAAGAGCCAAACGCCTCAAGATACACTGATTCATCCTCTGAAGGGTTGAGGGATGGCCAATTCCCCCTCTGTTTTAAGATTTCAAGGATGTCTACAAAGGAGACATCTTCAGAGGGGGAACGAGGGGAACCTTCAGAATCCTCTAAATCAGTGTCAGAGGTGACAGACTCAGGGGAGTCAATGTGCTTCCTCTTGCACTGCCTCTTCCTAGGGGGCTCTCCTACAGGGTCAGGAGAGGCCTCGGATGAGGAGGAGATCCCCACAGGGGAAACTTGAGGAGCTGGCTCTCTATGGTCGGGGATGAGAGAGTGAGTAGAAATCACCGGAGGCACCATAGGGGGAGGGGCAGAAAGAACCGACTGTGGAGTTGAACCTGGTTCCAACACGCTCCTCATGACCTCGAAGGCACCCCTGTCAGGCAGAGTCGGAGGTCTCTGTTCTGAAAAACTGGAAACCTCCCCCGGCACCGACAGTGATGGCTCCGAGGTTGATGTCGGAGCCGAACTCACCAGCGCCGAAGCACCGAGAGGGAGAGCGGTGTCGGACAAGGGTCCGATGCCACTCGCCCCCTCGGAGCCGACGAGGGAAGTCCGGCGCCGAGATTCTTCCAAGGAAGACATCGGAGCCGACGAGGGAACCGAAGACAAAGGTATCGGTTCCGACGCTACCACAGTTTCGGGTCCGAGCCGCCCCGGTTCCGAACTCAAAAGAGTCAGAGGAGGAATTTGAGTGATAGGAGTAGGTCTTGACTGTTGAGTCAGACTTTGAAGCATCTGGGCTAATGCCTCGGACTTAAGAAGTCGACTCACTACTCTCTGAAGGTCATGGTCCGATAACCTGGAAGACCTAGAAGAGTGGGATCTATGGCTCCGTTCAGACAGCAAGGGTGATGCTGGAGAGGAATGAACGGAGCCAATAGATGGAGATCGGACCTTTTCTAGATGTCGGTTCCGATAAAATAATCGGAGCCGACAGAGTAATGTCTTCCTCGGCTCCAGCCGGAGCCGAGGACACCGTAGGGGCTTGTATTCGAGATTCATCGGCTCCGGCCGGAGCCGATGTTCGAGTAGCCTTAGGGCCTCCAGAAGACGGCTCAGATGCTGGAGCCGAAGGTCTGGAAGACTTAGAGGGTTCCCCGATGACTGAGTCGAGGGACCTCAGGCTTAAGTAAGCCCCTTAAAATAAGTTTATTTTTTCGCTCCTGCAGGACTCTAGGGCTGAAGCCATGGCAAACAGCACATGAGTCCTGCAGGTGCAAAGGTCCCAGGCAGTACACACAAGAAGTGTGACCGTCTGTCAGAGACATCTTCTGACAGCACGAGTCACACTTCTTAAAGCCTGAGACCTTTGATTCCTTAGACATATCTAAGGGAAAGTGTAATCACACAAGCACACACACACACCGATTACACTTAGGAGTAATTTAAAATTAATTTAAAATAAATTATAGTAACTAGAAATAAAAATCACTACAAAAACACAGTCACTCAATAGGAAGGGAGGGACTGGGCCTAGGGCCCGAGGGAAAAATTCTAGTTATTTGTGGAAAAAAGGGGGTGGAAAGTTAACGGGAATGGGATAGACTATTTTCAAACTAACTATATAAATAAATAACTAACTTTAACAGGGGAAAAAAGGCTAAGAAACTAGTTCTTTACCCAAAAACTAACCTGAGCCAGTAGGAACACACCTCGATCGCTGTAGCGGCAAACGAGATCTGAGGAGTTACCGCCTAGCATTGTGGGATATAGGGAGCCTCGAGCCGGTGGAACTAGCTCTCGAGCTTTTAGAGTGGCCGAGTTGGAGCCGAGGATCGGCTCCGAACCCATCCAGCAAGAATGAAGGCGAGACTGACAACTTAACATTATGCTGTGACAGCGACAAAGCAGATTTTTCGAAATTTAAGGTTATGCCCAACTGGGAGCACAGTGATAGTGTAATCCCTGGCGTGAATCAGTTGATGCTTGGTGGTGGCGGTGAGGAGCCAGTCGTCGAGATATGGAAACACTGGAATCCTAAACATCTCAGGTGAGCCGTGACAACTGCCATGCAATCTGGTGAACACTCCAGGGGCTGTGGTGAAACCAAAGGGCAGAGCTCGGAATTGGTAGTGACTGGCCCCCAGCCGGAAACGCAAAAGATCTCTAGAGGGCCTGGCCATTTTTATGTGGTAGTACACATCCTTGAGATCTATCGAGCACATCCAATCACCCGTTTCGAGAAACGGGATTATCGAGTGAAGCGTGACCATCTGGAACTTTTCCTTTTTGACAAAGGAGTTGAGATTGCTGAGGTCTACGGTAGGCCTCCCATCCTCTATTTTCTTTGGAACTAAAAAGAACCTGGAGTAAGTTCCGGATCCTATTTGGTCCGCTGGGACTGGCTGGATGACTTTTTTTCCAGCAGCCTCTGAATTTCTACAGCTGCTAGACTCCACAGACTGGGTGGAACGTCTGGGATTCTTGTCCAAATGGAAGGGAATTCTGAAAAGTGAATGATGTAGCCTCTGGTGATTATGCTTTTTACCCAGGGAATCTGATGTAATTCCTAGCCAGGTGTCTGGGTATAAAGCTAAGCGACCCCCGACTGCCTCCAGAGTAGGATGGTCGGGCCTCCTCTCAGGAGCGCTGATAGGGTTTGCCAGGAACTGCCCCTGTCACCCTGGTTCTGTGGACCCCTCTGCCACCTGGGCAGCGTCTACCATTATACCCCCTCCTCTGCCACTGGAGGGGGTTTCAGTATGTGTGTTCTGGAAAGCTCCTTGGGACTTTCAGAACCACATTTTTCCACCTCTCTGCCCTTTGGGGTATGGTCTAGTGGGGGTGGAAAAATGGACTCCTACGGCAGATGGAGTCTTTCCTTCCTGCTTACACCTAGTGAGTGTTTCCTTGACTTTGGGCCCAAACAAGGAAGAGCCATCAAATGGGGTATTCACAAAGGAAGACTTGAAGGCTTCCACAAAGGAGCATAAGCGCATCCAGGATTGTCTCCGCAGAGCTATCTCTGAACCCGCTGCTCGGCTCAATCCCTCGGCTGCATAAGAAATGAGCCTCATGGACGAGTTTACAATGGAATTAAGGGTGTTAAGGTGTGCCTTCACTTTCTGGGAGACAGCATCACCTGTGTTGCCCTGTAGAGCATCTCCAAGCTCTTTTAGGAGATCTCGTTGAAGACGGGTAAAATGGGTTAAATAGTTAAGCGATCTCATTGCAAATGTTGCAGAACTAAAGATGCGTTTCCCATATCTGTCCATTGTCTTGGAATCTCTATTAGCAGGATGGACAGAGGAAGAGGTGTCTGATGGTGGCCGCCGCCACCACCGTGGCATCAACAGGAATGCCTTTTGTGAGAAAGGAATTATCCTGAGGGCAGGTAATAAATTTGTTGGGTCTCCGAGGGACCGGTTCCATAGAATCAGGAGACTCCCACGCCTTTTGAGCGATCAAGTCCATTAATTCATCGAAAGGTGGAGTAACCAGGAGGTGGAGGGCTGAGACCCAAAAGCCTTCAGGAGCACTGACTCATCCTCAGTAGGGGTAAGGGACTGCCAGTCACCCCTCTGCCTTAGTATTTCAAGGATATCTGCAAAAGAGACATCCTCAGAGAAGGACCGTGGGGACCCTTCTGATTCCTCCAAGTCGGTATCTGATGTTAAGGATTCCTGGGGGAATCTAAATGCCTCCTCTTACACAGTCTTTTCCTGGGGACTTCATCAGTGGGGGCATCTGGTGAAGTCTCAGTCAAACAAGGGTCACCCAATGGGGTTACCTGAGGCTCTGGGTCTCAACGCTTAGTGGGAACTTGTGGTGTAGAGATAGAGTGCAGCCCTTTAGGGGAGGAAGAGGAAGGAACTGAAGAAGTGAGGGTCTTAGCAGATATGACCTTCCTCATGGCATCGAAGGCACCGGTTTCCCGACCAGAGGAGTCCGCCGGTTCTGAAGAAGATGGCAGCCTCCCAGGGGCCGAGACCATGGGCTTCGAACCAGAGGACAGAACCAAGCTCATCTGCACTGAAGCCCCGAGAGGAATAGTCAGAACTGAAGCATCGGTTCAACTCCCCCCCCCCTCAAAACCAGCGAGAGAGTGTCGGCTCCGTGACTCTTCGATTGAAACCGAAGAAGTCAAGGTCGAAGGAGCCGAGAGCACTGGAACAGGCCTCGGCTCCAAGGGTTCCATCACTATCGTATCCTCTCTTTCCACCTCTGAAGGTTCAACTGGCCTCGGAGGAGGAGCAGAACTCGTGGATAGAGGGGTCGTAGGCTTCAAAGCCAACTGCGTCGAAGCTGCAAGCAATTTGGCCAGGGCTGGGTTCACCAAAAGTCTCTGTACCTCTCGGTCCACATCGATGTCAGAAAGGGCACCGGAAGAACGTATCGAAGGAGCCAAAGAAGCCACTGACTTAAGGATCGGAGACTTCAAACCCTCCGACACCGGTTCCAACACAATGACTTGGCTCTGAGGTAAGATCTCCAAAGGTTGTTGAAACGGCAACCGAGTCTTGCCAGAGGTGCTCGGAGCCGAAGACTTGTGCTCCGAAGACACCTTAGATGACTTTGACCCCTTCGAGGACTTGGAGGTCTGGTCAGTCTTATCCAATATATCCTGGAAGTCCGATTTCAACAGTCCTCTATCTACCAATTTCCTTCTCCTCTCTAATAACACCCTACCACTGAAGGAATGGCAGATAGAGCAATCCTCCTGTAAATGTAGCGGACCCAAACAATGAACACAAGAACTATGATTATCTGTGATGGACATCTTTTGTCCACAGTCACACTTTTTAAACCCAGATTTTTGCTTCTCTGACATTATGAAAAATTGTCCAATAACACCACAAAAACAGCTTAGAAGTTCAGATCCCTAAACTGCAATAACTATAGAAAGGGATACGACAAAGATAAAACAAGCACTCATTACAGAATATAAGGGGATAGGGTATTAAATTTGACAGAGCTCTGTCAAGTAGAGTAAATCAAGAAGGCTAAAGGCCTAGGAGCAAACTGCTCCGAACTAAAAAACAAAATACCAGCTTAGATTACCTACTCTAAACCACCAAAAAGGAAGAAAAATGTGAAGCCTCACTAAATATCAGATCCCTGATAGATATTAAAAGTCTAAATATGTAAATATATAATAAAAAGAAAACTGGCCCGAGCTTCTACAGAAGATCGTGTGATCCACTGCAGCGGCAAACTAGATCTGGGGTTTGGCAGCAGAGCATCATGGGATAGGGACTGTGTCTCGAGCTTCTAAGAGATCTAGAGCTTGGAAAGCGGCCGACTAGGAGCTGATGGATCGTTTCCGAACCCACGTGTAAGAACAAACGGTGAGACTGAACAACTTCATATTGGGAGGGTGGCCTAATGGTTAAGGTGTTTGCCTTACAAACACAAGGTGCAGGATTTGAGTCTCACAAGGGATAACTGGCTAGGCTTAAAATGGCTCACAAGGGCAGTTAGCTTAGTACTAACCTATGAACCTATGAACATCAATATAATAACAGCTATGAATTAAAAATTGTGCTGTAATGTAATTATTTAGATTTAACTTCAGCAACTGACAGGATCATACAGAAAACACTGATCAATAAATTAGAACAACTAGGTATTGGTGTACTCTTGATAAGATGGATAGTTGCATGGCTTACAAATATGACATTAAGTATCATACAGCAACTGGACAGGTGAAATTTCTGGTTACAGTCAGGGTGTCCCACAGTGCTCTGTCCTAGGCCCTTGCTTGTTTAGATTGTATCTTTCAGACCTAACCTTTTCATCTGAGGTATTTTATAACCTATATGCAAATGACCTGAAATTTTATAAACTGATTTCATGTGTTACAGATAAGGCATGTCTGCAAAGAACTTGACTAAATTGACCATTTGGGCACAGAAGAATAATATGCTAATAAATACATCAAAAACTATGCATAAGAGATTTGGGAGACATACACTGAAAGGTGAATATTTAATACAGCACACAGTGATTGAAAAATGTAGATTCATTTAAGGACCTGGGTATATGGGTAGATACAGCTTTGAATTTTTCTAATCATATCAACCAACTGGTTAATGACAGTTGTTATAGAACTATAGGCTGTATAAAAAGATAAATCTAGGAAATCAGAAATAGTTGTTTGCTGGTTACATCAGACCCAAACTTGTGTATGGAATAACAATATGGAAACCTTATAAGAAAAATGGCGTGAGTAAACTGGAAAGAGTACAGCAGAAATATACCAAGGACATCCATGGATGTGAAAAGTTTAAGTTATTATGAAAGACTAAAATATCTGAACTTGCACAATGACTCTTAGATATCTAAGAGGAGATCTTATTCAGGTATATAGGGCATTTACAGACCAATTATCTCTGGGAATGTTTGGGGTTATCAAAAAGTACTACAGAATCATCACATCAGACAACCTATGTAGAAAATTCTATATGAATGATAACTGTACTAATTGGTTCTCTGACACAGCAGCTGATGCATGGAACAGACTACCAAATTACATTAAAGCAAGTAATCATTTAGATATTTTTCAGAACAGTCTGGACACTAATTAGGGGAACAAGTGTTTTGGTATATTGGCAGGCTAGAATGGCATTAATGCCCATGCCTGAAATATTTGTATGTATGTATGCCAGTATTAATTTGTATATTCCACTGATCATATTACAGCTTGTACCCATTTCCCTCCACTAGTCTTGACCCATCTTGTATTCTCATTTAAAAGCCTAAAATTCCTACATTATTGAATTAACAGGACACTGCTCCTGAAGACACAGACAGCATGCAAGTAGGAGACTCCTGGAGTAATGGTATGACAAGACTGGAAAGAACAAAAAACATGCACACGCTTTTAATGTCCATACAGAACAGTAAGGTAAGTATCATCAATGCATAAACAAAGCTGATCTTGCTTTAAAAATCTCTTAAATGTGACTTTTCTCAAAACTCTTTGTCAAGTGTCATAATGGAAGCTTCTTTGTTTTGCAGAAAATGAACTCTCTCACCAACCATGTTCAAATAAAGAAAGAGTTGTTCCAGCACACAGAAAGTAAACAGATAGATGCACCAAACCATAGTTTATTTCTTAACGTGAGGAACAGCATCACTGCAAACAAAAAAAAAAAAACTCTTACCAAGCCTGCAGATTTGACTGCTGTCCTGTGGATTACACTAGGGTCAGGTGGTAACATTACAGGCTTGCTGACTAATGGAACAGCAGGACGTCGCTGACTAGGTGAACTTGGTGCAAATAGCTATGATTTGAAAGTTTATATAAATGGTTAAAAATGTCAGTCATGAATAAAAATATAACACTGGCACTTATACTGCATATGTTCCATACCTGCACAATTTTGCATTTCAGAATGTTAAATGTTTCTTACAAATTACATAATGATAGACTGATTACACTGTATAGAAAAATATATGTCATGTATAATGTTTGTAAATGTGAACTAACTGATATGGTTTCTTTGCTTTAGTATAAATGTGGGTTTACCTGTGTCACGGGTGATAATTCAATGAAGGCGTTTTAAGAAAAGAAAAATACATAATCATAATGATGTCATTATATGTACTTTAGTTATAAGTGTAACAATAGCTACAGGAGTAAACTCATGACTAACTATAACTTATGACTAAGCTTGTACTAATGACTATACGTGAATGTTAAATTTTTCCTTTAGTAGTCATATGTGCATGCACCCACTAACAAAGCCAGTTTGTGATGCCGGTTTACAGTCATGTTTTGTTTTCTAAAACAAAACCACAACAATGACATTTTAAGTAAGACTGTTCAGCAGTAACAAATTTTCTAGTCAGTTTTTGTTCACAAATTAGATGTTTTTAGAAATAAAAACATTTTCTTTGTCTTGGGTTTTGGTGTGATAAGCACATATTTGTTTTCATTTCTCTGGATTTTAACAATGTTTAGAGAACAGGCAAAGTGAGTGTCTTCACCCTGACTGGAGAAAGAACAGTATCCAACAGAGTGCTAATGTACTGGTAATTCCAAGTAAAAAACAAGGTTGATAATTCACTGTAACATATTAAAGTGTTAATGAAAGACATAAAAAGCAAACAACCTTCATTTATTTTTGCCAGCCAAGTGTAACTTTGTTGTTTGGGGAGGTAAAATTAAAAAAAAAAGGTAAATTAAATTAAAAAGTAACATGCACGAGTGTGTGTGTGTGTGTGTATATGTGTGTGCCTGTACATTTCAGTGTCAATAAGACAGCATGAATAAGAGAGAAAAAAAGACATTGCATACCAACTTTGCACACATTACCTAAACAATAAGAAGTATGAGACTCTGATGTTTGGCATTACTGAATATGTTTAACCCCATATAACTTACCAGCAAATAAAACATTCTACCAGGGATAGAGAAGGGCTATGCAGCAAAATCAGGGACAATTAAGAGGCATGGGGGAGCTGCAATGCCTTACATTCTATGAGGGGTTTTCATTCATTTCATCACAGTGAGACATCTGAGCAATATTCACTCAGCAGAGCAGCTGTAAGTGCTGCCCAAGAATGTGTGTGTGTTTTTCCATGTATATGTGTTTCTGAGTCTATCTTTGCTTTTGAATGTGTGTGTGTGTGTGTGTGTGTGTGTGTGTGTGTGTGTGTGTGTGCGCGCGCGCGCAGACATTTACATAACTCAACTTTCAAATGTAATACTTCCTCCAACAATTACATATGCAACAGCAACTTTGAGACATTAAGTGGTGGAACTATTTTCATCAAAAATATATACAAAAAAATCTATACAGCAAGAAAAACAAAATAAAATACAAAACAATTTAAAATAGAACCCATTCTCTAAACAAAATAGTGTCTTCTGGATGGGTATTATCAAATAATTAATGTTCACCCAGAGGTGGTAAGGCTTACACAACACCCCTGGACATGTGTTAATTCCCTGAAATGGCTGACAACATAAAGGGATTAAGCAACTCTTGTACATACACTGAAGGCATAACCAAAGTGAATTAAGAAAAAAAAAAAAATATATATATATATATATATATATATATATACTTTTTTTTTTTTGGGTTCACCTTCAAAACATCTAAGTTTCATAACATCGAATTTCAAATCACTGAGACCATAACATCGAAAACCCAAAACATCTAAAACTCATATAATATCAAATTTCATAACACTGAAAATGTATACTATCAAGTAGAGTATCATCAAACATATAGATGTTATAGTTTAATCTGTTAATCTTATGGTATCATTACAAGATGTTGTAGTTTTTATTTATATAGTTATTATTTATATAGTGTAGGAATTTATTATATTTATATAATGTTTATTTTGCCACTCTGTACGTGTTTTTAGGCCATACAGCTAACTGATTTAGACATTATGTGTACATTCTTTATGGTGAGGGCGATACAGTGGGGGTTAGGAAATTAACTTTTTCCCACTATAGTGCGATCTTGAAGTTGGTAAATTTTAATTTAGGGTGGGTGTGGGGGGCAGAGCCCCCCACATGGGGGTGCAGGGGGGCTTATCCCCCCCTGCAGAAATGTAGTAAAAAGTGTGTTTGTTAGTTTGGTGTTGTTATAGGTGGAGGGGATGTTATTTACATGTGCTTTGTAGTTTTCGATGTGATGCAAAGTTTCAGTGTTCTGAGTTTTCGATGTTATGAGTTTTAGATGTTTTGGGTTTTCAGTGTTACGGTCTCAGTGTTTTGAAGTTCGATGTTATAAGATTTACATGTTTTGAAGGGGAACCATATTTTTTTGACTGTGATACAGTTATGCAGTTTGGTAGCCTAGAAACTTTATTGATTACATAGACAATTTACATCAGGAGCTACCACGTTGACTCCTGTCTTATTCTATATATTAACTAATTTTATTTTCTTTTTCAGGCAACCTCTGCGTCCCAACCCGGAGAATAAGTATTCCTGCTAAAGTGTAAAATAATAGTAGACCTTTAGCAATATCGCAGGAACACAACGGCTTGACACATCAAATATAAGAATAATCCACTCATCCAAAAAGAACAATGGCTCCACATAAAAAACAGGAACGTTCTTTATTTAACGATCAGTGAGCGCTTTCACCCATAGAGGGCTTCATCAGACTGTACAAAACTGGTTGTAAGGCACAGCCCTTAAATAATCAAGTCAATTAAGAAATGTACGCTCAATTAAAAAATCTAAGAGGTGGCAAAGCTTTTAACAAAATGTTAATGAAACATCCACATATTCAAATCAACATTATTACAAACAGTGTTTTTAAATAAAGGACATGCCTAACTAAAAACTGCTTAAGAGTTGTCATTTATCTAAAATAGTATTGCATGCTTTTATTCATTTTATTTTAGAGACTGTTTAGCAAATGCTTCAAACTATTGCAATACTAGCTAAAAGCCACCAGATGGAGGTGGTTCTTAAATTGCAAAATACATTATTCAAGTAAAAATTAATGCTAGAGCTTTTACCATAAGTATAAGTTAAGGAAAAGTTTGCTATAAATTGTTTAAAATTTTTTTAAAAAATGATAAAAATGAAAATAATAATAGTAGAGGTGCCAGTAGATAAATCCATAGTGCTGAGGTACAAGTATAGATGGATTTATAGTAATATGTACATTGACAGAAACTATAGTACCTAATCAGTCCATATAGTATGTTTCATGGAAGTTATGAACAAAAGATAATGAGTACAATTGATGTAATCCATAATCATACTGCTTCTTTCTTATAATTAAGAGATCCACATGATATAATTCATGAAAATAATGTCAATAATAATTATGAACAAAAAGTAAGTACAGTAGGTACATTCCATAATCTTATTGCTTCATTGTCATAATTAAGAGGTCCACATAGTATTAACAATATATTTCATGAGAAATGATGGTATTAAAAATTATAGACAAAATGAGCAAAGTTAATACTATCGCTTGGAAATTTTACCTAATCTCCTCTTTTTAAGAAAGGGATAAATGTTGATTTTGTCATTTTGTCATTCAAACCTGGAGGGTGATCAGCCTTACAACGAAGGCTGATCACCCTCCAGGTTTGAATGACAAAATCAACATTTATCCCTTTCTTAAAAAGAGGAGATTAGGTAGAATTTCAAAGCAATAGTATTAATTCTACTTATTTTGTTTATAATTTTTAATACCATCATTTCTCATGAAATATATTGTTAATACTATGTGGACCTCTTAATTATGACAATGAAGCAATATGATTATGGAATGTACCTACTGTACTTACTTTTTGTTCATAATTATTATTGACATTATTTTCATGAATTATATCATGTGGATCTCTTAATTATAAGAAAGAAGCAGTATGATTATGGATTACATCAATTGTACTCATTATCTTTTGTTCATAACTTCCATGAAACATACTATATGGACTGATTAGGTACTATAGTTTCTGTCAATGTACATATTACTATAAATCCATCTATATTTGTACCTCAGCATTATGGATTTATCTACTGGCACCTTTATTATTATTATTCTCATTTTTATCATTTTTTAAAAAATTTTTAAACAATTTATAGCAAACTTTTCCATAACTTATACTTATGGTAAAAGCTCTAGCATTAAGTTTTACTTGAATAATGTATTTTGCAATCCAAGAACCACCTCCATCTGGTGGCCTTCAGCTAGTATTGCAACAGTTCGAAGCATTTGCTAAACAGTCTCTAAAATAAAATGAAATAAAAGCATGCAATACTATTTTAGATAAATGACAACTCTTAAGCAGTTTTTAGTTAAGCATGTCCTTTATTTAAAAACACTGTTTGTAATAATGTTGATTTGAATATGTGGATGTTTCATTAACATTTTGTTAAAAGCTTTGCCACCTCTTAGGTTTTTTAATTGAGCGTACATTTCTTAATTGACTTGATTATTTAAGGGCTGTGCCTTACAACCAGTTTTGTACAGTCTGATGAAGCCCTCTATGGGTGAAAGCGCTCACTGATCGTTAAATAAAGAACGTTCCTGTTTTTTATGTGGAGCCATTGTTCTTTTTGGATGAGTGGATTATTCTTATATTTGATGTGTCAAGCCGTTGTGTTCCTGCGATATTGCTAAAGGTCTACTATAATTTTATTTTCTACTTTAAATGTATTACTTGACACACCTTTGAATTCATATGAACAAGGCACTACAACTGAGACAGTGTTTCTGTTGCTGAAATATAACGGTAATTTCAGCTTTATTAGCCTGCTGGCTTCCTTTAATTGTCAAATATAAATGATATGTAAAGACCTAGCAAGTACATTAAATTGCACTTGAAATAATGAGATAAATATTTTTAGCTGAATTACATATGGATACACACACACATACCACACTTCATATGAATGAAAGTTCGGACAACTGCAAACTGAGCTATTATGTTGATAAATTTTGTTAAACAATTAAAGCAGTCAGATATTTATTTGCCATTTGTTAACCGGGGTAGTCCACTGGGCCATAAAGAGTCCATTTTCAGTGGAGGCCCGGGGAGAAAAGCTCCACTGTAAATAGAAAGATTGTACATTAACAGAAATGTTGTAGTAACTAGAAGAGTTAATAAAATTCACATAAAAGAGTTATGCACACAATGTAATATGTACAGAAACTATAACATTTGTAGACTTTATACAAACAAGATTAGAAGAGTTATACAATTCACAGTAAAGAAGTTTTCACACACTGTTATCAGTACAGATAGAATAAAAAATATCTCTAGACTTTATACACACTATGATTCAAAGATAACATATTAGCTATTGGCATAACTTGCTATTGAATTTATAGTCATGAAGTGGAGAATTATCATGGGGATAGTTAGCAGAGGATTGATAGCAGGAGGATTTCCAGGCAGAGGAGAGATAAGAGTGTAGAGAAGATTTAAAGGTGGCATGGTTGTGGATAGTTCTGAGGGATGGTGGGAGGGCATTCCACTTTTTGGCGAGTGAGAAAGAGAAGATAAGCTGTCCAGGTGAATGCTTTGACTTGTACACCTGAAGGAGGTTTGTGTTCTCGGATCTAAGGGGCCTGTTGGGAATGTAAGAGGTTAAGATGGAACTAAGGGATAGGCAGTTAGAGGGTTTAAAGATAAGTTTGTGGGTGGTGGTAAGTTGTACATAGTCTAGGTAGTTTGGAAGTTCAAGCCAATTTAAATACTGGAAAGAGTTACAGTGGTGGGAGGAGTGTCTTCATTTAGTTGCAAATTTGGATATCTTGTTGTAGCAGGTTTCTAGCTTGGCTGTTAAAAGAGGACTGGAGGTTGGTCAGTATTGGTGAACCATACATGAGGAAGGGGAGGAGGTAGGTAGATGCTATTGTTTTTCTAGAGGAGTGGGTTAGGTATTGGTTATTCCTGTAGAGCAATCCCAGTTTCTGATATGTTTTTCTGATATTTTGTTGTATATGATTATCAAATTTTAGTTGTTAGTCTATAACCACCCCAAGGAGTTTTGAGTGGGGAACAATTTCAATTTGGGAATGGTTAAGGTATCCACCTACCTCCTCTCCTCCCTCATGTATGGTTCACCAATACTGACCAACCTCCAGTGGTTATGTAGATTTTGATGGGGTGAAGATCATGATTTTTGTTTTGTTTGGGTTTAGGGCTAGGTGGTTAGTTTTCATCCAGTTTTCGGTGGTGGAAAAGGCAGATTGTGTTTTGGCTACCAGGTCTGGGATTGAGTCGGATGAGCAGATGACTGTACAGTCGTCTGTGTATTGAATTATGTCTGAGTTGGGAACAGAGGTGCGGAAGGGATTGATAAAGATGTTGAATAATAAAGGTCCAACTATTGAGCCTTGAGGCACTCCAGTAAGGGTGTTGAGATAGGGTGAGTAGGAATTTTGCCATTTGACTGCTTGTTGCCTGTCAGAAAGGTAGCTAGAGAACCAATTTATTGTGGCAGGAGAGAGATGGAAGTGGGAGAGTTGTGATAGTAGTAAGGGGTGGGAAATGGTATTGAAGGCCTTTGAGAGGTCCAGGAGTATGGCTGCGACAGTTTTTCTTGAGTCACAGACCTTGGGGCAGTGATGGTGCTATGGCCTGGCCTGGTCAAAAGCAGTGCTGGGATGGAGATAGGAGGTGGTTATGTGACAGATGGGGCATGACTTGAGAGTGGATGCATTTTTCTAGTATCCTGGAGATTGGGGAGAGGATGGCAATAGGGCGGAAGTTGGTTATATCATGCTTTTTTTCCACACTTGTGTAGAGGGAGAATATAAGCTTTTTTCCACAGATTGGGTACATAAGACTCCTGTGTGGAACTATTAATCAGGATTCTGACAGAGTAAGTGATGACAGTGGTGGCTATCTTTAGGAAGGTGGGAGGAAGATTGTCAGGAGCATTAGAGCAGGGTTTAAGCTTTAGAAGTAATCTTTTTACAGTTGGGGTGGAGATGGGTTGTAGTGTAAGGTTGGTGGGAGAGGAAGGGTAGAAGTCAGCGGAAGGAGGGGAGTGTTGGGATGTAAGAGAGGGGGAGCTGGGGGAAGGTGTGCTATTAGTATTGCTAGTGTTAGGAAAGGAGGCTGTGATATCAGCTATGTAGTTTATGAAGAAGGAATTAAAAAGGGATGCTATTTCTAAGGGAGATTTGTCTGGGTGTGGACATGGATTTACCTTGGTACCAGGGTTAAAGAGGGAGGAAATGGAATTCCTGATTTTTTGGGGGGTTCTAACTGTGGTTGGATTGAAGTTTTGTGTAGTATGTTTGTTTATCCTTGTGGACTAGTTCTTTACTTGGTTGCGGAGTTATTTAAAAATCGATACGGCATCTTGATTTTTGTTTCTTCTGTAGGACTTCAGGGTTTTGTCCCTAAGGTGCATGATATCCTTAGTAGGTTTGGTCAGCGAAGGGGCACAGTTGCTCTTTATTCTCTTCCTTCAAACTAGTGCTTGTTAGTTAAGTGAGTTGATGAAGGTAGTGTTGGAGTAATTGACAGCATTGTCTATTGGGACTATTTTTAGGATGTTCCAGTTTATGGTTTGGACGGTTTTGGAGAAGAGTACTGGGTTGAAGTTTGTTAGGCTGCAAAATTCCTTATAGTGGTGTAGGAATTGTAGGGAGCTTGAGGGCTGGGGGATATATGCAGGGAAGTGGTCACTTAAGCTGTCAGGTAGGGTGCCTATTTCTGATATTTTGTTGAGGTGGGTGACTAGTATCCAGTCCAGAATGGACCCAGATGTGAAGTCTTTGCATGGTTTGGTTGGGGAGTTTACTAGCTGGGTAAACTTGAATATGTTTAAGTTGTGGGTGGTGGGCTCTGAATGTATGCTAGTCCAGTTGATGTTTACATCTCCAAGGATGACTGTTTCATTGTTTATGTTGGACAAAACCAAGGACAGTATTTCTTCAAGGACTGGAATATTGTTTCCTGGAGGAATATATAGACTGATGAGGCAGAGGTTTTTGTTGTTGTTTATTTTTTAGAAAGGTAATTATTATTTCGGCATTGGAGAACTTGGGGATGTGGCTGGACTATGGTGTTATGGTGAGTGAATTTGCAAACATTATTGCAACTCCAATACCTTTTCTGTTGGGTCTATCAGTTCTGAGTATCTGATAACAGAGGGGGTAGAATTTCAGAATCTTTAATATAGGTTTAAGCTAGGTCTCTGTTAAGGCGATGATGTCAGGTTGGTTGTGGGAGAGCCATGAATGGAAGTTGGGAATTTTGTTTTGGAGGCTTCGGGTATTTATTGTTACTAAGTAGAGAGATTTGTGGGGATTGGCGTGATTAGGAGGTCTGGGGCTCTTGTTTGAGGTTTGGTGGGGACCAGGGTTTGGGTGAATACTGCCAGAAAAAGGTAAGGTGGAGGGACGGAGCATGGACTTTGGGTGTTTTGTCTAGTGGTTTGTTTGAGGCAGGAGTAGTAGAGGGGTTTGCATTATGGCAGCTAGGGAAGCTGCAACTGGATGAGTAGGAACAAGTTTTTATTTTAAAGTGGAGGATAGTAGATGTTTGAAGGAGGTGAGGGGATATGTTTGAGTAGCTGATGGCCTTTCTGAAGATAATTATGGGGATGGTGGGTGAACTCGGTGAGACAGTAAAGGAAGGAAGGGTGGTAAGGTGTAATGAAGTGATGAGGAGGGGAGGAGAGGCATACTAGTTTGAGTTGTGTATGAATGTGACAGATATGGATGGTTGCAGTTAAAGGTGATGTTGTTAAATAAAGTAAGGTAATGTTAGTGAGGAAAATGAAGGAGGCTATGGTCAGTAGAAATAGAGATGTGTGTGCTTGTGTTAAGTAGTGTAGATGTTATTAGAGGTAGGGTATGGTGAGGGGTAGTGGACGAACACAGTAGTGGTATGGAGGGGTGGGGTGCTTTGTGGTTGGTGTTGAGAATAGGGAAGGAGTTTTGTGAGTACAAGTTTGGATGTAGTGGGGGTGGATGGATATTGGGGGCAGGAGAGGGAAGCGGAGTTCGCCTGGAGGGCGAACGGAGCGGGAAGAGCCAAGTCTCAAGTCTTGTGAGCAGAAAAATAATCAGTAAGTAATGGCTTTGTTTTAGTGTGTCAGTAGGAGCATTCTGGAGCACAGCTAACCTATAAATGGTTCAGATGGATGTTACAGTGTGACTGTGTTTAAGGAGGACAGAGAAAGCAAACTCGAGGCAGAGAAAGTGGAATATATTGGGAAGTTGTTGGGGGGGGCTAACTTCATCCCGGTGATGCAAGTAGCCGGAAGAGACAGAGCAGGCTAAAATTAGATTAGTTTGCAAAAATAGTTCTGCAGTGAGATGAATTAAACATACATTGTTCTAAGGCAGGCTGTAGCAAGTTGCAGGTAACTGGGTAGGGTCCATTAGCTTTTGTACAGCAGAAAATAAGGTGGTCCAAGTCTAGAATGCAAAAACAAAAATAAGAACAATGGTGAGAAACAGGGCAAGGGGCCAGAGTAGAGTTAGTTTATATGTAGCTAGGTGGAGAGAGTAGATGTAGCTAGGTGGAGAGAGTATCGTAGCAGAGATTTCTATGAGGAGTAAGTACTGGAGGGGGGATTAGCAAGGGAAAAGAATTGGGTGAGATATGAAGCTTATTTGAGAACTTGAGCCACTGATAAAGCCAAAGTCTT
Source organism: Protopterus annectens (assembly GCF_019279795.1). Classification (NCBI taxonomy): domain Eukaryota; kingdom Metazoa; phylum Chordata; order Ceratodontiformes; family Protopteridae; genus Protopterus; species Protopterus annectens. Next base: position 286,452,152 of record NC_056743.1, read on the forward strand.
GGAAGAATGAGCTCTGACCTAGCCTAGAACTGTTTTGTTGCATGTGTATGAAAAAAAGGTAAAAGCATAGGACAATCACTTGGAAATAGTCTGCTTTGATGCAGGTTGCCCCTTCTTTCCTTCACAAGAAAAGAACAATTTATCATAGATATTAAAATATTTTCTTCTATCAAGATAGTATCCTCTCTGCCTCAGTTTTAGGTTTTGGAAAAATGTCAGGGACCACTGTTGCTTGGGCTAGAAGGGAGACACCACAATGAGCATAGGAGAGTCCTTATTTATTTAACATTTGTTGACCAGGAAAATCTGACTATGACAGAGCCTATTTTCAGTTGCGACCCAGGGAGAAATGCTCCAGATGTATGTCTTTGGAATGTGGGAGGAAACTGGAGCACCCGGAGGAAACCCATACGAATGCAGGGAGGACATGCATACTCCACACAGAAGGTACCCCAGACAAGAATCTAGCCAGAGAACCTCTTGCTGTGAGGTGACAACATTAACTACTGTACCACTGCGCTGCCTTTTGAGTCTTCAGAATGACTGTGGATATTTTTGAAAAGGGTTGAAAAACATACACAAACACTTCTGTCCAAAGAAAAGGAAAAGCATCTGTTTTCCAGGCCTTTTTGCATGGATTCCTAGAGCAGAATTTTGCCAAATGTTTGCTGTGACCAGAGGTAAAAAGACCTATGGTTCAGTTTCCATTCAGTCATGCTCAGCTCGTCTACCACAATATTTTGTTCTGATGGTATGTAACATGCCTGTATTGTGCTGAAAAGCTATATTCCAGGCTGCCATGGTCAGGCTGCACAGAGGGTGGGACCTGGTTCCACCATCTGTTTATGTACCACATCACTGTGATATTGTAAACACTTGCAATGGTCTTGGGGACCAAGGATGACTGAGAGTGCTGACAGCATTTATAAGTGCTAGCATCTCTTTTAGGTTCATGTGTTTCAGTCTGTCTTTTCTTTTCCAAAGATTCTACAACTTTATCCACACAGGCACTGCTCTTTAATTAAAGTCTGAGTCATCTGTTGTTACAGACTATGCTGGAGATAAAGGGGAAAATGGGAGACCTGGATGCTGATAAAATTGACTTGTCCAGCAATGAATCTCCCTTCTCACAAACACCAAAACTGGAACCTGGAAAGTCAGGGATGTTGATTTTGGGATCATACAGATGTTAGGTACCACTAAATTGTTCTCACGTGGAGTCTTGCCAAAGGAATCATGATGCAGTAAGACCCAAAATCCTGAGAAATTCCATTGCTGAGATAAAAAGACTCAGGAATAGATCTAGATACAGATTTTTTCATGTGGCAGACATGCTCTTTGATCTGAGGTATCCAGGAGACAGCCCAGGAAAACAATCCTGTGAGAAGGCGTTAAACATGGCTTTTGTACATTCTCTTGGAACCCTGGTCTGTGTAGGTGATCTCTCACCCAAGTTAAGAGATTTCTGACACTTTCAAAAAGACTCTACACAGATAAGCAAGTCACCTAAATAAGGAAAATTGTGAATGACTTGCACCCTGCAGTAGACTTTCAATGGAGTTAGGCACTTTGTGAAAAACACTGGATTCGTGAATAGTCCAAAGGGTAATGAGGAGAACTGAAAGTGTGATCCAGACAGAGAAAATATTAAGAAAGGTCTGATCTAGAGTACATACAAGTGATGATCTGTATCTTTTAAATCTAGGGTCAGGAGAAAAAAATCAAATGTGCTAACAACCTGTAAACTTGAGCACTCTGGCACCAAAATCATTCTTGTACAAAACCTTTCTCCTAGCTTATTAAGAGAAGGAGGGATCATTTCTATCAACCCCTGAGTCAGCAGATGCTGAATGATATGATGGGAAAGAGGAGACTGATCTGGAGGATGATGAAGAAGAATCCCTTTGCAAGCAAGGAGAGACTCCCACTGCCATCTGTAACTGAAGAATCACTTTCAGAGACTATTTGTCTGAAACTCTCTATTGCCAAAGAAAGAAACGGATGTTCAGATTTTCTGTAAGTAATACAAGCTTGCCAGGATGAGAAGGGGAGGGGAATCTTGTAGACAGTCAGTCATTCAGACTTGTTAAGACTATCCTTTGTTCTGGAAGAATTCCTCCTTTCTTCTTAAAAACTGCCTGTGATTGCCTTTTAAACGTCTGCTTACCAGCAGCTTGCTGTTTCAGATTTCTTTGCTTTTTATTAAAGTTTAAGCTTGTAGAAGCAGCATTAAACCTTTTGATAAACTTGAAGGAAGGCTGTAAAATCTGTGAAATTCCCTGAATTAGCTTACCTCTCGTTACACTATTTCAGGATCTCTACAGAAGATGGCCCAAAAAGTACAGTTGTGTACACTTACCATATATGTAGATGTCCAAGTGTATTGCAATCATCACATTTGGGTTATCCCTGCCAGGGTAGCCCTCGGCCGGCCCGAATACCAGAGGCTTAGTATTTCTGTGTTGGTTGCTGTCGCTTGAGGACTGACGTTAGGTCGTCCATAGTATAAAGTAAGGCAGCTGACACTATTACATTAGTTTTTCTTATAACCTGTCAGGAGCCCCCAAAGTAGGAGGGCAGGTTCTGGTGGAAGAACCCCACCAGTGGAAAATAAATACCAATATGTCCCTTCTAAGGAAAGAAAGAGATTAAAGGGGGATGGAGGGAGGGAAACCAGGACTGCAAAGTACAGTTGTGTACACTTACCATAAATGTACATGTTTGAGTGTATTCACTGTTGCAGTCATTACATTTGGGTAATCTGCTGGTAGGTTGCCCTCAGTCGGCCTGAATATCAAAGTCTTGGGTCATGCGTCGGCTGCTGTCTCCTCTTCCATTATGTCAGGTCATCAGGGGTTAAAACAGGCAGACGATGCCATTTTCTTTAGTTTTTCTTGCCCCAAATGTCAGGTGCCCCCCATATGGGGAGCAAAAATAAATATATATATATATATATATATATATATATATATATATATATATATAAATAAATAACTATATATACATACAATTGTAACAACATAAACTTTACCTTCATCTAAAAGCAAATACACCACAAAGGTTGTAGAAAATAGTGAAGGAAAGAGAAGCTCTAAAATAAAGGGGGATGGCGGGTGGGTAACCCGGACTGCAACAGTGAATACACTCGAACATCTAAATTTATGGTAAGTGTACACAACTGTATTATGTTCTTCGTGTTTCACTGTTGCAGTCATTACATTTGGGTAGAATCCCAAAGCTATGGATGGGAGGCTGGAACTAAATAGCATTAGGAGCGGCTATAAGGTCCTGCAGAACTGCAGTGGCAAAGCCTGCCCTGGACTTAGAGAAAAGAGGCAAATGATAATGCTTTGCGAAAGTATGAACACAGCTCCAAGCAGCAGCTTCTAGAATGTCTATTGTTGGCACCCCTCTGAGAAAAGCTGCTGAGGTAGATGCAGCCCTTGTGGAATGTGACCTGATTCCCTTGGGCACCGGTTTACCATAATGCAAATAGCAGAAACGAATACAGTGGCTTATCCACTTTGAAATAGTTTGCTTTGAAATAGCCTTTCCCTCTGATCCTGCAGCAAATGCCACCAGTAGCTGCTCAGACTTTCTTAGAGATTTGGTCCTGTTTAAGTAGAATCTTAGTTGTCTGTGTACGTCCAAGGAATGCAGAATCTGCCCCCACCCCCTGCGGATTTGGGTAAAAATTTGGCAGATGGTTAAGAGCCACACTGGATACCACCTTAGGCATAAAAGAAGGATTGGTTCTGAGGGACACCCTGTCTGGGTAAAATATAATAAAATGTTCCACAGCCATGAGGGCCTGTAGTTCTGAAACCCTTCTTGCTGAAGTGATTGGCAGAAGGAAAGCTATTTTCCAAGATAAAAACTTTATATCTGCAGTAGCTCCTGGTTCAAATGGAGGCAGGGTGAGCTTTTCCAATATAAAATTGAGGTCCCATGCAGGAATTGGTGATCTTCTGGGAAGCCTTAAATTTTTGGCCCCTCTAAGATACTGTTTTAGCAGAGGATGAGAAAATATGGGAGGCTCTGTGTTGTAATGAGCCGAGATGGCAGAGGCATGGATTTTTAATGATGAAAAAGGTAGGCCCTTGTCAAGCATCTCAGTCAAGTATCATAAAATTTGAGGAATATTTGGCTTTGCTGCGTGAGTCCCCTGTGCTTGGTTCCAAGCACAGAATCTCTTCCATTTATTCTGGCTTTCAAAATGACATCGATCACAGATTTACTGAGAGGTGTTGTCTGAATAATTACATGATCAGCCATGCTGTCAGGTTCAGAGCTTGGAGCTGATTGTGCAGAATTTGACTGTTCCGCTGAGACAGTAGATGAGGTATTTGAGGTAAGTACCAAGGAGGGAGTTGAGACATATTCTTTGCAATTGGGTACCAGTGCTGGCGAGGCCAGTCCGGGGCAATTAGGAACATTTTTGTTTTTTCCTGTCTGACCTTTAGTAGGACCTTGGGAAGAAGAGGCAGAGGAGGAAAGGCGTAGACTGATAGGTTTTTCCAACTGAAGGATAGGGCATCCACTTTCCATGCTTGTCTCTGATAAGTCCTTGTGCAGAATTTGTCCAGCTGATAATTCTGGGGAGAAGCAAATAGATCTATGTCCGGGCTCCCCCATTTCTCTGTTATCATGTTGAAGACTTGTGGATTCAGTTTCCACTCGTGAGGGTCCATAAGATTTCTGCTTAGGTCATCTGCCAGAGTATTTTGTTTTCCTGGCAGGAATTGAGCTTGAAGGTGTACTTGGTAAGTCAAGGCTGTGTCCCACAATGCCATGGCTAGTCTGAAAATGGGGTAGGAATGTGTGCCCCCCTGTTTGTTTATGTACCACATAACTGTGGTGTTGTCTGTCTTTATCAGTAGTTGTCCTGGATGAAGTAAGTCCTTGAAGGCTGTAAGGGCATTCTGACCAGCTAACATCTCTTTCTGGTTGATATGCAGATGCATTTGTTTTAGGCTCCATATGCCCTGAATGCATCTCCCTGCCAGGTGGCCCCCCAAAACATAGTATGATACGTTTGTAGTTAGGGTTTGGTTGGCAGGGGATAGAGTGAAAGACTGTCCCATGTTCTGGTGACATGTCTCTGCCCACCAAAGAAACACCTGTTGTAGGCTGGAATGACAGGAATCATTGTTTCCAGACTGTGACAATGCTGACTCCATAAAGTTTTTAGATACCACTGCAGTTTCCTCATATGCAGTCTTGCATTTGGAATTAGTAGAATGCAGGATGCCATGAACCCCAAAGTCTGCAGAATTTGTCTTGCAGATAACTGAGTTTTTGTTGCCATCTGTTTGAAGTAAATAGTCATTTGCCTTTGTTTGTCTGGCATAAGGTAAGCCATCTGGGCAGTTGTATTCAAGCCTGCACCCAGGAATGTAATTTTTTGAAAGGGTACCAGTTGTGATTTCTTTTCGTTTATTGTGTACCCTAGGCATGTTAGAAGCCTTTTTACAAATGCCAGATGTTGAAGAAGAATGTCCTTGTTTTCTGCTCGAATGAGACAGTCGTCCAAGTATGGATAGATTTGTATGCTTCTTTGTCTGCAAAATGCAATAACTGGTGCCAGGCACTTTGTAAAGACCCTGGGCGCAGTAGATAAGCCAAAGGGCAGTGCAGAGAATTGGTAATGCATAAAACCAGCCTTGAAGTGGAGGTATCTTCTGCACAATTCCCTTATTGGGATATGCAGGTATGCCTCTTTTAAGTCTAGAGTCACTAGCCAAGTGTTCCTGCCCAGCATGGGCAGAAGCTGTTGCAAAGTCAGCATTTTGAATTTTGGGATGTCCAAGAATGCGTTCAAAATTGATAAATCCAGGATTGGGCACCAGGCATTGTCTTTTCTGGGTACCAAGAACAGTCTTAAGTAAAACCCTTGTCCTTTTTCTAGTTCTGGTACTGGCCAAATAGCCCCCATATCCATGAGGGACGTAATTTGTTTCTGTGCCTCTGCCAATTGATTTTGTGGCAGATCTGGCCAACCATTTGGAATTGGCAAGGTATGGAAATGAAATCTGTATCCATGGGATACTATGTTTAATACCTACTTGTCCTGGGTTACTAACTGCCACTTTTGAGCATGAAGTGCTAGTTTTCCCCCTAAGGGGGCTGACAAAAGATAAGTGCTTGGTGATGGCACAGGGAAGTCATTCAGACTACTTACTGCAGGGTTGTGCTTTGTTTCCCCCAGATTTGGAGGTAGAGGCACCCCACTGCTCAGACCTGTAGGAACCCTGCGATTGGTATCTAGAGCCTTTTGAGCACCTGGATTTGCCCCGTGAGGCTCTGTCAGACAAAGGAAAGGACCAGTTTTTTCTAGGCCACTGTCTACTGAATCTTGGTGGCTGCACTTGTAAGAAGTCTTTTACAGTTTGCACAGACTTAGCTTTGTCTTCCATTTTCTTTAAAACCTCTTCTGCCCTATTACCAAACAGACTACCATGCTGTAAAGATGCATCCAACAATTTAGCTTTAACATGATCAGGCAGATTTTGCTCTTTGAGCCAGGCATGCCTTCTAATCACAGATCCAGTAACTTCGGCCCTGCAGGAGGCCTCCAAGGAATCAAAACCACATTGCAAAGTATGCTTTCCAACCTGTTCTGCTGCATGCAATAATTCTTGTAATTCTTTATTTTCCACACATTCAGAAATCAACATCATTTTCTGCTTCAATAATCCCATAACATGCTGTTGATATTTAAGCATATGAAACTGTCAGTTTAAGGCCCTAATTGCCAAGGTTGCAGACGTATAAACCTTCTTTCCCCATCTGTCCAGTACCCTGGAATCTCTATCAGAAGGGATAGGATTCTTAGCAGTTGAGGCCTTTACACCTTTGAGACCCTGTGAGATAGTTTCAGGGTCAGCAGCAGGATTTATGAATAAAAATTTGTGAGAGTCAGGAACCCTGTAATATCTGTCTGGCTTGCTAGGAGCCGGAGGTAGGGAATCTGAAGCCTTGCTTGATTCCGAAAACACATCATCAACAATATCTAATACAGAAGGTATGGCCAAAGGCCTATGCTGAGGGAGAAGTAGGAAATCCCTAAGCCTCTTTTTTGATTCTGAGAAATCTTGACTCTCCCAATGAAAATGTTCTCTCAAAGTATGCAAGGTTTCACCAAAAGAATAATCTTCAGGAGGAGATGCAGATGGAATGGATTCCTCTGCATCTGAATCCTCATAGGGAGGTATAGAAAATTCCTGATCAGAAGAAATAGAAACCTGATCTGAAGATTCATAATCAGTGCCTTGCCTAGGCCTCTTGGGGGGGGGGGGGGGTGAACCCCTGATCAAGGCAATTAAGTCTTCAGCCATTTTGATCATCTGTTTCTTGGGCATAGAGGCCTGAGCATGTGGCTCATGCATCATTTTTCTAGCCTTAGAAGTTGCTTTTGTCTTTGTTTTTGAAGCTGGCATCGGTTTTATATAGAAATGCTGAGGCCTGAAAACACCCTCAGAAGGGCCTGCTCAGCGGCTCAGGACTCATCCGAGGAAGAGACATCCACGGGTACAATACTTTGAGAATCTCACAGCATGCCGGACTCCACATGGGTCTCAGTAGACTCTAAAGTAGTGGGTATCAGAGGCTGCGAAAGCACCTCACTGAGTACCGGTGAACCGGTGACTGGCTTAGGAGAAGCTTCAACATCGGTTTTGGACCTTGACAGTCTGTCTCTGTCCTTTTCTTTACGTTTTTTCTTAACTCCGGTAGTCAGATTGCTATCTGATGACATTTCAGGGTAGTTAAATCTGTTTCCAAAATATTATGAAGCACAGATATACCAACACTTAATAGTGCGCTGGTTAAATCTAGCACAAAACCGACAGCAAGGCACGTTATGATCTGGGCCTAGGCAAGGAATACAGTACAAATGGAAATCCTTATGAGGTATTTGCTTCCCACAGGTAATGCAATTATTAACTTTTACTGACATCGGTATGGAGCAAGAAAAAGTTTCCCCAACGGGGTACTTCGCTTGAATTGAATACTTCAGTTATGAAACTCAAATGCGAAAATTTCAGGAGTCGGCTGACCGGCACTTGCGAACTGCTTCTGCTTTGGGCACCACGCGGCAAGAAAGACTGATGAAAATGGTGTCGGCTGCCTGTTTTATACCCGATGACCTGACATCATGGAAGAGGAGACAGCAACTAACGCAGGATCCAAGACTAAGATATTCAGGCCGACTGAGGGCAACCTGCCAGCAGATCACCCAAATGTAATGACTGCAACAGTGAAACACAAAGAACATCAGTGAATACACTCAAACATCTACATTTATGGTAAGTATAGACAACTGTACTATGTTCTTTGTTTTTCATTGTTGCTGTCATCACATTTGGGTAGATTCCCAAAGCTGAGGAAATGGGTGAAGGCAGTCAAGGAAACTAGGGGCTGGCTAGGATGTCCTGCAAGACTGCAGAGGCAAACCCTGTCCTGGATTTGGAGATGACAGGCAGGTAGTAATGCTTAGTAAAAGTGTGAACAGATGTCCAGGTGGCAGCCTCAATGATGCCCCTCAATGGTGGGGACTCCTCTTAGGAAAGCTGCAGAGGTGGAGGCTGTTCTGGTGGAGTGTGTCCTGACCCCCTTGGGGGGAGGCTATCCATGTTGTTTGTAGCAGAAATGGATGCAGTGTGCTATCCATTTGGAAATGGCTTGCTTGGAGATGGCTTTGCCTTCTGCCCCTGTAGCAAAGCTAACCAGCAATTGATCAGACTTTCTGAAGGATTTAGTCCTATCCAGACAGAATCTGAGCTGTCTGTGCACATCTAGAGTGTGAATAATCGTATCTCCCTTGTTCTGAGGATAAGGAAATAAGGTGGGCAGATGACTGGATTGGTTGAGAGCCACACTGGACACCACCTTGGGCATGAAGGATGGGTTAGTTCTGAGGGATACCCTGTCTGCATGGAAGATGATGAAGGGTTCCACAGCCATGACTGCTTGCAACTCAGAGACTTTTCTGGCTGAAGTGACAGCCAAAAGGAAAGCTGTCTTCCAGGAGAGAAATTTTAGGTCTGCAGAAGAAGCTGGCTCGAAAGGGGGCAGGATAAGCTTTTCCAAGTTAATGTCCCAAGCTGGCGCTGGTGCCCTTCTGGGGGGCCTCAAGTTGCTAGCCCCTCTAAGGAACTGTTTGATCAAAGGGTGTGAGAAATGGGGCTGCTCAGTGGGAAAATTAGCAGAAATAGCAGAGGCATGAATTTTTATAGAGGAGAAAGAGAGACCACTGTGTAGTAAGTCAGATAAGTAATCCAGGATGAGAGGGATGGAGAGCTGTGTCGTATTGGTTCCCTTAGCCTGGATCCAGGTGCAGAACCTTTTCCATTTATCTGCCTAAAACTTTCTGGTGCTAGGACGTCTGGCCTCACGGATAACATCCAGAACCTGTTTACTTAGAATGTCAGATTGGTTCGGGGTTAGGGAATAAGCCAAGCTGCCAAATTGAGTGTCTGCAATTTGGGATGCATGAATTCCCCTTCCCTCTGTGTCAGAAGGTTTGGAATCTGAGGAAGATGCCAAGGCGGCAGCAGGGACAGGCTGTGCAGCAATGGGTGCCATTTTTTTTGTCAGGGCCAGTCTGGAGCTATAAGAATGGTCCTTGGTTTTTCCTACCTTATTTTGAGCAGTACCCTGGGGATGAGAGGTAGGGGAGGAAAGTGATAGATTGACCCAGGGGAAGGACAGGGCATCCACTTTCCAAGCCATGCAGTGATGCTCCCTGGTGCAGAATTTTCTGAGTTGATGGTTGGTGTGGGAGGCAAAGAGGTCGACCTTCGGGGTTCCCCATTTCTGAGTTATTAGGGTGAAGGTACATCTTTTGAGTTGCCACTCATGTGGGTCCAGAAGGTTTCTGCTTAACTGGTCTGCCAGAGAGTTGAGAAAGCCTGGTAGGAATTGTGCTAACACATCTAGTTGCATGGAACAGGCTGTGAGCCAAAGGGTCATGACCAGCCTGCATAGAGGGTAGGAGTGAGTGAGTCCCTCCCTGCTTGTTGATGTACCACATCACAGTGGTGTTGTCTGTTTTGATCAGGAGAACCCCTGGAGAGAGAAGGGGTTTGAAAGCTATCAAGGTGTGCTGCACAGCCATCATCTCTTTTTGACTGATTTCCTGAGGGCTCCACTGTCCCTGTATGCACCTGTCATCAAGGTGTGCACCCCAAGCATAGTCTGATGTGTCTGTGGTGAGGCTCTGGGTGGTGGGGAGAAGGGCAGTCCTTTGTAGTGGGAGCATACTGTTGCCCACCAAAGAAATTCCTTTCTGAGGCAAGGAATTATAGGTAAAAGAGTTTCCAGGTCTTGAGAGTGTTGACACCAAAGGCACTTTAGGTATCACTGAAGTTTCCTCCCGTGGAGTCTGGCACATGGAATGAGTAGTATGCAAGATGCCATGAACCCCAGAGCTTGCAGGATCTTCCTTGCAGAGATCTGGGGCCTGGTGGCTAGCTGAGAGAAGTAGGTTGTCAGGAAAATTTGTTTCTCTGGTGTAAGGAATGCCATCTGGGATGCTGTGTCCAGACTTGCTCCCAGGAAGATTATCCTTTGAGTGGGAACCTGTTTGGATTTATTTTCATTGATTGTATATCCTAGGGAGGTTAGTAGTGTCTTTACAAAGACGAGGTGTCTAAGCAGCTTTCCCTGGCTGCCTGCCTGAATAAGGCAGTCATCTAATTATGGGTAAATCTGAATAATTCTTTGTCTGCAAAAGGCAATGGCCAGAGCCAGACATTTTGTAAAAACTCTGGAAGCAGTAGATAAGCCAAAGGGAAGCACAGAGAACTGAAAGTGTTGAGATCCTGCCCTGAAGCAGAGATATTTCCTGTACGATTCCCTGATAGGAATGTGGAGGTAGGCTTCTTTTAGATCTAGGGTGGCTAGCCAAGCGTCCTTGGAAAGCATGGGTAGCAGTTGCTGGGGGTGAGCATTTTGAATTTTGGGATCAGCAGGAAGGTGTTTAGAATTGATAGATCGAGGATGGGGCGCCAGGTGCCCTCTTTTCTGGGCACCAGAAAAAGTCTGTAGTAGAAGCCTTGGCCTATCTGTTCTGCAGGAACATGCTCTACTGCTCTCATAGAGAGAATGGAAAAGATTTGCTTTTGAACTTCTGTCCACTGATTTGGTGGTAGATCTGGGAACCCTTTTGGGGTTGGAAGGGTATGGAAGGAAAATTTATATCCCTGAGACACAATGTTCAGAACCCAGTGGTCCTTGGTTATGGTGGCCCAGGTGCTTAAGTGAAAGGAGAGTTTTCCTCCTAGGGGTAAGTGAAGGCTGGTAGAGGGGGGAAGAGGAGGTGGTGAGTCACTGAGAGTTCTTACCATAAGGGGGTGGCTTAGAACTCCCTGGTTTTGAAGTGGAGGTAGTGCACTGCCTAGATCTCTGCATTCCCTGGGGCTGCTGTCTGGGAGGTCTGTTTCCACGGGGGCCTAGGCCGGGCTGGTTTACTCAGAGCAGAAAAGGACCAGTGCTTTGAGGGGCAATGCCTGCTGAACCTAGGGGGATGGACTTGTAAGAAATCCTTAATTGTTTGCATAGATTTTGCTTTTTCTTCCATCTTTTTTAAGACCTCTTCTGCCTTAGTGCCAAATAAGTTACCTTTGTGCAAGAGGGCATCCAACAATTTAGATGTGACATGGTCTGGCAGGGGTTGTTCCTTAAGCCATGCATGCCTTCTAATGGCAGATCTAATGACTGCTGCCCTGCAAGAAGCTTCTAGGGCATCAAAACCACAGTGCAAAGTGTGTTTAGTTACTTGGCTTGCAGAATGCATTAAGTCTACCCCATCTGTCCAATGTTCGGAATCCCTGAGGGTGTGGGATTCTTAGCAGAGGTTGCTTTAATCCCTTTTGGCCCTTGAGAAATGACCTTGGGGTCAGCTGTTGGATTTTTAAAAAAGATATTTGTGTGAGTCAGGGACTGTATAGTACCTGTCTGGTTTTCTGGGAGCAGGAGGTAAAGCGTCAGGAGTCAAGCTGGATTCAAGGAAAACATCATCCACAACATCCAGGACTGGGGGGATGGCCAAGGGTCTGAGTTGCAGAAGATCTAAGAATTCCCTGAGTCTCTTTTTAGACTGAGGGTAGTCCTGACTCTCCCATTGGAAATGCTCCCTTAAAGTATGCAGGGTTTCCCCAAAGGAAAAATACTCTGGGGAAGAGACTGAAGGAATGGAGTCCTCTGCAGCAGAATCCTCATAAGTGGAGAAGGGCTGCATGTCTTCATAGTCAGATGCATCAGATTCATCTGACTCTTGTTCAGACAAAACTACAGGGGACAGATTTCTTTTCCTTTCTGAGGGGGTAGCTTGGCTTCCCCTGATCAGCATAAGGTCTTCTGCCATTTTAAGCATTTGAGACTGAGGCAAGGTAGCCGGCGCCTGAGAATGGGTTGTCGGTTTCTTGGGTGTGGTTCAAATCCTGGGCTTAAGAAACTCGGTCATTTTTGAAAGAATGGTAGTCGCGAAAGAAGACGGTTTATGTAGAGATTCGGTAGTGTGAAGGACTTCCTCAGAAGCCGGTGCCTGCTCAGCAGCTCCGGACCTATCCAAGGTAGAGACAACTGCAGGATCCTTAGTCGAAGAAGAGTTTTGCGGCATACCAGAATCTGAAAGGGTCTCGGCAGCATCCTGCGAATCAACAGAAGCAGGCATCAGGGCTGCAAAAGCACCTCACTGAGTACCAGAGGACTGACGACTAGCTTAATGGAAGTGACGTCGGTAGGTTTGGACCTGTGCGGTCTGTCTCTGTCTTTACATTTTTTTCGGAAGATCTGCAGTCAGATGGCTTACTAAAGCCATATCAGAATTCGAAGACTGTAAATGAAAATATCTGGCTACAATAAGGGCCCAATGATGGATAGTTATGGCGTTGAACAAAGCACAGAAGCTACAACGGGGGACGTCGTGGTCTGGGCCTAAACAAGTGATGCAGTAAGAATGGAAGTCTCGGTGTAGTATTTGCTTTCCACAGGTGAAACAATTGTTAACTTTATCTGACATCGGTTAGTGCAAGAAAAAAAGATCACCAGCGAGGTACTTAGCTTTAGAAGACTTCAACTTCAATTCGGAGATGAAATCTCAGGTAGTGGCCGACCAGCACTCGTGCAAACTGCTTCTGCTTCGGGCTCCATGGCAAGAAAGACTGATGTAATGGTGTTGGCTGCCTTATTTTATACTACTGATGACCTGATGTCAGTCCTCAAGCGACAGCAACCAACGCAGATAAGCCTCTAGTATTCGGGCTGGCAGGGATAACCCAAATGTGATGACTACAACAGTGAAACACCAAGAACATCTACATGTCTATCTAAGGCAGAGTTCAAAATTTCACCTTTAACATCCTCAGGAATGTTTTGAGTATTCAACCAACCAAACTTCCTCTTTACAGTTCCAGTAGTAACAGTCCTGCAAGTGACATCAGCTAAATCATCAGCACATTTTAAAAAGATGGTAGCCACTTGGGACACAGATGTGACAAGGTTACTCAGAGATGAAAACTGATGCCATAATGTCCCCCATATTCTCAAAAGAGTCAGGCATAAACTAACATATTAAGTTAACAAGTGAGAATTCTAGAAGTAAGTACTACAAAAGTACACATTTGTTTTCACAAATATATCAAATGCTTTCCAATCCGTGTCAGAGGGGGAGAACTGGCATTAACCAGATGTTTAGCAACAACCGGATTTACCAGAAAAATTGCTGCTGGGTCTGATGTGACGTTTGAACACAAGAACTTATAAGCCCGAGGAGCTTTATATAACCTATATGCTTTCTTGAGGGTAGCAGACTGGCTCTCAGGAAAGTTACAGACTACAACAAATACAGCCTCCAATGCTGAATGAACAGGATAAACTGGTGTAGGTTTCCAGTTGCAACTAATCATAATATTGCTTCAGGCACACTGGAATGTCTTTATAGTATCATTGAAACAACTGAATAATTCTGGAAATAGTTTCAGAAAACAAGAATCCTTCAATACGACTGACTGGAGCCATCCGACTGACTGAAGCCATATTTTCCTCAAAATCTGTATCCGCGACCCAAGCAAAAAAAAAAAAACAGAAGTTGTCCCTTCACAATCAATTTGTGGTTCAAAATTTTGAACCTATTCAGAAAATGATTTTGTTTTTCTATTGCCAAAATCAGCAGAATTAAATTACTTCTGTCCAAAGTAACACAAGACGGACGAAGGCATATGTCTAACTTCTTGCTTTTTTGACAGGAATTTCTGAAGCAGACCAACTTTTGACAGGCAAAACTTGCTAGGGATAGACATTCCAGTCAGGCTAGGCAGACAGATGTTCCTTATTCCTTCTTCAAGACTGACAAGAGGACACTCAGACAACAGCAGAGGCAATGTCTAACCCTGACGTCCATGATGACTTTAGGGAAATACACTAACAGCAGCCATGGAAAAAGATGAATGATCTGAGGAACCACACATGGCCACAGCAGTCACTCATTTGTTGCAGAGGCACTTTACTAGCTTGTTGTGCTGGCAAAGGTTGTTTGTCAACTTTCATTTTTTTTTGTGGATGGTAGAAGGAAAAAACAAGGAACTGGTAGGCTGTTCCATTGTAAAACTGAAAATGATACTTGATTTCCAGGGAAGCCTGGCCCCAGTAGTTGATAAAACAAGTTGTAAATGTCACTTTTCCAAAAAAAATAAAAAAGTAAAAAATAAACTTTAAACACTTATCCAGCTCATAAAAGTTAAATAACATAACCTTTACCAAGGAAAAAAAAAATATTTTAAATTAGTTTTAAAAAGAAGTTATGTACTCACCATAATGTTCCATCAGAGTAGTTCTACTTCATTTGTCTTCAACCTGTGGGATACTGGATCTATATCGGATCTGAACCGGCAATTTTACTAGCATCTGCTCCGAGCTCCAAGCTCCTCCCCTAACCCATAACACACCTCCACTACCTTCCAACCCCCAGATTGATTTTGCTGAATCTTATACTGATAACCCGACCTGAAAAAATACTTGTGACCTATAACTGCAGCCAGCAGGCTGTTCATATGCCAAGGTCCAGGGGAAGGAGAGGGACGGCTGAAGACAAATGAAGTAGAACTACTCAGATGAAACGTTATGGTGAGTATATAACGTCTTTATCTGAAGTAGTTTACTTCATTTGGTCTTCAATCTGTGGAACAGAGTCCTCAGCTACTAAACTCCTGGGAGGCCCTCATGGAAGGATATTCCGGAGCACAGCAGAACCAAAGGATGCTCTGCTTCTGGAAGTTAAATCCAATTTGTAATGAGAAATAAATGTATGAGATGAGCACCAAGTAGCTGCAGAACAAATATCATCTAAAGAAACTCTAGACCAAAAAGCCATAGACGTAGTCATTGATCTAGTGAAATGAGTTCTCACCTGACCCGGAGCAGACATGCCTCTGTCCTTATAGACCTGAAGGATGCATGAAGAAATCCATCTAGCAAAAGTGACCTTGGAGAAAGGTTCCCCAAAAAAGGTTTATAGAAGGATACACACAATTGATCAGACTTACGGAAATATTTTGTCCTATGTAAATAGATTCATAACTGCCTGTGAACATCCAGCAGGTGGAGTTTGTATTCCATCTTGTTAGTAAAATTAGGAAAGAACACAGGCAAACTGATGGTCTGATCGATATTGACTGGTGATGCCACCTTAGGAAGAAAGGATGGATTGGTCCGGTAGCCTGCCAGCAGGATAACCCAGGACTGCAACAGTGAAACACTATGAACATCCCTATCTTTGTGAAAAATCATATAAGGAACTTTGATGGACAAGGCCTGCAGTTCTGAAACCCTTTTGGCAGAGGTAATAACCACCCAGAAATGCTGTTTTCCAAGATAAATACATCAGATCTGCGGTTGCAGCAGGTTCGAATGGCGGAGCAACCAAAGCTTGAAGAACCACAGTAAGGTCCCATGGGGGAACAGGATCCTTGACCGGAGAGGTGTAACAAAAAGGTGCCTTTAATAAAGGCTTTACACAGTCTGGAGGGGGCTAGAGAGGCAGAATTCTCGCCCACATGAAAATGAGAAATGGTAGCCAACTGAACCTTGACTGTAGAAGAACTAGGTCCGTGTTGAACTATATCAGCTAGAAAATCAAGAATGGTGGAAATAGGAGCCGTGAAGGGGTCTAAACTCCTTTGAGAGGCCCAAATGGAAAATGCTTCCACTTGCTGCGATAAACCTTCCTGGTCGAAGACTTATGAGCAGCCACCAAAATAGACCTAACTGAGAAGGATAATCCAGGAGTCCTAGCAATCACGGGAACTGGAGCAGCCAAGCTGTGAGATTCAAACTGTCTAGATTCGGATGAGGAACCCCTGAAGGGTGTGAAATCAGATCCTGAATGGGATCCAAGATCCAAGTCGGAGCCAGAAGGTGAGACCAAAGGAAGGGAAACCATACCTGACGAGGCCAAAATGGGGCAATGAGGATCACTTTGTTCCCCAGTCAACAAGCTTTCTGTAGAAAACTCAGAATAAGAGGTACTGGAGGGTAAGCATACAGAAGACCGGGAGGCCAAGCATGTACTAGAGCATCTCTGGGGGACACCCCCAGCAGGGGGTTCAGAGAGAAAATTGCACTGCACTTAGCATTGGAAGGAGATGCAAAGAGATCAAAGCAAGGTTGACCCCACTCGCAGAAGATCTGTTCCACTACTGAAAGATTCAGAGACCACTCATAAGGCATCAGAATAGTCTGACTTAGCCTGTCCACTTGGATGTTGGACCATCCCGGAATGTGCACTGTGATGAGAAAGCGACTGGTGGAGATCGCCCATTCCCACACACTCATGGCCTCGTGACAAAGGGAGTAAGATCTGGTCCCTCCCTGTTTGTTGATATACCAGACCACTGACATGTTGGTCTGACTGAATTGCAATCGTTCTCAGAGGAAGAAAGGCATGAAGGGCCTGCAACTCTAAAAGGACCGCCCTCATCTCTACAACATTTATGTGCAAGCTGGTCTCCACAGGAGATCCCAGCCTTGGACTGTCCTGTCTGAACAATGCCCCTCCCCACCTGAGTGGGGAGGCATCTTTGGTCACTGTGGCTTGGGCCAGGGCTGGAACAAAGGGTCGTCCCTCCAAAATGTCCGGAGAATACATCCACCATATGAGGGACGACCGACAGACTTGATTGAGTTGAATTGGGTACGCCAATGGAAGTTCCAACAGGGACCACTGTACAGATAGAGTCTACTGTAGAATTCTCATGTGTAACTGGGCACATGGGAGAAGCGTTATGGTCGCCGCCACTGAGCCTAAGGCCCTCAACACTGATTCTGCCATTGGGAGATGAGAATGGTAGATTAAAGAGACATGCATCCTCAGGCTTTGTACCCTCTCCGAGGTCAGGAAGATTTTGCACTGTAAAGTATCTATCCTTGTGCCAATGTAGTCTACTACCTGTACAGGATCTAGGAGTGATTTGGATGCGTTGATTATGATCCCCAAATGCAGGGCAATAATCAAGAAATAATTCCTGGTTTGGGAGAGTAGACACCTGGTGGGAGCAGTGAGGAGCCAATCGTCCAGGTACAGATAGACCTGAATCCCCTGGAAGCCTCAGGTGAGCCGCTACCACTGCCTTCACTTTGGTTAACACCCTGGGGGTTACTAAAAGGTAAGGCTCGAAATTGGCAATGATTGACTCCTAGCCAGAAGCAGAGGAACCTCCTGGAGCTTCTGTGCATTTTTATGTAATAGTAAGCAATCTGGAAGTCTAATGAGCACCTCCAGTCGCTCTCTTGCAGGTACAGCATGATGGACTGTAGTGTGACCATCTGGAACTTCTCTTTGACAACTGAAAGGTTCAGGGTAGAAAGGTCCAGAATGGGCCTTAAGTTCCCCATTTTCTTTGGCACCAAAAAGAACCTGTAGTAGAAGCCCGATCCAGACTTACCTGGGGGGACGGTTTCAATGGCTCGTTTTTCTAGCAGCTTGGAAATTTCCTGTGCTGCTGCCTCCCTTTTCATGGGTGGTATGTCCGGGAGATGTTTAGAAAAATTTGGGGGGACCCACAAAGGGGATAAAGTATCCTTTGGATATGATCTGAAGCACCCAGCAGTCTGATGTTATGGACTCCCATACTGCTAGGTGCAAGGACAATTGTCCCTAGACTGCCCCCAGAGTAGAGCAGTTGGGCCACCCCTCAGGGCTGCTGCTTGGGTCTGTCCAAGAACGGTTCTCGAGACTCAAAATTCCTTGGACCCCTCTGCCTCTGGGCCGGCATCCATTCTGTCCCCCTCTGCCTCTGGGGGAAGAACAGCCCTGAGTGTCCCAGGAATACTGTGACTTCTGGAAGCACATCTTCTTTTGCCCTCTCTGGTTCCGGGAAAAGGACCTTTGAGGGTTCAAGAAGCGGATCCTGCCAGCAGACAGTGTCTTCCCATCCTACTCACTCTGGACTATGTCTCTTTGGCAGTCTTACCAAAAAGAGTAGAGTCGTCAGAAGGGGCTCTGGCAAATGACGCCTTGAAAGATTCCAAAAATTGACATAATCTGAGCCAGGTGTTGCACCTCATGGACACACCGGACCCAGCTGCCCTAGTTGCTACTTCAGTAGCATGTGAAAGGAGTCACATAGATGTGTTGGAGACTGCTTTCAAAGTAGTCATTCTCGCGAAGAACGAGACCCTGTCCTCCTGTGACATGACTTAGGGGGAGATTCCTCCAGCTCCTTTACCAGGTCACGTTGGAGTCTTGTGACATGGGCCAAGTAGATTTTAGCGCCCTAATAGAAAAGGTAGCTGAAGCGTAAACCCGCTTCCCTAGGTGGTCCATCATCCTCGACTCTCGGTAAGTAAGAAGAACCGAGGAACTCTCCTGGGCTAGTTCCTTCTTTGTGGCTGCTGCTACCACCATAACGTCTACTGGGGAGCCCTTGTTCCATGCCTGCCTATCAGAAGATGGACTCAAAATGTTGTCAGGTCTTTTGGGAATTGGTTCCACGGTGTCCAGCTCCTTCCAAGCCCATGAGGTGACCAGGTCCACCAAGGGATCTGTGGGAAGGAACAACCAGGAAGTAGATGGGCCCATGTTGAAAGCCTCCAGGAACACGGACTCGTCAGAAGAAGGTTTGGGGGCAGACCAACCTCCCCGTTGGTGAAGGATTTTCATGACGTCTCCAAAGGAGACATCCTTGGAAAGTGACCTGGGGGAACCCTTCCCATCATCCAAGTCCATATCCTTGGTGAGGGACTCAGGAGTCCAAGTGCCTCCTCTTGCACATATGCTTGCAAGGCACCTCTCCGGGGGAACTTGCAAGCCACTTGTTCCTCAGGGGGAACCCGCAAGCCACTTGTTCCTCAGGGGCAACCATCTGGGGCTCCTCAAGCACAGGCTGTCCCTCTGGTAAAATGATGGAAATCGTAGAGAGAGAGGAGGGGGTCAGGGCAAAGTCGCAGCCGCTGTGACCGAAGATGAGGCAACTGTCTCAGAAGGGAGAAGAAGGCCTTTCAGGGTCAACTTGGCCTTCCTGTCTTTGATGGCACGTGGGTTAAACCCCGTGCATATAATGCAATCTGTGCTAAGATGGGCCACACCCAAGCACATAACACACAGACTGTGGCCATCCACAGGGGATAACTTATGACCACATTCAGTGCATCTTTTAAATATAGTATCAGTGGAAAGAATAACTGAAAAAAATATTTCTTTCTCAATGAAATCACCCACTCACCACACACACACACACACACACACACACACACACACACACACACACACACACACAAAACACAGAACACACTGGGGGGGGGGGCAAAAACACACACAACTACTCTAAACTAAGCCAACAACTCTAAAATTAGAAAAACTCGATGCACCAAGCAATGGGAGGAGAAAGTGGAACCTACACTATCACTACCTAAAGTCATAGAGAAAAAAGAGACTTTCTAAAAGTTTTATGCCCACTTATAACCTGGAGCTCTGAAGATCACGATGCTTCAGCTAGCCACGGCAAATGAGATCTAAGGGTTGGAAGGTAGTGGAGGTGGATTATGGGTAAGGGGAGGAGCTTGGAGCAGATGCTAGTAAAGTTGCCGTCTCGGATCCGATACAGATCCAGTATCCCACAGGTTGAAGACCAAATGAAGTAAACCACTTCAGATCAACTTTTTCCTACAAAAATAAAAAGCAACTCTTTTGTTTAGAAGTTACAGACAGTCGTGACAGTCTATAAAAATACTTTTTTCTCAGTATAAAATTAATTTATAGAAGAGTTCAGTGAAATAATTAAAAATTGGAAGGTTTTTCCCCAAAAGGAACTTATCTTCCTGGTATTAGAAAGAGTTAGATGAACACAGATCCTTGAAATCCCACAACAGGAGCAGTCTTCAGCAGCAAAAAAAACTCTGAAGGGATTGGCACCCAAACCACTCTTTCTTCTGTTCAGCTTAAGATGACTGACAATCTGGGTGTGTGGAAGGTTCTGTTGAAATTTTGGAAGCTGGCCAGCTATTATATCCTTGGCAGGATATAACCCATATAGCTAAGCCTACTGCAGAATTGATCAGTATGATGAAAAAGAAGTTATGTACTTACCATAACGTTCCATGTAAGTTGTTCATCTCGCCTTCATTCTGTACTGATGGGTTCAAAGCCGATCCCTCGGCTCCGATATGGCCAATTGCAAAGCTCAAGGTCTTCAAATAGCTCGAGGCCAAGTCCTTATCCCATGATGCACCTGTGAATTACCTCAGATCTTGTTTGCTGCATATACTAATACCATATGTCATTCTTCCACTCCCAGAGAAAAGGAATAGAAGTTTTGAGTAACCAGGATGGATTCAGCATCTCAGTCATCTATCAGCCCAGGAGCAGGTAAGGAGGGAGGGGCATAAGAATGTAGGCGAGATGAACAACTCACATGGAACGTTATGGCAAGTACATAACTTCTTTATGTGAAGTTGTTCAATCTCACCGTTCATTCTTTACTGATGGGTAGCGTCCCAAGCATCATCAATCTCGGGTGGCTCACGGGAGTATATTTCTCCGGACCGTGGATCCAAAGGAGGCCCTGTCCCTGGAGACCTTGTTAACTTTGTAATGAGTGATAAAGGTATAAGGTTTTGACCAAATGGCTGCTGCACAAATGTTATCAATGGGAAGTCTGGCAGAAAAGGCAGATGATGTAGAAACTGCTCTGGTTGAGTCAGCTTT
This sequence comes from Protopterus annectens, assembly GCF_019279795.1. NCBI lineage: Eukaryota > Metazoa > Chordata > Ceratodontiformes > Protopteridae > Protopterus > Protopterus annectens. The sequence goes on from NC_056743.1 coordinate 286,473,354, forward strand.
AACCTTGTGTGGCAAAGGCATATTGGCAGCTGAATAGGCAAAGGTGATACAATCAGATAACCATTTAGACAGAGTTGTTTTAGCCACTGGTCTCCCTTTTCTGGAGTCTGAGAATGAAACAAAAAGCTGGTCTGATTTCCTGAAATCTTTTGTTCTATCCAAATAAAATCTGAGCTGTCTGTGAACATCATGTTTCTGCAGCATATAGTCTAAATTGCTAGAATGATTGGGTAAGAAAACTGGCAAATCAATAACTTGGTTGAGATAAGTTTCAGTGCAAACTTTGGGCAAGAATGAGGGATTTGTTCTAAGTGAAACTCTGTCAGCATGAAATATCAAATAGGGAGGATTGCTGGATAAAGTTTGAAGCTCTGACATTCTGCGGGCAGAAGCGATACCTACCAGAAAGATGGTCCTCCAAGACAAAATTTTGAGATCACAAGATGAAGCTGGTTCAAATGGCAGGACAATTATACATGAGAGCATAACATTTAAATTCCATGGAGAATAGGGAGATTTCACAGGTGGCCTAATATGAAAAGTCCCTTTGAGAAATGCTTTGGATAACTTGTGAGACATGATATTCAAACCTTCAAATCCAAGATGAAAATTAGAAATAGCAACCAATTAAACCTGAACTGTTGCTGCTGCAGCTCCTTTGTTGAAAATCATAGTCAAGAATTCTAATATGGAAGCCATAGGAGCTTGGTAAGGATCAATATTATTTTTAGAGGCCCATATAGAAAACTTCTTCCATTTGCTCACACATAGCTTTCTGGTAGAAGATTTATGAGAGGACAAAAGGATCTGTTTTGTCTCATTGGAAAGGTTATAAAACCTGGCTATGATGGGAACTGGAGCAGCCAAGCTGTCATCTTCAGGGACTACAAAGAAGGATGAAGGTCCCCCGAGGGATGTGTCAGAAGGTCTGGAACAGGGTCCAGGATCCAAGGATCCCCCACAAGATGAAGTCGAAGGAAGGGGAACAGAATCTGATGAGGCCAGTGACGGGCTATAAGAATTATGGTCCTTCCCAGGGATTTTGCTTTCTGTAAAACTGTGGGTATCTACGGGATCTGTGGAAATACATACAGGAGACCCGGAGGCCAATCGTGTACGAATGCGTTCCTTGGGGCCTCTCCTGGAGGGGGAATCAGGGCAAAGTAGCTTCTGCATTTTGTGTTCATGTGACTTGCAAAAAGGTCACAGCAAGGCTGGCCCCACCTGTGGAATGTCCTGTCTGCAACTTCTTTCTTGACGGACCACTCTTGGGGCAACAAGATTGCCCTGCTCAGTTTGTCTGCTATCATGCTGGATCTCCCCGGGATATGCATTGCCAACAGAAAGAGCTGGGTGGAAACAGCCCACTGCCAAACACTGACAGCCTCTCAACAAAGGGGATAAGCTCTGGTTCCTTGTTTGTTCAAACAGCAGACCACTGACATGTCTGTCTGAATCCCAATCGTGCCCAGAGGAAGAGAGTCCTGAAAGTACTACAATGCCAAAAGTACTGCTCTCATCCCTAGGACATTGATATGCAAATGTGTCTCCTGGTTGGTCCATATGTCTTGGGCAGTCTTTCCCTGAAAATGCCCCCCTCCACCCTATCAGGGAAGTGTCCGTGGTCACAGTGGCTACTGGAGGGGGTAGCACAAATGGTCGTCCTATCGTGATATGATATAATTTGTGATCATTATAGTGTGTTTCATGGGTAGCTCTTGGTAAGACGACTGAGTTAACAACAGCCACTGAAGAACCTGCATGTGCATCCGAGCTAGTGTATGGCTAGAATTGCTGCTACCATCATGCCTAATACTTTCAGAACTTCCGATGCTGGTGCTTTGTCTTTTGATAACAGGAAGGTGACATGTTGACAAATGAGAAGGACTCTTTCCATTGGAAGTCTTAGAGTGGTGGTGATGGTGTCCAACTCTGCCCTGATAAAAACGATATGCTGCAATGGTGACAAGGCAGATTTTTCTGAGTTGACTGTAATGCCTGAATGAGTTGATACCTGGTGGTGGTGGTAAGGAGCCAATCGTCTAGGTACGGAAACACCTGGACTCCTAGATGCCTCAGGTGAGCCATGACCACTGTCATGCATTTGGTGAACACTCTGGGGGCTGTAGTGAGACCAAATGGCAGAGCTCGAAACTGGTAATGACTGGCTCCCAGCTGGAAGCGCAGGTGATCCCCGGATGGTCTAGCCATTGTTATGTGTATGCATCTTTGAGATCTATCAAGCACATCCAATTGTCTTTCCCTAAAAAGGGAAGTATAGACTGAAGTGTAACCATCCGAAACTTCTCTTTCTTTATGTATTGGTTCAGTCTGCTGAGGTTCAATATGGGTCTCCAGTCCCCTCGTCTTCTTTGGAACCAAAAAGAATCTTGAGTAAGTTCCAGATCCTATTTGGTCTGCTGGGACTGGTTGGATGACTCTTTTTGCTAGCAACATTTGAACCTCTATAGTTGCCTGTTCCCTGTAACTGGGTGGAACGCCCGGGATTTTTCTTATGATTGGGGGGGGGGTGGCAAATGGAATGAAATACCCCCTGGAAATGATACTTTTTACCCAGCTGTCTTTTATTTTGAGCTAGGCATCTGGGTACAAAGACAAGTAACCCCTGACTGCCTCCAGAGCAGGACAGTCAGGCCTCCTCTCAGGAGTGCTGATAGGGCTTCCTAGAGAAGTGATTTCTTTCACCGTGGTGTTGCGGACCCCCTCTGCCATGAGGGCTGCGTCTTCCATTATTACCCCCTCCTCTGCCCCTGTTCCCCGAAAGGCTCCTTGGGCTTTTCGGAGCCACATTTTTCCTCCCCTTTGACCTTTGGGATAGGGTCGGGTAGGGTTAGAAAAACAGACCCCGATGGCAGCCAGAGTCTTTCTGTCCTGCTCACACTTGGTTAAGGTTTCCTTCACTTTAGGCCCAAAAGGGATGAGCCATCAAAGGGAGAGTTCACAAAGGATGACTTGAAGGGCTCCACGAAGGAACATAAGCGCATCCAGGAATGTCTCCTAAGAGCAATTCCTGTACCCGCTGCCCTACTCGTTCCATCAGCTGCATAGGATATGAGACTCATGGATGAGTTGACAATAGAATTTAGGGTAGCAAGCTGGGCAGCAACTTTGTTGGAGGCCCCTGCAGCTACTGTACCCTGAAGAGCATCTCCCAACTCCTTAAGGAGATCTCTTTGCAACCTAGTGAAATGAGTTAAGTACTTCATAGAACGGACAGCAAAGGTTGCTGAACTGAACATGCACTTCCCATCTCTATCCATAATCCTGGAGTATCTGTTAGGAGGATGGATAGATGAGGAAGTCTCAGACATTTCCTTCTTGGTGGCCGCTGCCACCACCATGGCATCACCATGGCATCAACAGGAACACTTTTAGTTAAAAATGTTTTGCCAAGTGGGGCAGAAATGAATTTATTAGGCCACCTAGGGAAAGACTCCATAGTATCTGGAGACTCCCACGCCTTTCGTGAGACCAGCTGCATCAGCTCATCGAAGGGTGGAGACATCCAAGAACTGGAGGGCTGAGACCCGAAATCCTTCAGGAGAACTGACTCATCCTCAGTAGGGCTTTTGGACTGCCAGTAACCCCTCTGCCTAAGGATCTCAAGTATCTCAGCGAAGGAGATATCCTCAGAGTGGGACCATGGGGACCCTTCTGACTCATCTAAGTCAGTATCCAATGTGAGAGAGTCCTGTGAGGAGTCTAGGTGTTTCCTCTTGAACAATCTCTTTCTGGGGACCTCATCAGTGGGAGCCTCTGGTGAGGTCTCGGAATAGCAGGGGCCACCCATTGGGGCTTCCTGAGGCTCTGGGTCTCTATGCTTGGTTAGGACGTGTGAGGCAGAAGCAGACACAGGCACTTTAGGGGAGGAGGAAGGCAGACCCGAGGTCGAGGATGTCCTAGGAGACATGACACTCCTCATGGCATCGAAAGCACCTCTGACCCGATGTGAGGGAGCAGACTGATCTGAAGAAACTGTCAACACCCCCGGCACCAGGTCAGTGGGCTCTGAGCCCGAGGTAGGAGCCGAGCTCATCCAAGCCGAGGCCCTGAGAGGCAAAGTCGGAACTGACAAGTCGGTCTGACTGTCCTCACCAGACCCGACCAGAGAGTGTTGGTTCCTAGAGTCCTCGACAGGCACCGAGGACATCAGAGTACACAGAGTCGAAGCCAAAGGAACAGACGTCGGCTCCAAGGGTTCCACTAACATCAGGTCTGCCTCCTCTGGCTCCAAAGGACCAACATGGCTTGGAGGAGGAATAGCAGGAGTTGTTGCAATGGTCTTCGGATCCGAAGCCATTTGGGTCGAAGCCGATAACATTCTGGCTAATGTTTGTGCTGACAACAGCTACTGTACCACACGATCCATGTCCAGATCAGACAGGCTGATAGATGACAGAGAGGATCTTACTGAAGGTGGTACCGACTGGAGAATAGGACTCTTCAGAGACCGGTTCCAAGACAGGGACCGGCTCTGAAAGGTAAAGACTTGTCAGCTCCAAGGGCAGTGGAGCCGAAGTCAAAGACTTCCTTGATTTTTTTTTTTAGTCCGATTTCTTGGAAGACTTTGAAGACCTACTGGAACCATCCTGGTCACTCAAAGCTTTCTGAAATGAAGGCTTCAACAAGCCCCTATCGATTAATTTCCTCTTCCTTTCCTGCACGACCCTAGAGGAGAAGGAATGATAAATGGCACAACTCTCTTGCAAATGCAGAGCCCCTAGACGGTAAACACAGTTAATGTGGCTGTCTGTAACTGACATTTTCTGGCCACATTTAGGGCATTTTTTGAACCCAGACTTAGGATGCTTATCTTGGTCAGCCATAATAATGTTGGAGAATATTTACTGTTGCCACACAACAGTAATTTTACACACAACAGAAAAATTTCACACAAGCCTTAATAAAAGCAGGCTAAACCACACACACACACACACACACACACACACACACTCACACACTATGTGATATCACACAAGCAGACTATGCAAAAACAGATAGCTGCTGAGAAACAACAACCTTATCTAAATAAGTAATGTTTAATGAAAATTTTTAACAGTCATAAAGAACTTAGCCTTAGAAAAATACAGAAGGCTAGACAGACCACACAAAAATCTAAGTTACTACAACTAACTAGGCCTAAAAAAGGCCAACTAGAATTATCTACTAAAGTAGAAATGGGAAGGGAAAACACACTGAAAGCTATAAGAGCTTTAACAACAATCGTAACTATCGAATATACTAACTATCAAAGAACATTTTTTTAGAAAATTTGAATGAAAAATTTGCTTATCTGGGCCAAGCTAAATCAGTACCTCCGATCTGTTGTAGCGGCAAACTAGATCTGAGGTAATTCACAGGTGCATCACGGGATAGGGACTTGGCCTCGAGCTATTTGAAGACCTCGAACTTTGCAATTGTCCGTATCGGAGCCGAGGGATCAGCTCCAAACCCATCAATGAAGAATGAACGGCGAGATTGAACAACTTCACATCATACTTTGTTCTGTGATTTTTGATTTATTTACTATGAACTCAGGACACACAGTGAAAACAGTTGCATTTATAACACTCAAGCGTGTACCTAAAATTAACTATTACCTGGTTCATAATTTTATAGGTTGGTACTAGGCTATTCCTTGGGCCTATACAAGCCTAGCCATAACAATTCCTTGGCTATTTCTCCCCACAATATTTACTTCCCTGGACCCCTGTCTAGCAGGGCGACTGACGTGTTCCCCGGGGTGAATTTCCTATTTCCCATCCAATCGTCAAGGTTCCTTTTGAAGACGGTCAAAGAGGCACTCTGCTTGACATGTATGGGCAGTCTATTCCAGAGTCTGAGGAGTCTCTGTGTCAGGAACCTATTCCTCCAGCATGTTTTGTTGGTCTGTTGGAAAGCCTTGACAGATCACTTCTCACCTGCCTACATGAATTTGACAATGGGATTTTTCAAGAATGAATACAGTAAGTTCTGCTTTCAAAGTTCCTAGACTCAGTACTGCAGCTCCACCAATTCTTTAACCTTAATTTGTATTGGGAAAGTTAAAGTCTGAAACAAAGTTCTTACTAAAAGAAGCAAACAGTTTTGAATTTATTTCTAAGTATGGGAAAAAATCAAATGTATGATGGGGAGGAAAGAAGTAATTAGGAACATATTTTCTGGTAGTATAATAATTTGGCACACTTTAAAGATCCCCTGTAGACTACTCTATCAGAAATCCTGGGTGAGCAAAATGGTGTATTTAGGAAAATGAATCAGAATTGCCTAGTTATAGTAATGCCTTGCTGAGTCTAATTATGGTGTCTGCCAAAAAACAATTACTAGAAAATGGAAATCAACAAACTTTACTACAAGTAGTGAATGTAGTAACTGAGATAAAATAGCTGGAAATGGGATATTTAGAAAAGGGCAGGAGCAAATTACATAGGAAAAAATGGGAACTGTGGGAACAATACATGCCAAGAAGGAACAAGGTTTAAAAGAAGGCAGGATTTGAATGAGTTATGTAATGTTTGACTGACAATGACTGGACTGATTATAAGTGTTTGCAACTACAACTGTGTCAGTGTGGTTTGTAATGTATACTGTTTGCAGCTAGAATTGTATCAGGATGGTTTGTTTTTATTTATAAAAATGTAAGATTGCCTTTGTCATAATGTAATAACTTAATAAAGACGTTTCTTGTTTAAAAAAAGAAGAAAACAAGTAATTTCTGTTCTTTAAGAGAGAAACTAGCTCAAAACTCTAGATTTAGTAATATTAGAATGTGTTCTGTATGTATACTTCTGAAATCTTTAAATTAGGACAATAAGCAGGCTGCCTTCAGGGCTGTTTATACATCAAAGAAGAGAAAATGAACTTGGAATTCAGGCAAAAATGCCTACATACAGAATACAGTAGAAATTTAATTCCATAACAGAAGACTACCACCATCAGTTCTTAGAAGCTAACATTTGACCAAAAATAGCGAAAAAACTTGCAAAAAAGCAGCAAAATTAAGGAAAAGCAGAAAAAATACAAAATCATATTGCAGAAACAATTAAGCAATGCAATAGCAGTCATCTCACTGTACAAGATACAACAGGACATGTTTTTAACCAAACAGTAAGAAAGCACAGCAAAACTGAATCAAGTAGTACTTGCATTGTATAAATCACTAGGTGACTACAAGCGCATCCAAAAGCTTGTATTTTCCTGCTCTTCAGATGAAGATTTCACTCAAAATGGCAACTTTAATAATTTTAGTACATGACCTGTGTACAGTCTCCTGAAGTTAGAAAACAACCCATAATCAGTAAAGAAGGTTGTGTAATAACATTAGTGGGCATTGTAGATTCTTGTTGTTAGTTTTTTTTTCGGGGGGGGGGGGCAGTACTACAGTCTTAAAAAAAATGGTTGTTTCACTTCTTGACAGTTCAGTATGAACAGTTAATTTTCCAGATAATTTTAATTTAACTTTTACAGCTTCTCCCTTTCTCAAGTTGAATGACCAGAATAGTTGGCTCAGTCCTACATAACCCTTATAAAAGAGCAGCCTACTCATATGCAAGAGTGAGTAGTGTATGCAGTGTGACACTTGCACAAGGTGCCTTATGATGAAGTTAAGTGGGGTTAAAGGGAAGAAGGGTAATATTCTGTCATAATCGCAACACTGGTATATAAATTCATATGCAATACAATGTGAACTGTGACTATTTTATTATACTACATGTGACAATGTGAAGTATTGCCAGCTATGCCAGGAGAAGTAGGGCAGTGGCTGTGTAACATATGCCAGCACTGCTAGCTGGAATTTGCTAACGAACTGTGTCATTTTGTATATCAAAATGATTTGTACAGATGTTTATGTTGATAAATGTAAAGCTGCTTGTGTTAAAAATGTACCAACAATGTGTTCTGCTGGACAGAAAAATAAATATACATTCATTACTGTACCTGTTTAAATGTATGTTTTAACAGAGGATACTGGAAGACAAGAGGTTAATCTCAATCCACCTGACTTAGAAAATATTCTGAAATTCAGTTACTGAGCCTAGACCATAAAGGCTGTATCTTACAGTTCTCAATGCAGCCAGAGACAAAAAGTCTATATAAGGAAGCTTTCTGCATTGGCTTTGAGGTGAACTAATTGCTACTCTGGAAGGGTGGAGGTTTGAAATTGTTTTATTACTTTCTGGTGCTGCAGCAAATCTTAGGTACACTCTCTTTGTGTGTATATTACTGCTACATATGTGCTAAATCCTGACAGCTTCTTGCCAAGAGAGGTGGCATGGTAACCAGAAGTAAGATGACCAGATGTACGTGATGTCATTCTGTAATCCATCACTAAAAATGATATTTTAATACTAGGTGAGACGGAAGCCTTATGGCAGTCTGTTTTTGGAGCCTGACAAAGAAAGACCCCTCACCTACTTCATCTTGCCTTGCCTTGTTCTAGTAAGTGAACCAAGGTAATTCTTTAGATCAGTTGGGAAATATAGTGAGATTAGTTAAGGATCGTTTTTCTGTATCCGTGTGAATCAATTTGTCTGTGTTATTTTAATATTTCCTGTGACTGAAACTCTGGTATTTATTGTAAATAGATATTTAATATTTTTATGCTAACTTTTTCACCATAACTGCTAGCAAAGCCCTCCAATTCACAAAACAACCCAATCTCATCTCCTTGCTAACTACTCACCTAAACTATTCCATACTACACCTAATTAGCACTCTCATATCGGGAGACATCCATCCTAATCCAGGCCCCACCACTACAACCGCTATAAATAAATCCCTATTATTCACTTCCTTAAACTCCCAAAGTGTAGTAAACAAAGTCCCAAACCTTCATGCTTGGCTCACACACAATAAACCTGACATCCTCACTATTTCACAAACCTGGCTAAAACCACACATTAAAGACTCTGAAATAGTTCCTCCTAACTACTCCATCATAAGAAAAGACAGACCTCACAAAAAAGGCGGAGGAGTAGCCCTTCTATATTCTTCCTCCCTAGTAGTTACTCCATACAACAAACCTATTCCACACTTCAACAACGCCGAACTTCTCCTTATCCTACTACAAATCAATAATTATAAACACATATGTATAGCTTCCCTTTACATCCCCCAAGGGGATAATATCTCCACACTTGAACTTATCCTTTCCTGGCTATCCAGTAACATTAGTAATGAAACCATAATCCTAGGAGATGTAAACATTAACTGGGCCCTTATACAGTCTCCTACAAACCCCATTAACATCAACCTCTACAATTTCTCACAACTGATCGCTTTGGTAACCCACCCTTCCAAAAACCCCTCCAATGGGAGTATATTGGATTGGATTCTAGTCTCCCATCCTCACTATTTCACCAACAGTGGCACTCTTCCCAACCCACTTGGTGACCACATACCCACCGGCTTCCCACTATCCTTCAACGAACCCATAACTATATTACAATCCGTGACCAAAAAAACTTCGACCCAATAACCTTTTCAAACTCATTACAAGCAATTAATTGGAATTGTTTAAAAACACTACCTCTTGACAATGCAGTCTCATACTTCAACTCAACATTCTTAAAATTACTAGACTCCCAAGCTCCCTTACGGACAAAAAGAATAACAACTAAATCAGCCCCATGACTCTCCAAAACTACTCTTGCTATCATGAGACAGAGAGACAAAGTCTGGGCACGCTACCAAAAACATAAGACAGCACCACTCCTTAACGAATATAAAATGCTCCGAAATAAAGTAAAGAAACTGATTACTTCTGATCGTCAAAACTACTTCTCTACACTCCAAAACCAAAATATAAACAACCCTCAAATATTCTGGAAAGGGATCTCTACTCTCCTCCACCCCAGCAAACCAGATACTCCTACCCCAGACCCAAATGCTCCAGAACATGATTTAGCCACCCAATTTAATTCTTTCTTTATTGACTCCATCTCCAAATTGACCTCCTCATTCTCCAACACCTCTCTACTATCCAATACCCCCTCATCCACCCCACTCTCTCTACTTCTATACCCTACTCCCCACCAACTAACGCCTCTACCCCCTCTTCTACACAAACTCTATCCTCATCACCACCACCCCAAAATTCCCCCCCTCCTGACTGCACCCTCTTCACATTAAATCCCATACCTACATCTACTATTAAGAAACTCCTTCAGAAATTGAAACCATGTACCAATGCTTCTGACAATATCCCTTCTTACTTTCTCAGTATAGCTGCTGAAACTCTTTCCTACCCCATTAGCATCTTAATTAACTGCTCCCTACAAGAATACACAGTTCCCCAAATCTGGAAACAAGCCTTCATTATACCTCTACACAAAGGTTGTAACAATAATAACATTACAAATTTCCGTCCCATAGCCATCCTGTCCCCCATTTCTAAACTCCTAGAAAAATGTGTCCAACTTCAACTCCTTCCTCACCTCCTAGACAACCATCTTATTAATCCCACACAGCACGGTTTCAGACCTAATCATAGCACCATGACTGCCCTCCTCTCCTTCCTTGAAATTGTAAATAAAGCCTGTGACTCTGGACTAATTGTTTCTACATTGCTTCTTGACCTCTCCAAAGCCTTCGATACTATCTCTCATAGCCTGCTCTTAACTAAACTCTCCAAACTTCACCTATCTTCCTCCTCTTTGAACTGGTTCTCTAGTTACCCATCTAACAGAAATCAAGCTGTAAAATGGAAAAAAGCTACCTCCTCTTTCCTTAGTACCCCTACAGGAGTTCCACAAGGCTCCATACTGGGTCCTCTTCTCTTCAATATTTTTATAAACGACTTCCACAAATCAATTCCATTCTCTAGCATCATCCAATATGCGGATGATTCAACTATCATTTGTTCTGCCTCTTCTATCACTACACTACAAAAACTTACTCAAGATGCTTTCTCTTCCACAGAGCAATGGATGCTAAGTAATCATCTAGCTCTCAATGCTACCAAGACCAAACTTATGTTATTTACTCCTTCTAAAGTCATCCCTCCCAGCATGAGTACATTCTTATTTACTAGTCTACACAACTCACCTCTTGAAATAGTATCAGAGACCAAACTACTTGGGGTCCAAATCGACAACCTACTTAAATTTAACTCCCACCTGCAAATAAACATCAAAAAAACTCATCAAAAACTTGGCATGCTTTATAGACAGAGCGCCTACCTCACATCTGCCACTAAAATCACTCTCTCTACTTCCTTCCTTATCCCATCCCTTCTCTATGGCGCCCCACTACTAACTAATCTTCAGTCCTTGTTAAAAAAACAGCTTACCTCCTGCTATAACAAAATTGCAAAATTCGCCACCAGCCAAAGGGCCTCCACTCACCACTGTTTCGCCCTCCATAAACTAAAATGGCTAGAACTTACCAATCAACTAACTTACACTCAACTAACTCTAGCCCATAAGCTTATTCTCAACCCCTCCCTCTGTCCCTCCCTTTCCTCTGCCTTTAAAAAGCACCTACCTAACAGAGTTCTAAGGTCAAATAATCAAAATCTACTAGAAGTGCACAAACCTACTCATCCTCCAGGCAAAAACCTTCTTTCCTTCAGCCTCGCTCGCCTTTGGAACTCCCTACCTCCACTCATCCGCACCACCTCTAACCACTCTACCTTCAAAAAGTCTCTTTTCTTATATCTAGCATCACAGTGGGAATGCTCTTGCTCCCACCCCACATAACTAACTCTACTTAATCCCCTTCAATACCATATCCTACTTTACGTAGCTACTATGTTTGTTAGCTAATCTGTATTAATGTTTACATTTATTCTATTACCAGTAGGTTTCTTCTTAATGTATTAACTGTTATGACTGTATTCTATATGTGATTTGTTTTATTTTTATTCTGCCTACATAGTATTAATAACTCTCTGTACCTAGACTGTTACTGTCAAATGTTGAATGTATATTTTGTTTTGGAGCTTTTCTCCCCAGGACTCCATTGAAAACGGGTTCTTTATGGCCCAATGGACTATCCTGGTAAACCAACTGCAATAAATAAATAAAATAAATAAATGTTATTATTTATTATTAAATATATTTAAACTTTCCATTGTGGCTGGTCTTTTAGAGAATATTTTAATCTCCAAGAGTACCGAAATATATTTGGTGACAGCTCTGGCTGCTCCTGAAAGCCCTGCTGTTGGTCAAACTACCTTTTGTATTAATATTAATTTTACTCGGTATAATTGGGTATCCTTGCAAGAGCATTAGAGTATCTGGTTTTGGAGTGTCTGGTGGCAGTGTAACTACCTTATAGCCTAGACAGAAGGGGACATAGTTAGTAAATCTCTGTCACCCTTTCCCAGGTGTGTTGGTGTGTGTGTGTGTGTGTGTGTGTGTGTGTGTGTGTGCGCGCGCGTGAAAATCAAATCTAAAAGAGTGCCTGTGTGTCAGCTGTTTAGAGAAGGGACACAAAGCACTGGTTTCACAGAGAGGGTGCTGGAGAACTTGGCTTGGACACTCGGCTGGGGTCTCAACTCTATATCTGTGCAAGTGGGGAGTCTTATTGGGGACTTGGAGGGAGGCAGATAGAGCAATCCAGACTCCATACCGAGTGTGTTTCTTATGTGCTCTTAAGGGAAATCTTGCTTGATCCAGTGAGCTGTATCTGGAAATACTAGGTTTTATCCATTTTTATTCCAAGTGAACATTCCTCTCCAGTGCCAGTGGTGAGGATTCAGGCTCCTTGATTACTGGTCCAGAATGGGGACATCATACTACAATTTGAGGAACAAGTGCTTGAATTTGTATTACCCACATTTTAAAAATATATGAGTAAAAGGATTTAAATGGGACAGCTGTTTTTGAGAAATCTGACTTTTGAGGTTATGTATTCTGGAAGCATTTTTACCCCCAAAATAACAAGAATTATGGAACTAACTAACTCATAAGAAACCAAGTTCACAGTGAATTTATCATGCAAGTAGACTAATATAACTTCTTAGAACTTAACTTCTAATTCTGGTCAATTACATAAGATTTAGTTCCAAAAATCAATCAATTATTCAACCAAGTAATAAATAAATACAAATACAACCATTCTAGAAAGGGGTGTCACACTTCATAGCAAATGGTAGCTTAAAATAAAATCTGATATGCAGTAGCTATCACAGTAAGGAAAGTGACAGAGAGAAAAATATAATATATTTTTTAAAGAAGTTAGCATACTACTTGTTTTTTCGCCCAGTCAGGATGTAACAGACAAACATTTGTGGGTTCTGTTCAAGAAGCTTTATCATATACAAACACATCAGGAATGAGACAATAATTTTAGCTTAGATAACCTTACAAACTTGACTCGCTTTCTCTCTCATACATACTCACTCTCTGGCTACAGTCTCAAAATGGCACTGAAGCTAGCACGTCCTTGCTATTTATATGCTTGTGCCATCCTTGGAAATGCTTCTTAAAGTACAATATGCATACATATTCTACATTCTCCCTCTAAGATATGAATCATACTTCACTGACAACATCGATTGACATGCAATAAATGCAAGATAGTTCTTAGACATGCAATTATGCAAAACTAGATACATATACACAATTATGTCCCAGTTGCTGTGTACTTCACACTAGGTCTGGAGAGGCAACCAAATCATGTGACATAGAATTTAGAGTTAGATTTAGCAACTGGGACTGTTTCTGATCAATTTTCAACCTTGGGGTCATCAGGAACATCATCAGAAGTAGTAATGGAAGTTAAAACACGTTCTGGAACAGTAACATTGTCTGGATTGCTCTGAGATCTAGAGTCTATATCATAGGAACAATGCTGCAATATCAGTTCTGATACAGGAAAAAGATGTTTGTGATTTCTCCTGTACTCCAAACCCTCAGATATTATGATATAGGATATCTGCTCTGTACATAAACATGTTACTTGACAAATCCGGTCGAAACCTTTCGCTGTTTGTATCCTCACTGTCTCTCATTTTTTCAATGGATGAAGAGATCTGTTCATTTTATCATAAATGGACTTCTGAAAAGAATGTTTTCTGAGTAGCTGGGCTTTGACTGCTCTGCTGTTTTTAGCTTAAGGCCTCAACAAACTGGAACTGATAGGCAAGGTTGTTCTTATTTGCCTCAATAAAAGTCTGAGCAGGTGAGCCAAGTATATCGTCATGGGTTATGTTTCTGAGACTGAGTAAATACAAAAAAACATCAGTACTGCCATGCTTTCAATTCTCTAGCAATTGCTTTGCACTCTGTACTGCACGTTCAGCTAAACCATTTGATGCGGGTATTCAGAACTACTAGTAATATATATATATATATATATATATATATATATATATATATATATATACATAAAGTCCTATTTTCTTGCAAATTTCTGAAAAATTAACTGGTAAATAGCGTACAATTGTCAGATATAAGCTTATGTGGAATAGCACGGACTGAGAAATGATGTTTCAACTTGGTAATAACAGTAGTGGATGTTTGGTTAGGCAACAAATCGATCTCAAACCAGTTCAAATAAGAGTCGACCAACACGAAGTAATGTTGATTGTTCCACTCGAATAAGTCAGTGGCTACTGTTGACAAAGGTAGTTCAGGAACTTGACTTAGCTGAAGTGGCTCTTTTTGCAGATGCAGTTTAGTACTATTGCATACTGAACAAGATGAAAGTACTTTGTCAATATCTTTTGCTAAAGAAGGCCAAAATACTAGTCCTCTCACCCTTCTTTTGGTAGATTTGAAACCTGGGAGGCACAATGCAAAATTTGAATATATTCATGTTGTAAGGAAGCAGGAACAACAACTTTAAGACCTTTGAAAATAATGCCATCTTTCATCAACATCTCATCTCTACAGAAAATAAGGTTGTACTTCACGGTACACTGGATTGCTTCAACGGATATCCTACCTGGATGTAGTGGTTGAGCGTTTGCAAAACAGGATCAGTCCGTGTATGATCTCTCAGCTCATCAAGTCTCGTGGTTGAAAAATTACACACTCCCATGACATCAAAGTCAAAATTCTCTGCATCAAACTGTTCTGTTGCATTTCTGGGCAATCTGGATAAGGTATCAGCAAGATAAAAAAGTTTGCCTTTCGTACAGACCATTATGAAGTTGTACTTTTGTAATTTGAGCATCATTCTTTGCAATCTTGCTGGAGCGGAATGCACAGGCTTCATTAAGACAGTAACTAGAGCTTGATGATCAGTTTCAATCTGGATGTGTCAACCATAAATATAAGCATGAAACTTTAAACATGAAAACACAACTGCCAAAAGTTCTTTCTCAATCTGAGCATATTACATTTCAGTTTGGGTAAGAGGTCTAGATGCATAGGCTACTGGTCTGCTCTCTTAGTATAGGTGGAGCGGCAATTTTCTGCTTAAGATCATCAAAAGCTCTCAGCTCTCTAAGGCACTGTCACTTCACTGAAATCTGGTAAGACCTTCCCCAAATAGTTAACCATATCAAGAAAAAGCTGTAGAGCTTGATTATCATCTGGTGCTGGCATCTCAAGAATAGCGGTTTGCTTAGAAGGGTCTGGTCGTAAACTTGTACTAGTAAATAAATGACCTACATATGTGACATCTGGGAATCTGAATTTGCACTTCAGAGGATTGTGCTTTAAGTTTACTTCACGTGCTCTAAAACTTTCCTGAGATTTCTGTCATGCTCTATTTCACCACTGCCTCTAACCAACAAATCATCTACTATTAATGCAACAGGGATAACCTGAAAAAATCTGTTCCATTGCACAATGGAAGACTTCACTTGCAGAAGTTATTCCAAATGCCATCATGAGAAATCTATGTCTTCCAAATGGGGTACTAAATGTAGTCAGTATGAAGACTTGCGATAAAGCATTACTTGCCAAAATGAACTCTTTGCATCCAAGACAGAAAATACAGTGGCATTCGGGCTACAACTTGTTTGACTGTTTGCATAGGATGATAAGGTCTCTTTAATGCCTTATTCAAATTTCTTGGGTCGATGCATATTCTGTTTTTATCTGAGCCTTTTTTATGAGTTGCTACCATAGACTACACCCATTCAGTTGGCTCTGTAACTGGACTAATTACACCTTGTTGCACCATTTTATCCAACTGAGCTTTAACTCTGCTCTGTATGGCTATTGGAAGTTTTCTTGCCAGCCTGACCAATGGACTAACCTCTGAGTCTAACTTCATAGAATATACGACTGGAAGCTTGCCTAGCTTGTCATCGAAAACATCAGCATATTCTGAGAAAATACCATCACTGAAGCTGGAACTGGGACGTGCTTATATGATGAACTTCTTTAGTAAAGGAAAGCAAGTTCATTCTCAAACTGTCTCTGAGACCCAATAATGACTACACAAGTCTTCAGACTATGTAAAACAACAACTTGTAACTGTTCCCAGCCAAATAATATGAAAGCACTGCTGAGCCTTCGGTCTGAACTTCACCTCCAAAGGCAACAAGTTTCGCACAACTTGCCACATTAAGTTGTTCTCCAGCCCTTACTTTAGCAAATGCTTCTGTTAACATAACATAACACTTTGAACCAGTGTCTACCTTGAGCTCGATGGGTTTACCATGGATCAGGACAGTATAAAACATTCCGCCCTTTGCTAATAAATCTACTGCATTAACATTTTCACCAATCAGTGATGCACCATCTAAGTAGAAAGTAGGGCTGCAGCTCTCTATATGATCAATTTGCTTTTTTAAGTAACCCTTCTTTGCAACTGAGTGAGGTTTACTTGACTTGCAAAACTTTTGAAAATGATTCAATTTTTTACACTTGTGACATTGCTGACCAAATGCTAAAAACTTTTCTCTTTTGGACTCGTGGTTAATACTACAATTATGACAGTTAACAATGAAGCTTGACTTGGGTTTTGCAGATTCACCCTTGTGCTGTGCTGAACATTTGTGCTGTACTAAGCATGTTCCTTTAACCAAACTAGTCTTGGAACTTGCTGGAAAACTACTGGACTTCCCTGCCACATCTGCAGGGCTGCAGCTGCCACCTGCTTAGGCCGGTTTCTGCATGCTGTCTACATTTGCTCTGCAGCCTGCTGAAACTATGCTCTTATCACTACCCAGCACACCTGTTTGCCTTTCTGTAACTTCATGAATTAAACAAATCTCAATGGCTTTGCTCAACGTTAAAGTCTCTGTCATGAAGCAAAATCTTTCTCACAGCAGCACTACTGATACCAGACACAAGCCTGTCCTCTCATCTTTTAAATCTCCAAAGTGCAAGTTTTAGCTTTGTTTCTCAAGTCAGTAACATAAGCTGCAAATGTTTCTCCTGGCCTTTGGTCTCTTGTGTAAAACAAATGCCTCTCTAATGTAACATTGGTCTGGGGGTTGTACATTTCTCTGAATTTACACTTCAAACACTCCGGGTCTTCTCTTGATTCAGCCTGAACAACAATATGAGGGTTTTTCCTTCTCCTTCATACACTGCTGGTGCATACACAAATGAACACTCTATCAATGGCCTCTGACCCAGCTAGGTTTAGCAAAATGAATGTCCTGGTGCATCCTGATCTGAGTAAGCTGCTTGTATAAAAATATTGTACTCTTGCTCAAGTATTCTCCAATTCTCTGCAATATTCTGATCAAAGACAAGTGGACGTGGTCTGCGAAATGCCACTGCCATATTAACACATCAGTGAAGGCTGTTGCAAGTATGCATGAACACACACATACATATATATGCCAGAAATTTATGCCAATACTTGTAACTATGCCCAATAGCAGAATATGTCTCTGAGTAATTGAACTCTGTGAAATACTTTGGGGAAATAAGTCTCTCGGGCACTGTAATACTCTTGAAATTATTGTACTTAAGTCACTTACCATTGTAAGAAACATTTTAAACTAACTGCTCTGTGCAAATAAACTGGATAATAGAAGAAGCTTAGAGTAAGAGACATTTCAAAGTAATTCCACATTGTGAACAAACAGTACACAGCACACTGAAACACTTCCAAAATGGCTGCACTTTGCTAAATAACTCTTTAAAGTGCAAGAAACACTATGTAATGGCGGCCCTTCACAAGTAGACACACCCAGCACACAAAACTTTTCAAAATAGCTGTATTTTGACTGCACTTCACAAAACAGTTACACTTTGCACACAATAAACTCTTCAGAATAAATGCACAGTAATAAACACACACTGTAAGCACTTTTGCACACTTTGTGATGCTTTGAATAAATAGAAGTTATGTTCTTACCATAACGTTCCATGTTAGTTGTCTTCTTCTCGCCTTCTTCTTGCTGGATGGGTTCGGAGCCGACCTCGGCTCCGACTCCGCCACTCTAAAAGCTCGAGAGTTGGTTCCACCAGCTCGAGGCTCCCCTTATATCCCACAATGCTAGGCGAGAGTTACCTCAGATCTCGTTTGTAAACTAACCCCAGCTTATAATAGTAACAGAATAACTCTAACAGAGTCCACCTCTAACAACAGGAAGAAAGAAGGGTGACCTACATCCTGATCCAGGAAATATGCACAACAGCATATGTCTAAGAAAGAGGTGGTAGAAAGAGAGATCACAATCACAACTCCTCTAGGTCTGTCCAGGCCAGGGGGAAGGAGGGTGGGACGCAAGAAGAAGGCGAGAAGAAGACAACTAACATGGAACGTTATGGTAAGAACATAACTTCTATATGTTAAGTTGTCTATCTCGCCTTCATTCTTGCTGGATGGGACCGTGTCCCTAGCACCTTGTCCCGGGTGGCCTAACGGAACAGACTCCTGAGAACAGTGGAACCAAAGTTAGCTCTATGCCTAGAAGCTAAGTCCAACTTATAATGAGAAATGAAAGTGTGAGGAGTAGCCCAAGTAGCCGCTGCACAAATGGTGTCAATAGGCAGTCTGTCTTGGAAGGCTAAAGAAGTAGCCAAAGCTCTGGTGGAATGGGCCTTAGGTTTATTAGGCAGTTTTTGGTGTCTAATTTCATATACAAGGGAAATCAAAGATGTTAGCCATCTGGATAATGATACCTTTGAAACTGAAAGTCCCTTTCTGCTTTCCGCATAGGAGACAAACAGCTGATCAGATTTTCTGAATTGTTTTGTTCTATCCAAGTAGTACCTCAATTGACGATGAACATCCAGGCAGTGTAATTTTTGTTCAGACCTATTGGAATATTCTGGAAAAAAGACAGGGATGTCAATGCTTTGATTTAGATTTGACGTCGAGACCACCTTAGGCAAAAAGGACGGGTTAGTTCATAAGGATACTCTGTCCTTATGAAACAATAGATAAGGAGGTCGACAGCTGAGTGCTTGAAGCTCTGAAACTCTTCTAGCTGAAGTAATAGCTACCAGAAAGAGAGTCTTCCATGATAGCAGTTTTAAAGAACAGGATGCTGCAGGTTCGAAAGGGGGTAGAATCAAAGAAGTAAGAACTAAATTTAGGTCCCAAGGAGAAGGAGGATTTCTTATAGGAGGTCTGAGAAGAAAAACTCCTTTCAAAAATGCTTTGCAAAGCTTGTGGGACATTAAGGCAGATTCAGAAATACCCACATGAAAGTTAGAAATAGCTGCCAATTGAACTTTAAGAGTAGAGGGAGATGAACCTGCATGGAAGAGTTCAGCTAGAAAATCAAGGACTATTTGGATGGAAGCAGTGAAAGGATCTATGTCCCTTCCTTGAGCCCAATATGTGAAGCGTTTCCACTTACTCAAATAAATCTTCCGAGTGGAAGATTTATGGGAAGCTATCAAAATATCTCGAACAGAGTGAGATAATTGAGGAAGCCTGGCTAAGGTTGGAACTGGAGGAACCAAGCAGTGAGGCTCAGAGAGGGGAGGGAGTGATGTAACTGACCCGACTGATGGATCAAAAGATCTGGAACTAGGTCCAGATGCCACGGTCGCTCCAATAGAAATTGATGTAGAAAGGGGAACCACACCTGTCGAGGCCAGTACGGAGCAATGAGGATCAATGAGGCCTTCTGAGCGATAGCTTTCTGTATCACTTGAGAGATTAGTGGGAAGGAGGAAATGCATACAGAAGTCCCAGGGCCAAACTTGGACTAGAGCGTCTCTGCTGGGTTGGCCTGGTAAAGGGAATAGAGTGAAAAATTCTCTGCACTTGCTGTTTTGGGGAGTAGCAAAAAGATCGCAGCAAGGCTGACCCCACTTGAGGAAAATTTCTCTCACAACAGAGTCTTTCAGAGACCACTCGTGAGGCATGAGGATAGCTCTGCTCAACTTGTCCGCAATTTGATTGGACTTCCCGGGGATGTGCGTTGCTATCAGAAACCGCTGAGAAGAAATCGCCCATTGCCACAATCTGAATGCTTCTCGACACAGGGGGTATGACCTGGTTCCGCCTTGTTTGTTGATGTACTACACTACAGACATATTGTCTGTCTGGATTGCAATCGTTCCCAAGGGAAGAGAGTCTTGAAGGGCTTGCAACGCTAAAAGCACTGCTCTCATCTCCAGAACATTTATGTGCAAGTGGCATTCGTTTGGTTGCCATGTGCCCTGGACCGTCCTGCCCTGATAATGCCACCCGATCAGGGAGGCATCCGTTGTCAGAGTAGCAACCGGAGGGGGTGGAACAAAGGGTCTTCCCAACAAGAGCTGAGGGGAAGACATCCACCACATGAGATGATTTTTGCACGCCTGCGTGATCATAATGGTGTGAGACATTGGAAGTTGCTGGTATGACCATTGTGTAAAGAGCATCCATTGAAGGATCCGCATGTGGAATCTGGCTAATGGAAGCAGAGGTATGGCCGCCGCCATAATTCCCAACACTTTCAGAACTAACCTGGCTTTGATTCTGTTGTTGTTGAAAAGGAGTGAGACCAGTTTGTGAATGTCTGTTATTCACTGATGTGTTAGTCTCGCAGACATGTCTACTGTGTCTAGATTTGCACCTATGAAAGTAATAGCACGACAAGGCGACAAAACAGACTTTTCGCAATTTATAGAAATGCCTAGCTTTTGACAAATGCGAAAAGTGTAATCCCTGGCCATCAGAAGGAGATGCTTGGTGGGAGCTGTGAGGAGCCAGTCGTCCAAATATGGAAACACCTGGAATCCTTGTCGTCTCAGGTGAGAAGCTACCACTGCCATGCATTTGGTAAACACCCGGGGGGCAGTGGTGAGACCAAAGGGCAGGGCCCTGAACTGAAAATGACTGGTTCCCAGCCTGAAGCGGAGGAATCTTCTGGAGCGTCTGTTCATTTTTATGTGATAGTACGCATCCTGAAGGTCTACAGAGCACATCCAGTTTTCTTTTCCCAATAGGGGAAGGATGGACTGCAGCGTGACCATCCGAAATCTTGTTTTCTTGACTGATCTGTTCAAGACACTGAGATCCAAAATTGGTCTCCAGTCCCCTGTTTTCTTTGGAACTAAAAAGAACCTTGAGTAGATTCCGGATCCTTGCTGGTCTGCTGGAACTGGCTGAATTGCTCTTTTTGCAAGCAGTTTTGAAATCTCCAAAACCGCTAGATCCCTTTGAGCGGGTGGAACATCTGGAAGGGATTTTTTTGATTGATTTGGAATGCGAAGAAAGGGGATAGAATAGCCTTGGGAAATGATGGACTGTACCCATTTGTCTTGAGTGAGGGATAGCCAGCCTTCTGGGTAGAGTGAGAATCTTCCCCGACTGCCTCAAGGTGGGCAGCCGGGCAACACCTCAGGGATGCTGAAAGGGCTTGTCAGAGAAGGTTTCCCGATTGCCCTGGTTCTGGACCCCCTGCCCCTAGGGCGGCGTCTACCATTGTTATTCCCGCCTCTGCCTCTGGCGAGAAACGACTTTGTCGTCAGGCGAAGTCCCTTGAGATTGTTTACGGAACCACATCTTTCCACCTTTCTGGCCTTTGGGGTAAGGCCTAGAAGGAGTAGAAAAACGGACTCCAACGGCAGAAAGGGTCTTGCCATCAGTTTCGCACCTAGTCAAGGTTTCTTTCACTTGAGGACCAAAGAGAGATCCATCAAACGGGAGTTAGTGAAAGACGTCTTGAAGCGGTCCGCAAAATTGCATAGCCGCATCCAGGCATGCCTACGTAAGGCCACACCTGTCCCTGCGGCTCTACTCGCTCCATCAGCCACGTAAGAAAGAAGGCGCATGGAGGAGTTGGTTATGGAGTTAAGGGTAGCCAGCTGCGTGTTCATCTTATCTTGAAAACCCGCAGCTGTAGGGTCCTTTAACATTTCACTCGCTTCCTTGATCAAGTCCCTTTGAAGACGAGTAAAATGGCATAGGTAGTTCAGCGAACGCATGGTAAAAATCGCTGATGAGAACATCCGCTTCCCGTACCTGTCCATGGACCTAGATTCCTTGTTAGGTGGATGGACAGGTACTGAAGGATCAGCTAGCTCCTTCTTAGTGGCAGCAGCTACCACCATAGCATCCACAGAGACTCCTTTCGTCAAGAACTGTTTGTCTGCTGGTGCCGTTATGAACCTGGAGGGTCTCCTGGGAGTGGGGTCCACTGAATCAGGAGCCATCCATGCCTTCTTAGCAGCCACCTGCATGAGGGGGTCAAAGGGGGGGGAACACCCAGGAGGTGGAAGGGCGAGAGCCAAACGCCTCAAGATACACAGATTCATCCTCCGAAGGGTTGAGGGCTGGCCAATTTCCCCTCTGCTTCAGGATCTCTAAAATGTCTGCAAATGAGACATCTTCAGAAGGGGAACGGGGGGAACCCTCAGAATCATCTAAATCTGTGTCAGACGTGATGGACTCAGGTGAGTCAATGTGTTTCCTCTTACACTTCCTCTTCCGAGGGGGCTCTTCTGCCAAATCAGGAGAGGCCTCGGAAGAGGATGAAATCCCACAGGGGTTCCTGAGGAGCTGGCTCTCTGCGGTCCAGGATGAGGGAGTGAGTCGACTTGACCTGAGGCACCGTAGAGGGAGGGGCGGACGGAGCTGACTGTGGAGTAGAGCCAGGCTCTAACACACTCCGCATGACCTCGAATGCACCCCTGTCAGGCAAAGCCAGAGGTCCCCGCTCCGAGAAGCTAAGAACCCCCTCGGCACCGACAGTGATGGCTCCGAGGCCGATGTCGGAGCCGAACTCACCAGCGCCGAAGCTCCGAGAGGAAGAGCGGGGTCGGACAAGGGTCCGATGCCACTCACCCCCTCGGAGCCGACGAGGGAAGTCCGGCGCCGAGATTCTTCCAAGGAAGAAATCGGAGCCGACGGAGCCGAAGACAATTGTATCGGCTCCGACGCTAACACAGTCTCGGTTCCGACGCGACCCGGCTCCGAGCTCAAGAGAGTCGAAGGAGGAATATATTGATGGACCGGGGCAGGCATCGACTGATGAGTCGGGCTCTGAAGCATCTGGGCCAGTGCCTCGGACTTAAGAAGTCGACTCACTACCCTCTGAAGGTCATGATCCGACAGCCTCGATGACCTAGAGGAGTGAGATCTTTGGCTCCGTTCAGACAGCAGGGGAGATCCTGGAGCCGAATGAACGGAGCCAAGGGATGGTGACCTGGACCTCTTCCTAGTTGTCGGCTCCGAAGGTCTGGTCGGAGCCGACACGGGAATTTCTAATACCTCGGCTCCAGCCGGGCCGAGGGAACCACAGAAACTGTGGACTGAGACTCATCGGCTCCAGCCGGAGCCGATGTAGACAGAGGCTTGAACCTTAGGTCTCGGCTCAGTTGTCGGAGCCGAAGACCTAGATGCCTTAGAGGGCTTCCCTGTAGATACAGAAAGGGAATCCTCTGGCTTGAGTAAGCCCCTTAAAATTAACTTATTTTTTCTTTCCTGCAGGACCCTGGGGCTGAAGCCATGGCACACAGCACAGGAGTCCTGCAGGTGCAAAGGTCCCAGACAGTAGACACAAGAAGTGTGAGCGTCTGTCAGAGACATTTTCTGACAGCACGCATCACACTTCTTGAATCCGGAGACCTTTGCTTCTTTAGACATTTTAAAGGTGTAATCACACACACAGTTACAAACACACTAATTACACCCTGTCTAGTTTAAATTATAATAAACCACTAACTAGGTTTTTAAAATAAGAAAAATAACACACACACTCCACTAGGGAAAGAAAAAAGGCCTGTAGGCCCAAGGGAAGAACTTAAAGTTCTTGAGGGAAAAACACAGGAATTTTTAAGAAAGGGGATAAGAATTCCTCTAAACTAAGGGAAATAAGTAAAAATATCAAAATTAAAGGGGTTTTAATAGACTAACTTCACAAGAAAAGTCACTTACCAAGAACCGGTAGAAAACCAACACCTCGATAGCTGTAGCGGCAAACGAGATCTGAGGTAACTCTCGCCTAGCATTGTGGGATATAAGGGGAGCCTCGAGCCAGTGGAACCAACTCTCGAGCTTTTAGAGTGGCCGAGTCGGAGCCGAGGTCGGCTCCGAACCCATCCAGCAAGAATGAAGGCGAGATAGACAACTTAACATCTCTAGTTATGCTATTCAAGGCTTTAGTTAATGCAAAATAGTAGTTTATGCCAAAACACTGTAATCTGCCAAAAACATGCAGTCACCTTGCTTTATTTATGTTTAATATGCCCTTTATTATATTTGTTTTGCCCAGTTAAGCTCTTTTCTTGTGCTCGTTTTACTCTAAACATGCTCGTTTTGCAATTCCGAGGTGACTCTGAAGCTCCTATGGGGTTTTCTGATAATCGTTATATCAGATAATTTCGAACATTTCATTTAATTACTAAACTTTTTATGTTTTCCATTTGCTTAATAAACATTCTGTGCTATTTGTTTGGTTAGTAATATGTTTTGTGCCCTTGTAATGCTCCATTTTCTGTCTTAATAAAATAATAGTTTCTGCAAGTTTTCATTACCTTTAGATTGTTTCTGGCCCTTTTTTGCTCTCGTTTCTCTTATTTTACCTTCACTGTTAATTCTGCACCTTGCATCTCTGAAAAGCAGTCTCTGGAATCCCAGTTCTGCACTATGTCGTTTGCCCGGTCAGTATGTAACAGATGAACATTTGTGGGTTCTGTTCGAGAAGCATTATTATGTACAAACACATCAGGAATGAGGCAATAACTTTAACTTAGATAAACTTATAAAGAAACTGACTCTCTCTCTCATACATGCTCACTCTCTGACTGCACTCTCAAAATGGTACTGAAGCTAGCACATGCTTTGCATTTAAATGCATGTGCCGGCCTTGGAAATGCTTCTTAAAGGTACAACATACATACATATTCTACACTACTCAGTTTGTTTAGCAAACACCATCTCATACTACACTTTTATACTTCACAAACTTCTTATTAGACTAAGGAAATAAAAAAAAGCTTTTCAGTTTTACCAAACAGCTTTGTTCTGTCAAGTAGCACTTGAGCTGACTATGCACATTAAAGGTATGAAGTATCCTCCAGCCCTTATTCTTAGGGTACAGAAAAAACACAGGGAGATTAATAAACAGAGAATAACTTCTGAGACCACTTTCAGCATGAAGGAATGATTAGTGAGTAACTCAACCCTATCCCTGAAGGAAATCAGGTAAGTCTGTCCCACCATGAGAGCCTGCAGCTCAATAAACCACCTTGCAGATGACAGAACAATAAGGAAAACAGCTTTCAGTGCTAAACACTTGAGATTAATGTCAGTTGCTGGTTCAAAAGTTGATTAGGGTCAATTTTCCAAGAGAATAATTTAGGTTCTACTCAGGAGGAATTTGCTTGTGACAGGGTCTCATATGCAATACTTCATTCAGGAACTGCTTTACCAAAAGAGAAGTAGAAGAAGAAGATATAGGAGGATTCACTGGCAGACAAGCAGAGATGGATGCTAAAGGTACCTTAATGGAAGCATATGAGAAGCCATCTAAAGTATCTCACACAAATATTTCAAGACCAGAGCATTATTATCCTCAATAGACACTTTGTTTCCATTTAAGCACCACTTAAACTTCATCCATTTGTAAACATCAGATATTCTAGTAGCAGGATTTCTGGCATCCATTAGTCCTTGCTGGACTTGCACATAAAAATGTGCCTAAATGGAGTCAAGACTGAATCATTCGGGCTTTCAATTGAAGTTTTTCAAAATCTGGGTGCAACAGTCAGTCTTGAGACTGTGTGAAAGTCTGTGGTTACTGCCCTTGGCCAGTACAATTAACAGGGAGAACCAAGATCGCCTGGGCCAATACAGGGTGACCAAATGATCTTTGATGATTCTTTCTGAACTTTCAGAAGTACTTGGGAGTCAGTGAAAGGGGTGGAAGCACATACAAGAACATTCCTGCCCAAGGGAATGAGAATGCAGCTGTGCTCTAAGCATGGCAGCTAGGATGTCTGGAAAAGAATTTCTTCAGTTGGCTGTTTTGAAAGGACTGGTTTGAACAATCTATTTGAAGCATTCAACATACCTGGATTAGCTACCAGAATGTCACTGTCTTGTGCTTCCACTCATGCGGGTCTGGCTGGGATCTGCATAATCTGTCTGCCACAATGTTCTGCTTTGACAGTATTGATGCCAGAACAGTCAGACAATACTGGCAAGCTTGCTACCAGGCTATCATTGCCAATCAACACAGAGGGTAAGATCTTGTACTCCCTTGTTTGTTGAGGTACCACAATACTGTGTGCTGTCAGTAACTACAAGAAGAGGACCCAGAGTCCAAAGGTGGTGAAGAACTTCTGAGGTGTGAATCACTGCCAACACCACCTTGATACTGACGTGCTTCCATGCATTCTTGGGCCTACAAGTGGCTTGTACTTGCATTTTCACTGACACAGCTCCCCAGTGAAGTCAGACAAATCTGTCGGGACAGAGTGTACTGGCACCGGAAGGGAGAAAGGAAACCCTTGACTGATACTCAACTCATCTCTCAACCACTGTAACTCTTGTCTAATGAAGGGTAGCAAGGCAACTGAGATTCCAGGGAATGGGGATGCTGGGTCCAGCAAATGCAGACATACCAATGATTTTTTTTTTTCCATGTGAAGATGAGTCAGTGGTATCATGAGAATCATAGATGCCATCAGTCCAATAATTTTTAGGAATTCTTTTGCCAAAGTGACATTCCTCTGGGAGAATTCCAGAAACACCATCTGATATGACAGGATCTGGTCTGATGGCAGAAAGGCCATTCACTTGAGAGTTGATTCAGCACCACAGAAAGACGCGTCTTTGCAAGGGTGTCAGACACAACTTTCTGAGGTTCAACTTGAACCCTTGATAGTAGAGTAAGGTTGAGACCTTCTCTAGCAATTTCAAACACCTGGAAGCAGATTCTGTTCAGATCAACAAGTCATCCAAATATGGAAGACAAGAGTCTGGCAATGGGCCACTATCAGAGCAAGGTGTCCAGTGAACACGCACAATGCACAGGAGAGACCAAAGGGCAATACAGAAAACTGATATTGCAAACCAGACAAAACAAATCTCAGACATCTCCCAAAGAGATATGCAATGAGGTTATGATGATAGGCATCCTTCAAGTCCACGGTCACCATGAAGCACCTGTCTGGCAACAAAGAAACAATGTGTGCAAGATGAGCATCTTGAACTTGGGGAACTTGCAAAAGCAGTGAGAAAAGAAAGGTCCGACAGCAGCCTCCCCAACAGCTCTTTTTTGGGGGGAAGCAAGAAAATTCTGGAGTAGAAACCTGTCATTCTTTCTGAAGGGTTCTATGACCCTGAGTCAAGCATTTGCTGTAGAAAAGGAGGAAATAGCAAAGTCTGGTCTGGTGGATGAGGTGTAACCCACCCTCCCTGAATGGAGGCAGCTGGTCTTTCCACTGCCATTGTAACCCACGCCAACAATGTTTAGCACCTACTTGTCCGCTAATGTCCAGGCCACTTTGCTGACAGCTAACTTGAGGGATGACGCACCCGAAAGGGGACTTGGTACAGGCATGTGCTATGTCTCAGCTTAATTATAAATTTGGAGGATAGGTATCCTTTTTTGTAAAGAAATCCTTCTTGTTCAGCTTGGTGGAGTTGCCATACTGCCATCTTTTATTGCATAGGTTGTTGTTTGGCTGGGACTTATATTTGTTAGGGTGATGAGAGTTAAACTGCTTTAAGGAGGAGAACTTGGGAATATGGAACATTTTTGACACTCCTTGCATCAATTTGCCTCTGTCATCCCAGTGTTTAAGGATCTGATTAGTTGTTGTACCAAACACACATTCAAACTTATGAGGAGCATTCAAAATCTCATTTTCTATTTCATCAGAAAATTTCTGGGAGTGCAATCAAGCAAACATTCTAATCACCACTTTCAATGCTACATTTCTAGCAATAACATTAGCTACCTCCAAGGGACTTTTTAAGGTATGTTTTGAGATCTGAGAAACACTGCATACTACATCTTTAACATATACCTTTTGCTCTGCAGGCAACAATGTAGCAAACAATTCAAACTTCCACATCAAACAATGTTAGTTAAATACCTTAATAGCTAATGTGCTGGATTGCACCATCTTCTTTCCATGAGATTCCAGCCACTTGCCTAATTTATCTTGAGGCACTAGCTTAACAGAAGAAATGGTCTTCTTATTAGCAAAAGGCACTGGGGATACTGAAGCTGGGTCCACAGAGACTGGAGTTTGGAGGCCAGGCAAGGCTGAGCATACCCTAAATTTCTTAAACACCTTTTAGGCAAAGCCCCAGTAAAGACAAGGAAACTACAAGCTTTCCTGAAAGCACCCTCCAATGCTGGGATTAATGGATGAAAGGTTTCAGTCTGAGGCCTCATCCTCTGAGAGATCATAAGCCCTGTTAATCTTGGGGACAGTTGGAGATAGCTCCCAGCTGAATTAATCTCTAAATCTACTCAACATTTGGGAAAAAGAAAACAACTGGGTATTTGTACCTGTTCATCATCAGCAGAACCTGACTGCTCTGAGGCAGACAGGTCAGTGTCCTCAAGCATAGAATCTCTTTCTAAAGTTGGATCTTTAGCAGACTGATCAGTGGTGGAAGCACTGACAATACTCATAACCTGGGTATGCAACCCATAGTTAACTGTATGAACAGTGGATCTAGCTACAGCTATCATCTCAAGAGAAAAAAACAAAACAAAGAGATTGCTATCCCATCACCTGTCTCTTTTTGGCATACACTATATTAGTGGGGAGAAGCCCCTCGTGGAAAAATGTATCAGTACTGGAAAAAGAGTATGCAGCTCCGACTTCCCCTGCACATACAGGGTTTGGTTTTCCCATGCCTGCAGTAAGCAATGGTACAGCAATGGAAGATGTGTCTGACTCTCGTGTCATGCACAGCTTTGGTACTACAACCAGGCCAGGGGAACTGTAGGTAACAGAAGGCAAGTAGTCTGATAGCCTGCCTGAAGCTAATGTTACTGCAGAGTCATAAGCCAGAGGCATATTTTATGATTTATTCTTTTGTTTTTCTGGTGCAGATGGGAAAGACAGTGATACGACTGAGACCATCAACTCTGTGGACTAGAAACTTGCTAGCTCAATACGAAATATGGTCTGTAAGAAGAGAAATTCCACTATTCTCCATACAAATAGCAGTCTAAAGACTAGTTCTGTATGGATACTACTCTGAACACTGCACTGAAAAAATAGTACTTTCAGTTAACACAGTTCTAAGAAGAAAATGCATGCACAAAAGTGTCCTGATTTTTGTGAAAAAGGCTAGTTTCAGTCCAAATTAATGGACAATGCCAAAACAGTATTAGATAAGAATAAATCAAACTGATGAAAAATTCCTGTCAGAAATACTTAGCATACAAAATTATGCCAAAAGCAAACTGAAGTATATTTCTGCAGGGGTTACTATTCTAAATGCTATAGTAAACAAAATGCCAGTTTCAGTATCTCAGATCCAAGCACATAATACATGCAGAAAAGTCCCCTAATTTTGTAAAAAAGGGCTAGTTTTAGTCAAAATAAATGGATACAGTCTAAAACAGTATTGGACAAGAAATAAATCATAAACTGATGAAAAATTACTGCCAGAAATGTTTAACATAAAAAATGTCACCAAAATCACAATTTAAATGAATAAATCCTTTAAAATGCTGTAATCCTACGCAAAAATGTCAAATAATCATTACACCCCCCTCCCCCCGAAAAAAAGCAATGTCAACAAATTTTCCTTTCAAGACTTCCAAATGAAGCTTTTAATCAATGGGTGAGGCTTTACATTGCTAGTCAAAGTAAAAAAGGAAGCATATATGCAATTTTTAATCAGACAAAAATAGTCAAAGCAGCAGAATACACAATTCAAGCACTGATAGAAAAGATAGAGGAAGAAAATAAATCCCCAAAGGAGTTTATCTGAGTTCTGCAGCAATATCAAAAAGATCATGCTCTGACTGCGTCACTAGAAAACTAAATGGATTCAGTATGTGAGCATGAAGGGCTGTCCTAGTCCTGCCAGGTGATTGGTTCTTCACCCTGACAAACAGGCAGTGGGAGGAGTTTTGGGCTTTGACAGACTGCCAGAGGGAGGATAGCAGGGGCACTACTACTCCATATGCCAGTATGCACTGTGTTTATTGAACATCTTACAATACTCAGCACC
Source organism: Protopterus annectens (assembly GCF_019279795.1). Classification (NCBI taxonomy): domain Eukaryota; kingdom Metazoa; phylum Chordata; order Ceratodontiformes; family Protopteridae; genus Protopterus; species Protopterus annectens. Next base: position 286,503,834 of record NC_056743.1, read on the forward strand.
AAATATACAATGCTTTTTTCTCCCACAAGACATTGTTCTGTAGTCTTACTTCTAGAACCACATCTACTTCTTCAACATTTACACTACATAAATATATATGTGGGATTACTGACCTAAGTAAACAGACCTCAATTTCAATGACAAAACACTGACCACAAAAAGTTGACAATGGAAATGCTGAAGGTAAGCTGCGCATGGGATAGTAAAATCCTTGCCACACACAACCAAAATCAAAGAACCTCCTCACTATTTATATATACTAATTCCGGGATCAACCAAACCCTGGAGAAAGGGAATATCCCCCCACTAGGGGATTATCTATTTACACCTGTCGACCATCTGCATATGTCGACCTTTTGTGGTTGATCAAGCCTGTCGACATTGTGCTATGTTGATGCAATGCAGTTGACCTATAAATACACACACACATATATACAATCAGTTTTGTGTAACCATTGTGCTGCACTTGAAACAGTCCCTCACTCATTCTCTCACCAAACAGCATTATTTCCACAATTTAAAAAAAATGTCAGTACTGCCTCCTAACTGAATTATACCAAACTGGGTGGAAAGATGTGCTTATATAAAACATCAGCGAAACTACCATCAAGTATTTTAACACCAGTCTTTTCTTCCATATTTTTAATAAACAAATACATCTTCATGGAATTATCACTTATGACACAGACAATCATACATTTCTATGAATGAACACAAACCATACTGACACATTTTCACTTGCAAACTTTATACATCAGATAGGATCCTCTATACAGTCATTGTCAATCAAACATTCCATAGCTCATTCAATTCCTGCCTTCCCTTAAACCTCATTCCTCCTCCAAAAATTTATTCTGCATGCATTTTTCTCACAGATCCCATTTTTTTCAATGTTCATAGGTTCATAGGTTCATACTAGGCTATCTGCCTGAGGGCATTTACAAGCCTAGCCCATCGTTTTGTGGCTTACGCCACCCCTTTAGTATGGGGAACTATACCCATTATTTTGCTGTGCCTCTGTCGAGCAGTGACACTGAGGTAATCCCTGGGGTATATCTGCGATCTCCCATCCATTGGTCAAGATTTCTCTTGAACAAGGCCAGCGAGGTGCTCTGCCTCACATGTACCAGGATTTTGTTCCACAGCATAGGGAGTCTTTGGGTGATGAATCTATCCCTCCAGCACGTCCTATTAATAGCCGTGTCGAGGTTTAAGTCTCCCGCCCTTGTGGCTCTGATGGATCTAGATTTTTTGAGGTGAAGCATATTCATCAAATCTGGGTTTGACATGGCCTTGTATGTTAGGCAAAGGTCACCTCTGAGCAAGCGAAGCGACTGAATAGAGCTGGAGTTCTTTCAGTCGGTCAGCATAGGACAGATTTTTGAGACCCTTTATCCTTTTGGTGAGGAACTTTTGTGGCCTCTCCAGTTGCTGCAAGTGTCGGGTCAGATACATCCCGAATGGGGCATTGTACTCAATCATTGGTCTGATGAGTGATGAGTAAAGGGAGACTATGACCTCCCTTGATCTAGATGAGAATCCCTTCATGATAAGGTGGGCAATGTAGAAGGTCTTCCTAACTACTTTAGCTACATGGGTGTCGAATGACAGACTACTATCAACCTGGGTCCCCAGGTCCCTGATAACTTCTTCTGTGCTCAGTGGATTGCCACCTATTTGGTAGCTAGGGGTAACCTTGTTTTTCCCAAAGGGTATGACTATGCATTTTTTGGCATTTAACTTCAGGCCGTGGCTCTGGCACCAGTCATCCATTTCTGTGAGACCCTTCTGAAGGATATCTGTGTCAGATGTGTTTTCTACTATGGCGCCCAGTTTGCAGTCATCTGCAAACTTTGTCAGCCATAACCCTCCTGTGTTTGCTTGTACTTCAGAAAAGTAGATGCCAAACAAGAGTGGGCCCAGGACTGAGCCCTGTGGGACACCACTTGTGACAGGTTTTGAGTCTGACATGGCGCCAGCAACTCTGACCCTGTGGGTTCTGTCACTCAGCCAGTTTGCAACCCATCTTGTGATGTATGGGTTAACATTTAAGCTGATGAGTTTTTCAATGATACCCAAGTGGGGTATTGTATCAAGGCCTTAGCCAGATCGAGGTAGGCTGTATGGACTGCCTTTCCCTCGCCAATGGCTTTGGTGACTGTTTCAAGAAGTCAACCAAGTTTAAAAGGCATGATCTGCCTTTGACAAAGCCAAACTGGGTTGGATCCAAAGTCTGCAAATTCCCTATGTCTTTATTTATGAGGTCCATTATGATCCTCTCCATGGCTTTGCAGATAAGGCTTGTCAAGCTAATGGGCCAGTAATTTCCAGGGTCGGTGGAGGCACCGCCTTTGTGAAGTGGGACCACAGTTGCAGTGCGCCACTCCGTGGGTACGTATCCAGAGGTAAGACTTTGATTAAACAGCTGTCCTAGCTGTGGGTTTAATTCCTCATTGAGTTCGTGGAGCACACAGCCGGGGACACCATCAGGTCCCATGGATGCTGTGTTTTTTGCTTTGGAGAGAGCAGTTCTCACTTGGGCGCTGGAGATGTTTGGGGGGCTGCAATCGTTTGGTATAGATATCTCTCCTTTTGGGGGAGGGAGTTTGCACTGAACCTGTCAGCCAGTATGTTGGCAATGTCTGTAGGATCAGTAATCTTCACATCATTTTGAACTAGTTCTGAGCATATCTGGGAGTTTCCTCCTAGGTTTCTAACATAGCTAAAGAAGGCCTTATGATTGTCTTTTGAGTCTTTAGCTATTTTTCTCTCGAAATTTGCTTTGGATGATTTTATGAGAGCTCTTAGTTTTTACTTATAGTGATCAAGGGTGTCTTACCTTTTAAGGATTTTGCTCTATCTTGTAGTAGCTTCCTCCTTTTATTGTAGAGTTTGTTTATGGCTGGGGTCCACCAGACTGGACGCTTGCCTTTGGTACTAAGAGTCTTTGTTTTGTTTGGGATTGCCTTATCCATGCAGTCCTGCAGGTGCTGGTAGAAGGTGTTTGTAAGTGATTCAGCGGCTTGAGTACTGTTTTCCCGCTCGGGGCCTTAAAGGAGACCACACTAGTCTTTAGAAGTGTGAAGTCGGCTTTTGAGAAGTTCTTTACTGTGGTCTTTTTATTTCAGGTGGGGTGGGATGAGGACCTCCAGCGAGATTAGTTTGTGATCTGATCTCACCAGTGAGGGGTATACTTCCGGTGTTGAACATTGTGCTCCCATGTTCGTGATGATGAGATCAAGTATGTTATCTCCTCTTGTGGGGATGGTGACTAGTTGTTCCATGGCATTTGAGTTTATGAATTCCAGGAACTTTTGGGCTAGGGTGTTTGGGCTTGAGTAGTGTTCCCAGTCTATATTAGGGTAATTGAAGTCACCTAGTATGATGGTGTTTGGTGATACATTTATCCCTCTAGTGTTTTCAGGAAGGCCATGTGAGGTTCCTGAGTTTGTGAGGGTGGCCTGTAACATGCTACAATTTGCAGAGCAGTCTTGCCTATGGTTAATTGCACCTGGATGGTCTCCGATGCATCGTGCGTTGCCACCAGTCTTGAGGTGTGGGTGTCCTTGATGAATATGGATACCCCTCCTTTCTTGGTATTGTCCGGATTTTGGGGCCGGAACGCATGATATGAGGTAAAACCCGATAGTGCTGGGGTGCTCTCAGGAGCCTTGAACCAGGTTTCTGTCACAGCACAGACATCGATGTTCTCCATACTGAGAAGGGCCTCGAGTGCGTGCATTTTGAGATTGAGACTTCTGGCATTGAGCAGCATTACCCTTAGTTTTTTTCCTTTTTTGTGTTCTAGGGTGGTAGGTTTAGAATTTGAGCCTTGCCTAAAAAAGGCACTATGGGGGTGGCAAGAGCCTTTGCCAATATCCGGAATCCCAGGGGTGACAGGTGCAAGCCGTCCCTTGTGAAGCAGCATGGCTTGTCCAGCATGTCATCCCAGGCAGACAGATACTGGATCCCCTTTGAATGACACCAGTGTTTAAGCCAATTGTTAAAGCTGATCATCTTATCTCTGTATTGTGGCATCACTCTTGGTGAAGGTAGGATACTGCTCAAGGTCAGGGTCATACCTGCCTGGGCTACATAATCAGAGAGCTCCTCAATGTCTCTTTTCATGTAGTCCAAGGAGGTATGTCTCAGGTCGTTTACACCAGCGTGGACAATGACTGAGTCATATTTGTACTTGCTGTTGAGAGACCTGAGTGCTTGCGTTATGTGGCGGATTCTAGCGCCCGACAGGCAGCTTACTGTGACCTTCTCCTTACTCAGTCTGGTGAGCAGGACGTCAGTGTGTCTGACTATGGAGTCACCAATGACTAGTGTGTCTGGCATTGTGTTTGGCCTTAAGGGCTGTGACTGTTTGACACTCTGACTGTGAGGTCTATGTGTTGCAGGTGTTGTGTTCTGAGGTGGTGGTTGTTTGGGTGTCTGCTTTGGTGGCCTCTGCTGTTTTGGTAGATTTTTGATCAGAGCATCCGAGTATGTCTTTGTGTGTTTATGTGTATGATTTGAGGTTGTAATGGTGCTATGTGAGATTGGGTCTATAGTGTGTGTGGTAACCTTCTCCTCCTGACTGGTCTTGCCAGTCCTGTGTTGAGAGAGCTCAGCCTCCAGTTTGGCCGTATAGTTGCATCTCTCGCATGTATTTGTGTTTTGTGGGAGGAGGAGAGGGTTGTCTGTGTACATGAGGCAATTGTAACATTGCCTCAGTATTCCCAGGTTCACCAGCTGAGCAGGAGAGGACACTAGCAACTGATCCCTCGACATGCTAGAAGGATAGACAAAAACTTTAAAAAAGATTCAGGGGGACGTGGGTGACCGAGAAATGGGGGGTTACCTTTTTGGGGTACTATCTATGACAAGAGTGCCATATCAAGGTAATAAGTACTGTAGGAGCAAGTGCTAGGTTTAACAGATAGAGAATAGTCTACTTGGAGTCAAGTGGAGATGATCTTTTTAGTTATAGGATACGCTGATTAGATCAGTAGTATAGTTCGAGGAAGGTAGTTTTAAGGGAAAATTTGAAGAGTGGACTTTAGGTAGCCCGAATAGTTTAAACCTGCCTAACCGGCGCTGCCCTAGTGTGCAACAGTGGCAGCTCAGCTAACGCTTACCACGCTTTATACCAGGGGCTGGAAAAGCTAGAAACTGGCCCAAAACGACCAATAAACTACTAGTTACTGGCTGAAACCTCACAAAACTGGACAAAAGGCAGCTCAATGCTTCCCACTCCCACTGGTAAGCAAAGTAACTTCCTCTCCCCCAAATAAGGCAAGGAAACAGTACACAGGAACTACAACCAAAGCCCAGGAATCAGCAACTCTGAAACTGGACTAAACTAGTAAAGCAGGAAAAACAAGAGATATTTTTTTCTTTTTTTCTTTTTTTTTCACAAAACAGGCAGAAACAGGTACAGCAAACACTTGTAAATGCTATGAATCAGCTACTACAGCTTACACAGAAGAATTTGCTACAAATACAGTCAAATAGTAACAAACAAGGATTCCAAGTGCAATATTAAGTTATTAGCTCCTACCCTTTTCTAGACCATACTTCCACTTCTTATTAAAACATACTTTGATGCAACAAACACACAATTAACTTCTTTTTGGTATTTTGGAGCAGGTAAACATGGACCCTAGAGGAGGAGATTGCGTGAACTGGTTACAATATAGGGAGACTTGGTGACAGTTTAAGTTGAATGCCTTCACTTCCCCAGGCTTGAACGATTATGTTTCAAATAAACCTATTTTAAAGTGTAGGGCATCAAAATTATGAGTGTAGGCTTTCCACGGTTTTATACAACATTCGTTATATAGATGGATTACTTTACACACTTACATAAACTTAAGTGTATGTGTATGCACATACAAATATTCACACATACACTTTGTTTTAGATTTTTTTTGTAGGATCTTTGCAGTATTATTTATATTTAGTTATAACTGAATTTCGGTCTTATTTTTAAAGAAATTTGTTTTAATGAACTCAAGTTTATACAGGCACACTTTTTAAGGATTTCTGAATGGTTTCACTGGTTTTCTAAGATTTTATAAGATGAATATTATTTTTGAAAGCATGATTATTTATTTGGTGTTTTTTGTCCACTTAGAATTGTCCCTGTGATGGGTATTTCAATCCATTGTACATTCTACATTTCACATTTTCTATTTTTGGATTTACACATATAAAAATTAGGTTTAGATTTGGTATTGATGGGAAAGTAGTTTCCCTTTACAAGAACCTTTAGGATATTGTGCTTTGTCATCATTTCTATAAGGTTTTAATGTATTTAAACACTGTTATTTTGTACATGAAGTCATTCTGAAGAAGTCTTGATTGTAGCAGGATGAAAGTGCTTAATTTTATTTTATTTTTTTTAATTAAAAAACGTACTGTGGTTTTATTATTCAAGTGCAATTGTTTTACCTCCAAGGTGTGTACAACTGCCGTAACTACTGTATATATTATTTGGTCTTGTTTTTTGGTGTTTGTTTCTCCCTTTGGATTTGGTTAATAGTCCCTTTTTTAACAGCTTCTGTTCCAGATTCAACTAAATGCCCTACCCAGTGCTGGTCTTTCACTTAGGATCCCCTTTTCCTTTCTCTTGCCTTGTACTCAGATATCAATCCTTGACAAAGAAGGCAGTCTTTAGCCAACAATCTAAACATATTCTTGGCCTTTTACCATTACCTTTCCTTCTCTTTAATTACTTGCTCCCTATTCCTTGACTCATTTGCCAGCTTTCACCAGTAAACTGAAAACCTCTCTTCCCTATTCTCCATACCCCTAACTGCAGTCATCCCTAATGGTAGAATCTCCTTTTTCCATTTCTCTGTTGGCTTAGTTCTTAGAATACTTTCTGCTACTATTTGAATATATTTTTTTTGTTTTTAATTTCACCAAGTCTTTGAGGTTTCTATTACCATGATGGGAATGGACTCCATTTCTAAATCAAAAAATGATTAAAGTTGATGAAATTACTATTATTTCAATCTTTGAGGTCAGCCAAAAGTGCTCTTCGCAGCACCCATAATGTGCCAAGTAATGACTCCTCCTACAATTCGTATGGATTTACGTGTATTGGTAACATATCTAAATATGATTGCAGATGTTTTTTTTTATAAGACCCGATGTTCCTACTACTACTGGAACTGTCTCGGTATATTTCTTTCATAGTCCTCTCATTTCTGCATGCAAATCCTGATATTTTATGACTTTGTGTCTCTCTGTACGCAAGACACTGTAGTCAAAGGGTGTAGTGATTTCTATGATCAATGCCACTTTTGTCTTATTTTCATGGACCACTACATCTGGTTTTCTTGCATCTATCTTTTGAACTTTTGGTAATGGGTGATCCCATGTGATGTAGACTTCATAATTTTCTATGATGATGTGTGGCTCATGTTTCCAGTGCTTTTCAGCTACTTCAGTACCATAATGTTTACACAATCCCTAGCGCAACAGTCTTGCCACATTATTATGCATTTCAGTACACAGTCCTCCTGCCAGTAGTACATCACAACCAGCAACAAGGTATGAGACTGTTTACAATTCTGTTTTACAAAACCTACATTTGTCTGTTTCTCCCACATGCTCAATGGACTTTGTAAACCAATGTGTGCATAGGCCACTGTCTTGGGCAGCCAATATTAATCTTTCATCTTTCGGTTTGAATTTGCCTATCTTTCAGCATTACTGCATTCGATCTTGATCAATATGAGGTTCTTCTAGATGTTTTCTATACTTGCAATTATATTCCACATTTCTTGCCCTCTCATCTGATCCTTCACCTTATATTCTTTCTTTTGTTTTTTGACATTCAGTTGGCACCTGATTTTTATCTACTTCTGGTTTGATTTCCATTCCTGTTTAACGTCAATATGCTTCTGCTACACTAAGCAGGGAAGTCATCTTAGATTTATTCTTCTCATGTTTCAAAACTTTCACTATGTTTGGGTCCTGTGAGGTCAACAGATGTGTGTAGTCCCACGACTGCAGCTCTATACATGTAACCAATTTCAAGGAGGCCCATCCCTCCTTCAGAATGGGGAATATATAATCTTGGTATGCACTGATTTTTAGAAATCATTTGATGTGCACAAAGCATCCTTCTTGTTTTCCTATTTAATCTATCTAATACATTTTGGGCCAGTTAATCACTCCAAAACTGTAAGTTAGGACAGGAAGAGCAAATTGGTTTATAGCTTGAATTTTGTTCCTAGTTGCCAAAGCTGTTTTCGGGATTAATTTAAGTCTTTTAAAATATTCCTTACTATGTTTTATTCGCATTTGTTCATGTTTTATTGTTGGTCCTTCATCAATTCAAAAATATTTATACACTCACTCTTACTCAAGTTCTTTTATATCACATTCTTGTCCCAAACTGATGTTTTCTTGGTGCTGCAGTTTTCCTGCTTTAAAGGTTGCTTTTGCACATTTATAAAGACCAAATGACATTCTTATATAATATGAAAAAGATTTGAATACTTGCAGTTGTGCTTTCAGTTCCTCATCTGATGAGCTATACAGTTTTAAATCATCGACAGAGAAACGATGAGAAGTCTTTACACTTTGTTGTTTTTCTAGGAGACAAATTACAGCCATGACCTAATCAGTTAAGTAGACAGCTTAATGGGTTAATGGCAAGACAGAATAGCAGAGGTGACAGGGAGTCACCCTGGAATATCATCCACCTTTGGAATTTTATCCCTAGAATAATAAGTTGTTCTTTATCATGGCTTAATTGCAAAGTGGTCTACCACTGTTTCATAGTCACTTTAACTTAGTTGATCAGTGTAGGATACGTCTTATACATTTTTAAGCACTCTTTTTATCCATGAATGTGGGATACTATCAAATGCTTTTTTGTAGTCAAGCCATGCCATACTTAAAAGTCTTCCCCTTTTTACAGTTCTCCATTATGACTTTAGCAACAGATGAGCCTTTGGTCCATATGACTTTCTTTTATTGCCCTTTTGTTCTATTGCCATGATTGAGTTTTCTTCTAAATGACTAAACTCTGTCGGCATCAATTCCGGTGTACAGTTGATATGTACTTGGAAGGCAAGTTATTGGTCTATACTTTTTAGGGTATCTTGCAGGTTCATTCAAGTATGTGCATTGTTTTTCCTGTTGTTAGCCAGGTTGGCATCTGTTCAGGGTGTGCATATAAATAGTTCTTACTCATGGCTAAATCTTCGTGCAAAGATGTTAAAGTTACGTACTGCATCTGGGCCTGGTGTTTTCCAGTTAGAGGCTTTTCTTAACTTTGTTTCAATCTCTTCAGCTGTTATTTCATCCATTTAATTTGAACTTCTTGTACTTTCTTTTACTTCTTCTATCCATTTCACATCTTTATTATGTTCCACAGGATCTTCATAAATACTTCTCTAAAATGTATCTATTTCTTCTTTTTTGGGGTGGTCTTTTGATTTCTTTTACCTTGTTTCCCAATTCTATATAAAACTTTTTGGGGTCATCAATAAATTGCTTATTTTGTACTTTTCCTTTATATTTATCTGTGTATCTTCTAAGTTTTCTGCCTGTGCTGATATTTTCAGTGTATTACTTGTAATAGTGCATGACAGCTCCTGATCCGTTATAACATTGCACATTGCTTTTATCACGTCTATCTTTCTGAGTTTTGTCGATGCTCTGTTCCCTCTTCTACATTCCTCTAACAGTGAAACTTATTGTCTTAACTGCTTTATAGTTTTCTCTGTTTGATACTTCCATTATGGCATTTGATTTCTCCCCTTCCTTTTCATTGCTACCCTGTGTTCTTGTGGTAAGACTATCTGTTATTAATTTAGCTGGACAGTAATATATCCTGTTTACTTCTGTTACATCTCATGGATCTCTACGGACAGTCCTAATTACTGTGTTCATTTGTTTTATCAAACTTCTGACTTTTGGGGTTTTATTGACCTTCTTCAGTCTATTTCTTTGATTGATCTTAACATGTCTAATCTATTAAATCAGACAACTCTTCTCTTAGCTCATTTTCTTCTAAACTGAGAGCACATTTTTTGTTCTCCTTTTTCTGCAAGCATTCTGTAGAAAGCTCTATAGCATCTTCCTCTGGCATTTCATCCTGTGTCATCCACTGCACTATCACAGGAGACTCTGACCTATCACTCCTCAACATTGACTGCTCCAGAGTTGCCACAGTTTCCTGTTCCTTCCCTTGCTGTCCAGCTTCAAGTGAACATTTATACTGGTTTCCTGTAGAAGGCACCAAAATATCTTCAAATGGCAAATGACCATTTGCTTCCCATTCTACTGGTTTCTCCTTAATTTGGATGTCTATTGCTCTAGCCTGCTGTGGTTCTTTCTGAGTTAGATTTTCTACACTGACTCCTTCACTTTGCAGGTATTCCACAACCTCAGTTTCTAGTTCTTTAACTTCTCCATTACTAATCTTCTTTTCTACTTTTCTTCTTTGTCTTATTTTTTTGTACTGCAAAGTTTTCCATGTCCGGATTCCTGCCTGCATTTCTCTTTAAATATATTTGGTGCTGCTCTTAATATTGATTAGTTTTTTCGTTCTCCTATGCATAAACATTACACCATATTAAATTGCTTTTTCTTTCCTATGTCCATATTTCTTCTTCAGATGTCTCCTGATATTCCTGTTTCTCCTTACTTTGGGGACTCTTCCATCATGCTGTGATGTAAGCTGTGTTAGACCTTCTACACCACATCCTTTACTTTGCAGCATTCCATAACTTCAACTTCTATTTTTTAACTTCTACTTTACTAATCTTTTCTACATTCCCTCTTTGTGATATTATTTTCTTTATTGTGAAATTTTCCATATCTGGATGCCTTTGCTTATATTTCTCTTTGAATATCTTCGGGCCTGCCTTTTTTGTATTGATTAATTTGGCTTTTGACTTTGCATAAAATTGCACCATATCAAATCTGTCTCTCTTTTCCAAGTCCACAATCCTTTTTTATACTTTTCAAAAATCTGTAGTTTTGTTGTTTGAGGAAACTTCCACAGATGCTTCTTTTTCCAAACAGATCAAAGTTTCTTCGTCTATATAATGTTTTTCACAAATCTGTTGTATTAATGAATATTCTTTATGGCTATTGTTACTCTCTTTAAGGATCTGTATATAAAACCCAGTCTCTCATTTCTTGAGCTTCCCCTTATTTCATCATCATCGCTTTTCACTTTGAATTATACCTTTCTGCTTGTGCTATGTACAGGAGCTATAACTGTGTAGCTCCAAAATATCCCTTCAAAGCAGGTAATCACAAACCACCTTGTTCTATTAAAAGGATAAACTTATCCCACTTGACTCTTGCCCTCTTCCCCTCCCAGACAAAATTCTTCAACCCTTTATTAACTACTATCCAAAACTTCTCCACTGGATGGTTAACAAACATTCCCAACCTGTGTATAAAAATAAGGGACTAAAGATTTTCAGTGCTTGTACCTTGCTATTCATATCCATAAAACAAAGAGTTTCCAGTTTCTCAGTTTTTGTACTGTCTTTTGTTTAGTCTCTTCCCTCATGTTCTTAGCTACATAACAGAATCATTAACTCATACTCCTACGTACTTTATTTTATAATGCTCCGGACCATCTTCTAGTTGAGAATCATACACCGATTAACAATAAAAAAAATCACCACCAAGTACAAGTCGAAACACAGGAAAATATTTAACAAAACAATAATTGAGCACTTTCGTCCTTCATTCACATATGGACTTCTTCAGAATAAATTAATACAATAAAGCTCTGATTTAAATAAAATCATAAGTCAAATGACCAAAGTATTTTTAGACATCTTAAAATACAGCATCTAAATTCAACAGGCAAAACATTAATTCATTGTTAAACATAAAAACTCATGCAGACTGTGACTGTGAACAATAAATATTATGTACAAATCATCTAAAAAACAAGTAACTACAACTTAGCAGACCTCAACTTAAGAACACTATTAAAATAAATATAATAATTTAAACCAGGGGCTGCTATGGCATTTAATTTTAACTGTCAATAAAGTCCCCCATATTCAATGGTGGTCTCCATGGAACACCACTGAATATTTTTCTACTTGTATTAGGAATAAGCATGTCTCGAAGGGTCTGTGCTTATGCATATTGCCTAATGGGACATCTGTTAATTCTGTTTTACATAGCGATCTTATTGATATATCTGGTTGACATGGTATCGAATTGATGACTTTTTTGATTAAGGAAAACACCAAGCAATCAGACCTCTTGATCGATTAAATTTTTTAACTTGGATAAGTTGATTAAGTCTGTTTTGTTGTTTGAGACTTATACTGATGTATACAATACTATTTTAACAGAGTGGAGCAGCATTTTAAGCCTATTAGGAATAAAAAAACAAAAGTTAGTTAGGGACAAAAAAGTATGTCTCTAACACTGCTTTTCCTAAACCATTTACCAGTAAAGATGTGATGATTGGTTCTATACAAGACAAGAATGTTTTTCATTCTTCTAATGTCCATTCTTTATTTACTGACAAAGTGGACGTAGAAGGTAAAGACATTATATTTTTGGATGATGAGGGTGCATTTCTATCCCTTTGGAGGTCAGAAAGACTGGAAGCTGATGGTCAACTTGATAATAATGAATACGTTTTTTTAAGATGTCCAACAGCAATCCTCTCACAGGAAAGTGAACAACAAGAGGGCCCAATCTCACGGGGGGGGGGGTGGTATTTAACAAAGGATGGGGGCAAGGGGTGCAATAAGAGATCATAAATGTTTAGGGTGGAATTACAGTTTTTGTTATTAGCAGATCTGGTCCTTAATAGCTATGTTTTAAACATGACTGGTTGTTTACACCTCTTTTTATAGCATATTTGTTACTTTTAATAGTTGTTTTTAAACATTGCTTTGGCCAGAGTGCACACCTGCAAGGGCTCCCCACCCCAACCCCAGGCAACTATAGCTTGTCTTGCCACTAGGTGGCACAACTAACAATATACTTGCTGTATCTTGTCTCAACTAAATCTGCCTCATCATTAGAATTCCTGTAAAGTAAGGCTAGTACCATTAACTTGGTGTATTTTGTCCCCAGACAGATTTGCCTTCCTTTATTTTACTTGCACACCAAGGCCATAAAAGTAGTGTTTTTGCAACTATCTGCTTACATTCCTACCTTTCTGCCTCTGCCTCTTCCTTGTTTTTACTTACCTTATAGCTCCAAGGCTTCCACTTCTCATACTGATTGTTTTTCTTTGCACTCTTCTGTGAGGGGGCGAGCCCACTCTGTTCACCCTCGCTATGCTCGGGCTCAGTCCGCACCCCTACCTTACTCCCATTCCCAACCATCCCTGCATTAACTAGACCTATACCAACACTAACCAGTCCCCTAACTTCCCCCAATCAAGAATAAGCCTTCATCCGTCAGTCACAACTCAATTAACAATATACTATTTGTAACACTCCTCCCTCTCCTCACACAACTTAATTGCAACTGTTCTTAATCAACCTACTCCCACCACACTACACCAACACCCCTCTTTCCCAACATCTTCATCACACCACCCAGCTAACCTACATTTAAAAAAAAATACACACCATGCTCTTTCCCTGCCCACATTCTATACCCTACTGCTATATGCATACTATGTAACATTCTACAGTCACCTAAAGATATAACATGTCCATAGCCCCACACTATATCATACTAATACTGTCCACTCCTCACTCTCCTACCTTGCCATCTCCTCCAAACACTACAATTACAGACCTACTGCATACCTCCAATTCAAACATGCAGTTGTCAGGAATACCACTAACCACTTCAGCAAACACCTTCACATACTCTCCAAAATTGTCACACAAACATGCATGTATATTATCACAGATTCTCTGTAATGGTGATTTACACCCCAATCCTGGGCCATATACTGCACAACATACCATCGTCGCTACCATTCCACCCCTACTTCCTCACATTAAAACTACAGACCTTCTCATTTTTAAAATGAACCTTAGAAGCCTAGTTAACAAAATCACAGATTTTCATGCAGTCATTCCACAATACTCACCAGACATTCTTATAGCAACAGAAACTTGGCTAAAACCCCATATAAGAGACCCAGACATACTCCCACAAGGTTACAGCGTACACAGGTTAAACAGGATCAGGAAGAAGGGTGGTGGGGTTGCAATCTTCTATAAAGATAACCTAAGCATAGACTACATACCCATCAAATACCCTTATGATAATAACTTTGAAGTCCTAGTAACATGGCTCAAAATCAACCCAAAGAAAAATATTACCATAATAGCCACTTACAAAACTCCCACTAATACTCCCACTGCCACTGAGGAACTCATAGCCTTGACATCTTCAACTTACACCCATGAAACCATTATTACAGGAGACTTCAACTTAGACTGGAACACTTGCACTGGTGATAACCCCTCTACCTTCATAAATCTACATGGTTTCTCCCAAACAATCCAGTTTCCCACTTGAATACATAAACATAGCAAAAGGGAATCTATCTTAGACTGGTCACTTATTAACAGTACCACCCACAACTATCTCTCCGGATACCTTCCAATTAATTTAAGTGACAATAGACCTACCTACTTAACCCGTCATCAGCTCTACCCACCCAGAACCATAGTTTACAAAGTCGTACGAAATACCAGAAACTTCTCCAACAAAGCATTTGTAGACATGGTCAATAAATGCAACTGGACACCACTCTATCATCTCCAACTTAACCAGGCTATAACATACTTCAATGACACATTTCTAGCTATTCTAAATTGCTTAGCATTAACTCATACATGTGTTAAAAAAATAAGAGATTGCTCTGGATAAGAAAATAAGGGACAAAACCTGGTTTCCATTACCAGAAAACAAAAGACAATAAAACTCTGCTAGCATACCAGCAGCTCCACAATCAAACAAACAAAAAACAACTCAAACTAGACAAATGAAACACATTATATGTTATCTAAATGAATATCTTACTATCTTTAACAAACTCAATCTACATTCAAAGGATGCAAACCAGCTAATGGTTGTGGTATTTACAGAAGAAACTGCAGCATTTGATTCGGTCTGAAAGTCTTCCTGCTAAGAAAACTGCAAACATATGGACAAAGCAATCTAGCAAGCATTTGGTTCTTCATCTGTCTTCTCAAATGACTAAAAGAGTGCCTGTTAAAATTTACCTACTCTCTTTTCCCAGTGAAGAGGTGTCCCCAAAAGACTAAGTGGCAATTTTCAACAGTGGTTCAATCCTACCGCAAAATACCCACCAGGCACCCACACACGAGTGTAAAGGGCTTGTTAATTTAATCAATGCTGCACATTAAAGGGAATTCCTGTGCACAAGCAAATAGTATTTTAACCAAGCAGCAGCATATAGTGGAAGCTATTGTCACCACTAGGAGGGAAGGATTACGCAGGGAAATTAAGGGATTCTACTTAACTGAGAGAGGGAATGAATGAGATGTAATGCTCTGCCCTGCTCTGGGAAAGAATGGGCATGGTTCTGGCCCAGTAAGAAAAAGAAAGAAAGAAATAGTTCAAATGGAAATGGGAAGTGAAGCCTCTGAATGCAGTCATACAGAAAGAAAAAAAATCTGAGAAGTTTTTTTTTTTTTTAGTGACACTAGACCTGAAAAAGAAAGCCATGCATTAATGTGCAAATAAAAAGAGGATCAAAGATGAAGGACATAGACGTACACTGTAATAATAGCAAAGAAAAAATAAAATAAAATAAAAAATGAACATTAGACTACCTGAAACATCTTTATAATGCCATGTAGTAGATGTGACTGTAAGCATTAAAGCAAGCTTTGTCTAGCTCTTTATCAGTCCTACAAAATCTATGCAAGAAAATGCAATTTTGCAAAGATGTGCAAAGGCAAAAAAAGTAAGTTCAAAATGATTTACTTTCGCTTTAGTGACTGTAACAAAGTTGAATCACTAAATCACACAACCAGAAGACTGCAAGACAATAATACCGATGACATCTTGTTCGAACAATGTCAAAAATTGTAACTCCTGACCTACGTGGACACTGGAACAAGTGCTAAAATAGGTCAAGAAGGGGGCAAGTCTATGTGTTTGAATAAGTGGGTAAAGGCATTCCCATCTTGCGACTTTCTGGTTGCATAACTTAGAGATTCAACATTGTTACAATCACTAAAGGCATACTAAATCTTTCAAAATGCATTTCATATTGCTGAACATAAATATGAAAATGAACAGTACCAACAAACAGCTGCGATTGGTACAGCTGAAATGATAATGGTTGACACAATTAAATTAGGTGCATAAAGCATGAATACCTGGCAACAGATATTGACATTCAATTGTCAATCCCCACCGAATAACAGAGAAAGCATGAGAGCTCCAGAAAAAACACTTATTTTGTTTACTGACTACTCTACAGCCTTTGACTATGAGGACCATAACAAACTGTGTCACTGGTGCAAAAGTGTAGACTAAAACATCCTAACTGAACATGCTTTTAAACATAGACCCAACCAAACATTCTTGTTATAGGTGATTCTATTGTAAGACACACAGATATGTCGCTTATCAGGCTGAGCAATGAATAGTCAGACTCCATCAGATCATGCATACCCTCAAGTCCTTGAACAAGTACAAGCATGACTCTGTCATAGTTCATTTTGATGTCAATGATTTGAGGTGCACTTCCCTGGATTATATGAAAAGAGACAAGATGGAGCACTCAGATTATGTGTCCAAGGCAGGTATGAGTCTAGCATTGAGCAGCATTCAATCCTTTCCAAGGATGATGCCACAATATGAGTAGAAAACAACTGACTTCAATCATTGGCATAGTTGTTGGTGTCATTCAAAGGGAGTCTAACATCTGTCAATCTGGAAGGATATGACCAACAAACCACATTGCTTCACCAGGGATGGCTTACATCTGTCCCCTCTCAGGTTTCAATAACGGGCAAAGAAACTGTCCACCCCCACAGTGCCTTTTTTACGCAATACCAATACGATAAACTTACCAACATAACAAAACAAGCAAAACAAAATATGTAGGTGGTACTGATCAATACTAAGAGCCTAAACAAGAAAATCTACTCCCTATATGCCCTTCTCAACCTGTAAGACTTCAGTCTCTGTATAGTGACCAAGACATGGTTAAAAATAGTGGACAGCCCTCCATCTGTGCAGGGCTATAATACCTTACACAGGTTTGGACCAGATAATGTGCAGGAACAGAAAAAAGGAGGTGTATCAATCTACATCCAGAAGACACTCACATCAAGCTTGGTAAAGCAGCATGATGCACTAGAGCATTAGAAAGGTTCTGTACCACATATTAGCTAGCTACACAACTCCCTCGAGGACAAAAGAAACTCAAAGCCTATCTACAGAAAATAGAATCACTCAGTATTAAACCCAATACCATTTTCCTACATGATCTAAACTATCTAACTGTAGACAGAGAAACCCAATCCACCACTAGTGTGCAAGCACAAAGATTCCTGGACTTTTTCAATACAAATGCCATGGAACAATTAGTCAGGGTACCCACTGGGGGAATAACATCTTGGATCTTGCCCCTACTAATACGGGAGTATCCTGCATTATCCATTTCACAGCTTCATCACTTGTTAGGTATGACCATAAAACAGTCCCCTTTGAAGTAAAAATGAAACTCGACATCCCTTTCAACCAAGGTACTTTTAGAAATTTCTTTAACACAAACTACCTACTCCTAAGTGACACATTGGCAAGCTTGAAATCTCCACCAAACCCAGTTAACTCCACTGAATATGCAGAAATGTACAGCACTACACTATACCTGCATGTAAACAGCTGCAGAGATACAGCTGTACTCTGCAGGAACAAGTGCAGGGCAAACCCCGGAAACAAATCCACTTGGTGGAACCATAATATCAACAAGGTTTATAATAAAAGGAAAATAATTTTGATCAAAAGCAAACAATTCCCAGAATCCCAGAGCCCTTGTCACCGAAATAAAAAAACAATTCAGGAACTTAATAAAATCCACCACGGCCAAGTTTAAGGATAAAATACCTACCATTGGCTACCCAAGTCAAAGACAACCACAAGGAATTTTTAGTTATGTTCATAATCAGACAAGTACCATCTAGCAATGCGCGGAGTTGATTGTGAACAATGTTACTTACACTTCAGGCTGAAGACATAGCAAACCTACTGGTCAATGAATTAAGCTCTAATTTTGTCCATCTCTCCCCTCCGTCTGTCCCCTCAAGATACACCCGAAACTCACCTGCCTCAACATATCACACAGGACCAAGCCTAAAAATACTAACACAAGCTAAAAATATTGCATTGATGAGTCCTGACAATAACCTTGGATGCATCTTAATTAGCATGAAGCATGATTTAGTCACACCCCTAACACCACTGTACTATCTCAGCCTCCATATAGGTTTTGTATCAAACAAATGCAGAACAGCAAGCGACATTCTCTTGCAAAAGGGAGGTCCTTCCACAGACCCAGAAGTCTGGCCAGCATCATATACAAAGTCATGGATATACTTATCATGGAATTTATGAATCAAGGCATAGGGAACCTCCAAACACTGTACTTGTCTCAGTATGAATTAGTCAAGGGCAGGTCACACTTCCTCAACCTGCTTAACTTTTCTGAAAAGGTCACCAAAGCAATGGATGAAGGAAAAATAGTACCTACCACATACCTCAACCTGGCCATAGCTTTTGAAAACTCCCCACTCATGCATAGTATATAAGCTAAATAAACTGCAAATAAACTTTTTTGTCACACACTGGATTGCCAACCGACTCACAAATAAGATGCAGATAATCAAAACAGGGGAAGTTAGCTTCATAAACAGACGAGTCACCACTGCAGTCACCCAGGGTTCTGAACTGGGGCCTCTCCTGTTTGGCATCTAGTTTTACGAAGTAAAAGCTAATACCAACAGGCACTGGCTGACTAAGTTTGTAGATAGCTACAAGCTAGGAGCAGTGAGTGAATCCCCAAATGATTTAGTTATCCTGAGGAAGGTTTGTCTCAGATAAATACTTGGTATTAAAATCATGTACTGAAACAACGTAAATGCCAAAAATACATTATTGTATCTTTTGGAAAGTAATCTAAGCCAGGGAACTACCACACGGGCAATATGTCCCTAAGAGTTGACCAAATTGTTTGGGATTTGGGAACTCGTGAGGACAGTAACCTAACTTTTGACCAACATGTGTCTACAGAAAGTCCTTCTATATTTTACAGCTTATAAACATAATCTTCTACATCTAGAGATGTCATTTTCCCCCTTTACTTAGCCATTATTAGGCCAATAAATTAATATAATGCCCCCTTTGGCATGTATCTGTCCAGAAACATGCAACAACTGGAACACCCACACCGATACCTTACTAAAAGGATAAAAGGCTTAAACAACATGTCCTACATGGACATACTCAAAGCCCTGACACTACAGTCAGTATACTACAGACTGCAAAGAAGTGCTCTGTGTGTGGCACCTAAGGCATCCTCTGACCTGTTACTAATAGATTTACTTCAAATCAGCAAGTCAAATTGCATCAGAAATACTAGGGATCTGAAGCTCTTCTGCAACATCAACAGAACAGTTTAGAGGGACGGGCATCTTGCATTGGATAACACTGCTGTGGAACAGACTCCCCATCCATATAAAAGAAACTTTATCCTTCTCCATTTTCAAACACATCTTAGATCTATGGATGGGAAACCAAAAATATACCCCAGGACTGCCATCTGTACTACTAATGGACAGGGGGATCTCCTAAATACTTTATCACATGCATGGGTACCCTCAAATTATCTATGGTATGACCCCAGTTATTCTCATTAGGGGTAATATATAATTATCTACAATGCAATAGGTAAGGCCAATCTATAACCAGATGGGATGGGTTATTTTGAGCACAAAATGGGAAACATGCTAGGCTTAAAATTGCCCTCAAGGGCAGCTAACCATGCACTTACATATAAATTTATGAACCTGCGAAACCAGAAAATGCTGAAGAGATACCTGTGCTCATGGTTAACCTTTTCTGGCCACCTATTATTACTACTGGGTTAGATATATCCATCCATCCACACCCCCTTTTTCCCAATTTTCCACACAAGGTTGGGGTGTCACTTCAACAGTGGCAATCATCTAGGGCCAAGGTTCAAATATTAATCTAAAAATAAGAAGATTGCACAACTCCTTTTCATATAGATGGACTTAAGATGTGAATACTCTGAGCATTTTTTTTTGAGAAGTGGTAAAGTGTATTCAAAGTGTAAAATGAAATGGACATGAACTTTCACAAAGCCACAAACACTTCAGATATTTTGCAGAACCATTGCAATGATATCGCTTCACTCTTTTTTAATTTCTCCAAATCTTTTGGGTTTCTAATACCATGACGAGGATGGACTCCATTCCTAAGTCAAAGTATGATTAAAGTTTCTGAAATTAGTATGGTTTCAATCTTTGATGTCAGTCAGTAGTGTTTTTTGCAGCACCCACAATGTGCCCAGTAATGACTCCTTCTGCAGTTCGTATGGAGTTGCTTATATTGGTAACATATTTAAATACGATTGTAAATTATTTTTTATAAGACCCGCTGATCCTACTACTACTGGAACTGTCTTGGTATCTTTCTTCCACATTGCTCTCGTTTCTGCCTGCAGATCCTGATACTTTATGACTTTGCGTCTTTCTGAGGGCAAGACACTGTAGTCACTGAGTGTGGCAATTTCAATGATCAATGCTACTCGTCTTCTTTTCTTGTACCACTATATCCGGTTTTCTATCATCTATCTTTTGAACTGTTGGTAATGGATAGTCCCATGTGATGTAGACTTCATTTTCTATGATGCTTTGTGGCTCATGTTTCCAGTGTTTTTTGGCCACTTTAAAACCATTATGTTTGCACAATCCCCAGCGCAACAGTATCACAACATTATTATGCCTTTCAGTATAAAGTCCTTTGACCATTAGTATGTTGCAACCAGCAAAAAGGTGTGCAACTGTTTCCAATTCAGTTTTATAAAACCTACATTTGTCTGTTTCTCCCACATGTTCAATGGACTTTATAAACCAATGTGTACTCAGCCCACTATCTTGGACCGCCAAAATTAACCTTTCATCTCTGTTTGAATTCTCCTCTCCTTAACCATTCCTGTGTTTGTTCCTGATCAACGCGAGGTTCTTTCAGAAGTTTTCTATACTTGCAGCTACATTTATGGTTTTTCCACATTTCTTGCCTTCTCATGTGATCCTTCACCTTACATTCTTTCTTTTGTTTGTTGGCACATTCAGTTGCTGCCTGATCTTTATCTACTTCTGGTTTGATTTCCATTCCTGCTTGACATCGATAAGTTTCTGCTAAATTAAGCAGAGAAGTCCTTTTCAATTTATTCTACTCATATTTCAGAACTTTCACTACATTTGGGTCTTGTGAGGTCAGCAGATATGTGTGGTGTCCCACGACTGCAGATCTATACATATAGTCAATTCCAAGGAAGCCCATCCCTCCTTCGGAATGCAGAATATATAATCTCTGTATGCACTGATTTTTATAAATCATTTGGTAAGCATGAAGCATCCTTCTTATTTTCCTATCTAACCTATCCATCATGTTTTGGAGCCAGTCAGTCACTCCAAAATTAAGTTAAGACAGGAAGAGCAAACTGGTTTATAGCTTGAATTTTGTTCCTAGATGTCAGTGCTGTTTTCAGGATTAATTCAAGTCTTCCGAAGTATTCCTTACTAAGTTTTTTTCGCATTTGTTTATGTTTTATTGTTGATCCTTCATCGATTCCCAAATATTTATACACTCCTTCTTGCTCAAGTTCTTTTATTATCTGGAAAAAACTACCTATCTATATCAAACAAAGCTCCTCATTAGCACTCTAAATCTTGATGATTGGATGGGAGATAGGAAATTTACCCTGGGGATCACTACTGTGACTCTGCTTGACAGGGGCACAGGAAAATAATTTTCTTGGGTGGCAAAAGCCAGGGTACCGTTTTGGCTAGGCTTATATAGGCCCTAGGGCCAATAGCCTAGTACCTATCTATGAACCTATGAATCATATTCTTGTCCCAAACTCATGTTTTCTTGGCATTACAGTTTTCCTGCTTTAAAGGTTGCTTTTGCACATTTATCAAGACCAAGTGATACTCTTATATCATCTGAAAATGTTTTGCCAACTTGCAGTTGTGCTTTCAGTTATTCATCTGATGAGCTATGCAGTTTTAAATCATCGGCAAAGAGAAGGTAAGAAGTCTTTACACTTTGCTGTTTTCTAGGAGCCAGATTATAGCCATGGCCTAAGATGTTACGTAAACATCTTAATGAATTAAGGGCAAGGCATAATAGTAACGGTGACAGAGTCACCCTGGAATATCTCCCCTCTGAATTTTTATCCCTGGGATAACAATGTGTCCTTTATTATGGCTTAATTGCAAAGTGGTCTGCTACTGTTTCATGGTCACTGTAATGTAGTCGATCAGTGTGGGGTGTATCTTATACATTTTTAAGCACTCTTTTATACATGAATGAGGATACTATCAAATGCTTTTTATAGTCAATCCATGCCATACTTAAGATTCTTCTCCTTTTTACAGTTCTCTACTATGACTTTATTTAACAACAAATGATCCTTTGTTCCATACGACTTTCTTTTATTGCTCTTTTGTTCTACTGCCATAATTGAGTTTTCTTCTAAATGACTATAAACTCTGTCAGCATCAATTCCCATGTATAGTTTATACGTAGTCGGAAGGCAAATTATTGGTCTATAATTTATAGGGTAGCTTGCAGGTTCACTCAAGTAGGAGCACTGTTTTTCCTGTTGTTGGCCAAGTTGGTGTCTGTTCTACATGAGCATATAGATAGTTCTTACACATGGCTAAATCTTCATGCGAAGATGTTAATACTTTTAACCAGAAGTTAGGTACTGCATCTGGGCCTCGGGTTTTCCAATTAGAGGCTTTTCTTAACTTAGTTTCAATCTCTCTAGCTGTTACTTCATTCCATTTCATATCCTGTATATTTAAACGTCTTCTTTTTTCGTTTACTTCTCCTATCCATTTAGCATCTTTGTTATGTTCTAGAGGATCTTCATAGATACATCTCCAAAACGCATCTATTTCTTCTTTTTTTGGCGGTCTTTCAATTCCTTTTACCTTATTTCCCAGTTCTCTATAAAACCTTTTTCGGTCATCAATAAATTGCTTATTTTGCACTCTTCCTTTACATTTATCTGCATATCTTCTACGTTTTTCCACCTGTGCTTAAATTTTTAGTTTATTTGCGATAGTACATGACAGATCCTGGTCTGTGCTAATATTGTGCAATGCTTTTATCAGTTTACCGACATAATGTTGTATTTCATAATGTCTAATAGTCATATGGTTGAAAAATAACATCTCAACCCAAAAAGTACAGTTTTGTACCTACCATAAATGTAGATGTCCGATAGGTATGCATCTGCAGTCATCACATATGGGTTGTCCTGCCTCAGGCAGCCCTTCGGTCGGCCGGATTCCAAAGTCTGGGTCCGGCGTCGGCTGATGTCGCCCCTTCCCCGACGTCAGAGCGCCTGGGGTATAAAAGCGTCAGCCGACGCCATCTTCCTCAGTTTTTCTTGCCCCAGATGCCAGGTGCCCTCTAAGGAAGGCTAAATTTGGAGAAATGCAATAAATTCCAAACATGCACAAAAATATATATATATATATAAAAACAAATACACCATAATAGATAACCCCAGCTAGCTATGAGGGGAATGTACCCAAGAAATACCACAGAGGGGAAGGAGGGAGGGTAAACCTGACTGCAGATGCATACCTATCGGACATCTACATTTATGGTAGGTACAAAACTGTACTATGTCCTTCAAGGATGCATCTGCAGTCATCACATATGGGTAGAATACCATAGCCAATCTGGGCGTGCAGGATCTATGTAAAGGATGGTGTAGCTAAAATGCCCTGCAGGACTGCCGTAGCAAAGCCTGCTCTGGATATGGAATATAAAGGTAAGTTGTAATGCTTGGAAAATGTATGCACGGAGCTCCATGTAGCAGCTTCTAAAATGTCCTTGGTAGCCACCCTCTTAAGAAGGCTGTGGAGGTGGCTGTGGCTCTGGTCGAATGAGGTCTAATGTTAGCTGGCACAGTTTTTCCATGAAAGGAGTAACAGAAACGAATGCAATTCCCTATCCATTTTGAAATTGTCTGTTTTGAAATTGCTTTTCCTTGTGCGCCAGCAGCATATGCTACAAACAACTGGTCAGTTTTTCTGTAATTTTTAGTTCTGTCCAAGTAGTAGCGCAACTGTCTGTGTATGTCCAGGGTGTGCAGAAGCTTTTCCCCTTTGTTTTGTGGATTTGGAAAGAAGGTAGGCAGGTGAATAGCTTGGTTTAATGAGACCCTAGATACCACCTTTGGCATAAATGAAGGATTGGTTCTCAATGAGACTCTGTCTTGATGAAAAATAAGAAATGGCTGTACTGCCATCAGGGCCTGTAACTCAGATACTCTTCTTGCTGAGGTTATGGCCAGAAGGAAGGCCGTCTTCCACAAGAGGAACTGTAGTTCTGCAGATGCTGCTGGTTCAAAGGGAGGCAGAGTTAGTTTTTCCAACACGAAGTTAAGGTCCCAAGTAGGCAGTGGTGGTTTCCTTGGAGGATTGATGTTTTTAATTCCTCTTAGAAACTGTCTTAGCAGAGGATGAGAGAAGACAGGTGGATCAGTATTGTACTCTGCTGAAATTGCTGAAGCATGAATTTTAATGGAAGGGTAAGACAGGCCACTGTGGAGCATTTCTGCTAAATATTCCAGGATATGCGCATGTTCATAACTGTTGCATTTAGACCCTTTGAGGTGCTCCAGGTGTGAAATCTTTTCCATTTTGCTGAGTATGCCTTTCGTGTGGAAGGCCTGCGAGCTTCCATGATGATATCCTTCACTCTCTTGGATAGCTTATCCTGGTGATGATTCAAGGTATTTTCCAGGCAGCTAGCTGTAATGTTTTCAGGTTGGAATGCAGAGTTTTGTAATTGTGCTGTGTCAGGAGAAACGGCCATTGTGGCAGAAGCCATGGTTTTGTCCGTGACATGCTCTTTAGCAATGGGTACCAGTGCTGTCTTGGCCAGTCCGGAGCTATCAGAATCACTCTTGGCTGCTCTGCCCTGATCTTCAGTAAGACCTTGGCCATTAATGGAAGAGGTGGGAAGGCATACACTGTTAGAGCTCTCCAGCTGAAAGAGAGGGTGTCCACTTTCCATGCTTTTGGGTGGTATGTCCTTGTGCAGAATTTGTCCAGCTGATGATTGTGTGGGGAGGCAAAGAGGTCTATGTCCGGTCTCCCCCATGATTGTGTTATCTGATGGAAGATGTCTGGGTGCAGCATCCATTCGTGTGCATCCATGGTGTTCCTGCTTAAGCTGTCCGCCAGTATATTGTCCTTTCCTGGTACAAACTGGGATTGCAGCTGTATTTTGAGAGCCAGGGAAAGTTCCCATAGATTCATTGCCAGTCTGCAAAGAGGGTAGGAATGGGTGCCTCCTTGCTTGTTTATGTACCACATAACTGTAGTGTTGTCTGTCCTTATTAGCAGGTGGCCTTGATGTAGAAATAACTTGAAGGCCTCGATTGCATGTATCACTGCCAGCATTTCCTTTTGGTTTATGTGCATGCGTAGCTCTTTTTGTGACCATAGTCCCTGAATGCATCTTCCTTCCATGTGCGCTCCCCATCCGTGGTCTGAAGTGTCCGTTGTAATGGTTTGGCTGGCTATTGGTTTGCTGAAGGGCAAACCCCTGTTTGACTGGCTTGCTTGAGCCCACCACAAAAATTCCCTTTGAAGGCATGGGATGAGTGGTATCAAAGTTTCCAAGCTGTGACTGTGCTGAGTCCATAAACTCCTTAGGTACCATTGGAGTTTCCTCATATGTAGCCTTGCTTGAGGAATCAGAAGAATGCAAGAAGCCATATAACCCAGGGCCTGCAGGATTTTCCTTGCAGTCAGTTGAGTTTGTCTTGACAGGTTTTTGAAGTAATCCGGTAGTTGGTTTTGTTTTTCTTCTGTGAGGAAAGCCATTTGGGTGGTTGTGTCTAGATCCGCACCCAGAAAAGTTATTCTTTGGGATGGTACAAGTCTTGACTTCTGAATGTTGACTGTATATCCCAAGGCCTGAAGTAGATAGATGGCATAATTCAAGTGTTTTACCAAAATTTGTTGGCTGTCCGCTTGTATAAGGCAGTCATCCAGATACGGGTATATTTGCATCCCCTGAAGTCTGCAGTGTGCAATTACTGATGCAAGGCATTTCGTGAATACTCTGACCACAGTAGATAAGCCAAAGGGCAATGCTGAGAATTGATAATGCTCTGAACCTGCAAGAAATCAGAGGTGTCTTCTGCAGCTTTGTCTGATAGGGACATGCAGGTATGCCTCCTTGAGGTCCAGAGTTACCAGCCAAGACCCCTTGCCCAGCATGGGAAGGAGTTGCTGTATAGTCAGCATTTTGAATTTTGGCACAATGAGATAAGTATTTAGTGCGGACAAGTCGAGAATAGGCCTCCATTGCTTTTCTTTTCTTGGGACAAGGAATAGTCTGGAATAAAATCCTTGGCCTTGTTCTGCGAGAGGAACCTTTTCTATTGCTTTCATTTTCATTAAGTTGGAGATTTGTTTCAAAGCCTCTGCCCTTTGATTTGGTGGCAGGTCTGGCATGCCTTTTCTTTTCGGTAATGTGTGGAAATGGAACCTGTATCCTTTGTCTATTATTTGTAGTGTCCATTTGTCCCTTGTAATAATGTGCCAATTTTCTGAAAATAAGGAAAGCTTTCCGCCCAAAGGTGCTTCCAATTGAGCCCTGGTTGGCGGTGTCAAAGTAAAGTCATTGAGTCTGTCCTTGTGCAGCAGTTGTAGGCCCTGCACTACCTCTCTGGTTGGGATGCTGCCATTGACGTCCTCTGTAGGAGCCTCTAGCTTGCCCTCTACCTCTGGCACGCCTGTTCTTGCCTCTCTGAAATCTGTCTGTGTCTGGAAAGGACCAGTTCTTGGAAGGCCAATTTCTGCTGAATCTTGGTGGTTGGACCTGCATAAAATCTTTGATGCCTTTTCTTCAAATTTCTTCAAGACCTCCTGAGCAGTGGAGCCAAATAACTTTTGCTTTTCCAGTGGAGCATCCAGAAGCTTTGCTTTAACATGGTCTGGCAGAGATTGTTCCTTCAGCCAAGCATGCCTACGTATGACTGCACCTGTCATAGCTGACCTACATGAAGCTTCCAAGGCATCATAACCACACTGCAAGAAATGGTTGCTAACCTGTTGAGGGTTATGTACCAGATCCTGAAGTGTTTTGCGATCTAGGGGTTCAGGTGAAGACAGCTTTTTATGCAATTCATCTAACAAATATTCTTGGTACTGTATCATATGAAATTGACAGTTTAAAGCCCTCATAGAAAGGGTAGCAGAAGTATACACTTTTTTACCCCATCGCTCTAAAGCCCTGGACTCCCTTTCAGAGGGGAGTGGATTTTTTGTAGTGACAGCTGCAACCCCTTTAGGGCCCCGGGAGATAGTTTCTGGATCAGCAGAGTGGGCCTTGTAAAGGAAAAGGTGTGATTCCGGGACCCTGTAGTACCTATCGGGTTTGGCAGGAGCCGGAGGGAGAGTGTCAGGGGTTGTGCTAGATTCAGAGTACACATCATCAATGACATTCAAAACAGGGGGAATAGCCAAAGGTCTATGCTGAGGCAAATGCAAGAAGGTCCTTAATCTCTTCCTGGAATCAGAGAATTCCTGGCCCTGTCGTTGGAAATGCTCCCTCATAGTGTGCAGAGTTTCCCCAAAAGACAGTTCCTCAGGAGGGGAGGCCGAAGGGATAGATTCCTCTGCATCTGAATTCTCGTAGGCCGGAAAAGCCTCCTCCTGGCAGTCCGAGAGACAAGAGCCATCAGAGGCCTCATCTGAGGAGAGGGGATCAGAGGGCTCAACCCTGGGCCTTTTTTCTGTAGGAGGTTGAGAGCCCCTGTCCGGATGAGGCTGAGAGCCCCTAATTAATGAAATAAGGTCCTCTGCTAGACTAAGGATCTGAGAACCTGTAGTGGGTCCCTGAGGGATAACCTTAGGAGGCATAGATTTTGAGTGTATAGCAGCTTTAGCCCTAGAGAATGCCTTAATAGACATGGATGCAGGAGGCCTGGCTGCACCACGTGCTGGTGTAGTTTTGTCTAAGGGAATGGTGTCGGAAGGTTCCTAGACACCAGATTCCAATGGAGATTCAACAACCGATACAGAAGTGGCCTCCGGGGCCGAGGTTGTCGGTTGTACAGTTTCGGTGGACGGTAGTACCAAGGACTCGGTTTCAGCTGAGACTGAGACACTCGCGGTAGGCCTGGCCGTGGTTTCAGCCGAAACCGCGGACCGCGTGTGTCAGTCCTTGTCCTTCCGTTTCTGTATTAAATGTGAAGTCGGAGTCTCCGACGGCATTTTGTAAGCAAAACTAGCCCCAAAAAATTCCTCTGTAAACTCCGACCGACGTCTTAGAGTGCGTCGGTTGAAGGAAGCACAGGCGGAACAGGCCGAGACGTCGTGGTCTGGGCCTAGGCAAGGTAGGCAGTAAGAGTGGAAATCCTTATGAGGTATTTGTTTCCCACAAGTTAAGCAATTATTAATTTTATCTGACATCGGCTGAGGCAAGAAAGAGTCCCCAACGGGGTACTTAGCTTTTGAAGTCTTCGGTTTAGCAGAATTACAGGAGCTGGCCGACCGGCACTTGCGAACTGCTTCTGCTTCGGGCACCACGCGGCAAGAAAGACTGAGGAAGATGGCGTCGGCTGACACTTTTATACCCCAGGCGCTCTGACGTCGGGGAAGGGGCGACATCAGCCGACGCCGGACCCAGACTTTGGAATCCGGCCGACCGAAGGGCTGCCTGAGGCAGGACAACCCATATGTGATGACTGCAGATGCATCCTTGAAGGACATCATTGAATTATCAAAATGTCTACAATAATTTCATTGAAAAAGCAATGAGATCAACCCTATTTTGCATGACCCCCTGCACCCCCATACCCCTCCACTTAAATATATCATCTCCAAGATTGCACTACAGTGCAGAAATGGGCAAATTTGATACTTTCAACATTGTCTGTTTAGACTAATTTTATTTCAACATTTTGATCATTCAATATAGTGTGTTCAACCAATTCAGTTTCAGCCATTTAGCATTCAACATTATGTTGGTAAACCGCTTTTATCACATCTATCTTTCTTAGCATTGTTGTTGCTCTATTCCCTCTTCTATAGTCTTCTAACAGTGACACTTCTTGTCTTAATTGCTTTATAATTTTCTCTATTCGATATTTCCATGATGGTATTCAATTTCTCCCCTTCCTTTCCCTCACTACCCTGTGTTCTTATGTGGTAGAACCTTATCAGTTATTCATTTAGCTGCACAGTAATATATCCTGTTTACTTCTGTTATATAGCATGGATCTCTATGAGCCGTCCTAATTACTGTGTTCATTTGTTTTATCACACTTCTGACTTTTTGGGTTTTATTAACATTCTACAGTCTATTTCTTTCATTGATCTTGATATATCTGTCCATGTCTATTAAATCAAGAAATTCTTCTCTTAGCTCAATTTCTTCTAAACTGAGGGAACATCGCTTGTTTTCCAGTTCCTGCGGGTATTCTATAGAAGGTTCTATAGCATTTTCCTGTGATACATTTTCATCAATTTCATCCTGTGCCATCTGTTGCTCTATAATACGGGAACTCACTGGCCTATCACTCCTCAACATTGACTGCATCAGAGTTTCCACAGTTTCCTGCTCCTTCCCTTGCTATCTAGCTTCAAGTGAACGTTTATACTGGTTTCCTGTGGAAGGCTCCAAATTATCTTCATATGGCACCTGGCCAATTGCTTCCTGTTCCACTGGTTTCCCCTTAATTTAGATATCTACTACTCTATACTGTTGTGGTGCTTTCTGAATTAGATTTTCTACACTGAATCTTTCACTTTGCAGGTACTCCATAACCTCAGTTTCTATTTCTTTAACTTCTCCATTACTAATCTCCTTTTCTACTTTTCCTCTTTGTCTTCTTATTTTTTATATTGTAAAGTTTTCCATGACCTGATTCCCTTGCCTGCATTTCTCTTCAAATATCTTTGGTGCTGCTCTTTTTGTATTAGTTAGTTTTGTTTTCTCCTATGCATAAATATTACACCATATTAAATCACTTTTTCTTTCCCATGTCCACATTTATTCTTCAGATGTTTCCTGATCTTCCTGTTACTCCCTGCTTTGGGGACTCACTCCATCCTGCTGTGATATAACCTGTGCTGGACCTTCTACATTAAATCCTTCACTTTGCAAACACTCCCATAACTTCAACTTCTATTTTTTTTAACATCTGCTTTACTGATCTTCTTTTCTAAGTTTTATCTTTGTGATATTTTTTTTATTGTGAAATTTTCCATATCCGGACACCTTTGCCTGTATTTCTCTTCAAATATATTTGGGGTTGCCTTCTCTACAATGAATAATTAAGCTTTCTCATTTGCATAAATATTGCACCATATCAAATTTCTTTCCCATGACCATATTTCTTTTTTATACTTTTCAAATATCTCTCGGTTTTGTTGTTTATATTTTCACACTTCCACAGATGCTTCTTTTTCGAAACAGATCAAGGTTTCTTGATCTATATATACTGTTTTTCACACATCTGTTGTATTACTGAACACAAATTTCATTTGAAGCTTCTGACAGTTTTTCTTGTGGAAGTATTTTTCTTTCCTCTAATTTCTCTCAATCGTTTTGTATATCTTGTGTCTGGAAATTCTGGACTTTTTGCATAATAGTAACAATACATTCTTTCTTTCTTATCCTCAATAGTCCACTTTATCATCTTTATGGCTCTTCTTTGGCCTATCAGTTTTTGTAATTTTATGTGAACTGCTACTTCCTTTTACAACAGGGGGGGCATCCTCTCCCTGGGCCTGGCCAGGTCCCATTGTAGGAATGTTTCCATATTTTGAGGATTCTACACTGTCATCTTTCCCAGTCCTGGCACCAGTGCGCCTACCAGGATTGGACACTTTTTTTATCCTGGGTCTTGTGCACCCAGCTATCATTTTAGTTTTTGAGCTACTTCTGTCCATGACATATGCTATATAAATACAGTCAATATCAGTGTCGCCTTGGTGAGATTTTGTAAAAACAGGGTCCACCTTGTGAAGGTACTCACCAAAACTTGGGGATGAATTCAATTTCAGCACTGCTACTCTCCTTTGCTTGCTGACTCTTCATCTCTCCATTCAGACAATGATATCCTGAATAAATATGCTGATTTTTTGTTTCCAGGTTAATGAAGCCTGCCAAGAAAATATCACACAAAAAATAAATCCTGATACAGTACCAAGAATGCATGCTATCAGAACAGTTGCAACAGCTCTGAAGAGAAGCTGAACAGAAGCTAAAGAAAAAGGGGAAACCTAAGTGACACTAACAAGAAATAGCCTACATAATGGCTGGACAGTATGGTTACTGCTGTAAAGAATGGCAAGACTCACATATGTATTGATCTATAAAATCCAAATAAGGTGAAATAGCATATGGGTATGACCCTTTGTTTACTGTTGAAGATGTGATTTTTTTTTCAGCATTATATATAGAACAAGGTACTAGCAGATCAAGATAGATAAAGCAAGCGGTATACCTTCTACATTTAATGTACCATTAGGAAGGTAGAAGTCTCTAAGACTAACAACTGACATTTCCTTAGTAGCAGCAGAGGTGCTCAAATGACCTACTCCTCGTGCAACAGAAGGCTTATAAAGCGTGAAAGCTATAACTGATGATTTCTTAGTTTGAGATAAGCACAAGAATAACATGATGAGAGGGAGACTAGTTATAAGCAGTTAGCTAAATAACAACAAATGGAAAATCACAGTGACAAGTCTGAAACATGAGACATATTTTCATGTAAGATGGTCATAAATTTAATCCAAACAAAATGTGAGCAAAACATGCAAATGTCAGAGCCAGAAGATTTCTCAGGATGACACAGCAGCTTCCAA
The DNA here is from genome assembly GCF_019279795.1 of Protopterus annectens. Taxonomy (NCBI): domain Eukaryota; kingdom Metazoa; phylum Chordata; order Ceratodontiformes; family Protopteridae; genus Protopterus; species Protopterus annectens. Next base: position 286,535,954 of record NC_056743.1, read on the forward strand.
AATTTATACCACAAACATCTGAGATAACTACACCTCTAAGAAAGCTGTTATGTAGCTTTGAAAAGGAACAATGAAGAAGGAAGGAATTTTAGTAGCTTAAGAAACTAGTTATAGATGCTCCAACATTAAAATGCTAAGATGTGAATAGACAAGTTGTTTTGCAAACAGATACCAGACAGAACAGTACAGTAGGTGACATGTAGAAGAAAAGATCAGTTGCCTACAGGTTAAGTTTGTTATTGTGCAGTTCAACTTCTCAAGACCAAAAGGACTGAGCATACCAGACTTGACGGTCAGTGGCTGCTTCTTTAAGCTCCTGCAACTTCATTAGTTTGGTAATGCTTATCCTTCCTTAGCCTCTGCTTTTGCCTTTGTTCATTCCCAGCACCAGTGTTTTCAAGAACAAATCCTGTTTTTGCATTATATGGCCATTTTATCTGGGCATTACTTTTACTATAAGGCCTATCAGTGAGCATTATGGGTTTATTTTTTCAGTACTGACAGATTTGATCTTGCATTCTGTGATACTCCCAAACGTTATCTACAGCACAACAGTACAAATACATCAATTTTCTGTCCGATAGGCCTACTTATAAACTATTTCTCACATCCATATGTTATTTCTTGGAAAAATCATTACTTTAAGTATACAGACCCCTGGCAGCCTACAAAAATTCTTGCATTCCAGTGCATTTTGCTTAAAAGATTCAAGATAAATGTGAACAGTAGAAGCAATTAAAAATGTACAAATAGCAATGTTATCAGTAAGAAGTATACTTTACAGTGATAACATTCAGTCCGTTCATAGTCTTTCCATAAATAGTACAACATATTACAATGCATATAAACCCAAAGTTACATTTTCATAACAAATTATGACATCTTGGAAACTGTACAACCCAGATATTTTTATTAGAATATTTTTGTTAACCAGGCATAAGCTCTCACAAGACAAGAAACTGAAATATTTATACACACATGAAAATATAAGATTGACTGTACAATTAGCAATATAAACAGCACTGAATATCTTTCAGATGCGCATCTTTCAGTGCAAATATCAGTGACAGGTTTCTTCAACATGTAAGGTTTTACCTGAAGCCATGCAATTGTTTATGTCACTTTTTTAAAATATTGAGTACATATTGGGATATTGCTTATTTTAATAATTACTAGCAAATGACTATCAGTACTTTTAGTACAGTGTGCTATAAAAAGGCTTTAACAATGTATTTTCCTGTCTCTGACCACAGCATTTCACACTATACCCCTCAATATCATGCAATTCGCTCAGATATGAAAATATGAACATAAACATGAAAATATGAATAACAAGTGCAGTGATTCATTTCTCTACTGTAGAACTTCATACAGTAATAATCTTATTGTCATTTATTTTTTTTTTAATTTATCATTTTTTGACCAGGTTAGTCCCACTAGGATAGTAGCCTCTTTTCAGTGGAAACCAGAAGTGGTATTTATACTACCAGGGGAAATTTCGCCAGGGCATCTGAAAACTTCCGCTACTCATCACTGTTGTGAGTGGAATCCTATTTTGGAGGTGCACTTCCTGTTTCTGTTTAGAGGCACAGAGGTGGACCAGAGAAAAAAGGAGGCAGATGACAGAAGGAGATAATGGAGTGGTGAAAAAAATGGAGAAAGCAAATATCAAGACCAACAAATGTGTGTAGGATTCTGAGGAAATGTTAAACCTGTTTGATGGAGATGCATCAGCAAATAATAGATGTATAATTGCAAGCCTCCGGTTGGGAGGGTTGTTGGATGATTTATTTAAGGAAATGGTGGTGCAAAGTGAGTGAGAAAATGAAGGAGATGTTTCTTGGGGGGACATTATAGAGGAAATACAAAAGGAGGATGCAAACACAACCCTGAAAGAACAGTGGTGACACAGAAAAGAAAATATATGCAGAGAAAATAAAAGAAGGCAAAAGTAGAACAACAGAAAAGAAGGCAGAAGAAAATATAAAAATGGGAGTACACGGTAAGGATTCAAAGTAAAGAAGACAAAGAAATGGAAAGGGATGAAGTGTGACAAAATGTAATAGCGCCTTTGGCTGTAAAAGCATGAGGCAAAAGCATTTATTCTTTTTAACACAGAGACACTTTGGGGCATTATATTTGAGACTGTTTTTTTCAATGGAAAATTTTCTTGGCGAGTATGAAAAAAAAAGCAAGACCATGAAATCTTTATGTGATATAAGCATTTAACAGGGAAACAAAAAAGAAAATTCATATACAATAGACAGTCTTTGAAAGGACATGTAAAAGCTTTATGTAAAGAAGTTATATGTGTTACAAAGACATTCATCTGCAGCATTTCAGCCCTCTGCTGAAAATTGGCTTTGTTCCAAGTCAGACTTTCCCGGTTAACAAATGTTAAATAAAATAATAAAGTACTGGACACTTCAAAAGTTTCTGGCAAAAGCGGTTTATGGACTGGTGGTTGGGACTGAAATATTGTGTTAAAATTTGAAATATTGTGTTAAAAATAAAAAGAGAAATAATTATTCATATACCAAGATGATAAATGTGGAGTCGAATAGGGGTGAGGTAAAATACTGGAGACAATCCAAAAGATGTCCTTTTTGTGGAAAAGGAGGACATTTGATAAGTAACAAAGAAAATGTTATATTTATGGGGAAATTGGACATGATGCAAAAAATGTAAATTAAAATGTTATAAATGTAACAAAATTGGACATTTATAGATGGATTGCAAAAATGGAAATAAGACTAAGTGAAGAAAATGAACAAACAGAAGAAATTTTAGAAGTAGAAGAAATAGAAGAAAATTAGATGAGAAAAAATAAAGAGGACATAGAAGAAGCTTCTGAAATAAGTGATGAAGACAAATTGGGGAGGGTAGTAAAAGGAAAAAAGAATTACATTGGTAAAAGGGTAAAAAACATAAAATGAAAATTTAAAGGGATTAGTACAAAAGAATGAAGAAAACAGATGAAAAATAATACATAAAACTAAAGGTTTAGGCTTGGTGTAATGGATAAAGTGCTTGACTCACAGACACAAGGTGCAGTGTTTGATTCTCACCATTGGGAAGGAAACTGGTTAAGCTTAAAATGGCCTATTAAAAAAGCTAGCCTAGTAATTAGTTATGAACTTATGAAACCATGAATCTAAGGAAAAGGGAAAATGAAAATTTTAGAGTGCTTTCTGTAAACTTGAATAGTATTAAGAATATAGTAAGAAGAATATGAATTTTGAAGTGGTGTAATACATGTGATGCAGATGTAACTATATTAGAAGACACAAGGTTTTTAACAAATGAAGAACAATTATAAAGAAAATATGCGGAGGGAAGATGATCTAGAATATGGGAAATGAGAGATGTTCTGGAATAGCCGTATTCTATAGAAATGCAGTAAAGATATTAGATGCAACTTTAGCAAAAATGAGAAGATTAATCATTGTAGATTTAAAACAGAAAGAACAAGTATATAGAATTATAACATTTTATGCACAGACTAATTGTACAGAAAGGGAAAGTTTATTTCACCAGATTTTAGAATGTGTGGTGATAAATATGAACATTACAATAACAAGAGACTAATTGTTATTTATGAGGCAGGAGACGAATAAAGGAAATGGTATAAGAAAAATGTTAGACGTTATATGATGTGGTAAGTTAAAACCAGAGGACAAAAATTCATGGACTTACAAAAACAGTATGTATAGAACTGAAATTTATTTAATAGCATCAGAAGGTTTAGCTATATGAAAAAAGGGGGTAGTTGAAACAGGATTTTCTGAACATCTTGCAATATGGCTAGAGACAAAGGAAAACAAGGAATATATAAAAATATGCAAAGGGATAAAAAAGATAACTGAGAAAACATGGACTGAAGAAGGAAATAGATTAGTAATACAATTAGGGGAAGATCATATTACTATGACAACGTATTATAATAATTAGTCTTAATGGTGGATGATATTTAAGGAAAAACACAAGAAAACTTTTTTTACAGTAGCAATATGATGTGAAAACAGAAGAGAAAGAAATATATAAAAGAGCAAATAACGCACTGGAAGATTTAGAACATAATGATAGAAAATTATTTGACACAGAAAAAGAATTATGTGAAAGAAATCAAGAAAAAGTGCAAGAATTGTTATATACACAAAGATGCTTTTAAAAGAAAAAGAGAAGAAATAAGTTATTTAAGCAAATTACTAAAGGAAGATGGTAGTGCAATGAGAGAAATAAAAATATAAAAGGAGAAAAAGAAAGAACTCAGGAAAAGATTATGAATAGTAAAGTACAATATATATAAGAAATATGTAAAGAAAAAAAAAGACAGTGAAAAACATGGAAAGTAAAAGAGTTAAAAAAAGAAAATAAAGAGCTGGAAAAGGAGATTTCTTTAAATGACCTAGATAAAGTATTAAGACAAGTAAATATAGATTTGGCTGCAGGCCCAGATGGAATATGGTATGAAATGTATAGAAATTTATGGGATTGGCAAAAAAATGCATTTTTTAAAGATTTTCAATGAATGATTAAATGAAGGTTTTATGTAAGAATTATGTAGTGGAACACTTAAATTCATATGGAAAAAGAAAGATAGAAGAGAATTAAACTGGAGACCAACAGTATTGAATAACAGACTATAAGATCTTTATGAAAATAATACAAAAGAGATTTGAAACTAAAATGGAAAATATGGAAGACAGCATATACAGTATAAAAAGGAAGGGTTGTCAAGAATTATTAATGATAGAGAAACTATGGATGATATTATTAACAGAAAAGAAGAGGTAAATATGATAGACGACCTTAATAAGGCATTTCATACAACTAGACATGAAATCTTATGGGCAATAATGAAAGATGTATATCAGTGTGTAGTAATAGTAAAGTAGAACTACTTATAAATGGCTGGTTAAGCCAGAAGGTACATAAGACATAAGAAGAGTGGTGCAAGACATGGATGCCCTATGAGTTGTATACTCTTTGCATTAGTTATGAATGTGACAGTATGTGAAATAAATTACAAAATGAAGGAGGCAAGGTATAGAACACCTGCAGGGTTAAGAATTCCAGTTCTGTCAACATATGCAGAAGCCATTATAATATTTGCAAAAAACAAAATTTTGATAAAATATGTAATAATTTGCATTAATGAGTGTCTAGGGGTGATATGGATAGCTTTAAATAGAGGAAAGTAAAGGTTTAGTTGATGAGGTAAAATCATGAGTTTATATTTTACAATGAATGACATTTCTGTGTTAGGTACACAATTTGGGAATAAAGACACATGTAGAATTCAATGGGAGAAATTAATAGAAGTAATAAAACAAACCTGTCTTTTCTGGAAAGAAATATAAATTATTATTCAGAAAAAAAAGCTTATTTAACAGATTCAGTACTGATGGGAAACAGCATACGTAGCAAGTACATTTATGTTGTCAACAGTACTTGAAAAGGAATTATTGCAGATGTTTTCATTTATATGGGGTTCTAGACTTAACCAAGCAAAAATAAAAGTTCTGTATGTAAATAAAGAAGAAGGAGGTTTATGGTTTATTAATCCACTCATATACTCTGCTTCATTAAATGTGTACAAAGTTTTAAAGTGGTTAAATGAAAAAGATGAGTGATTAGCAGTAAAATTGCAGAAACTTAAGTATTACAAATTTGGATGCATGGTGGAAAAGAGTGTATAAATAAGGAAATAAAATATTGCCAAGAAAAAAAAAATATTTTTGTGGAAAACAAAAATTGATGATATAGAAAATGACAAAAAAGTATGGTATATGACTGTAATGATAAAGCATTACTATGTAAAACCATGGGAAAAGCAAACAGGTGAAAAAAAAAGCTATAAAAATAAAAAGCAAATGGTGTAATCAGAAAGTAGAATGCCAAAAGATTTTTTTATGGAGACTAGTAATAGATAAATTGCCTGCAAAAGGAAGTATACCATATAAGAAGAAAAGTGACAGAATATGTTTACATTGTCAAGAAGAAGAAACTATGGAACATGTGTTCTTGAAATGTAAAAGAGTAAAAAGATTAAGGGAAAAACGATGTAAAGATTTTTTGAAGATATAAAAGAAGTGGATAAAATAAACATGGATATGATTAAATATGGACATTACAAGAACAGAAGTAAAGAACATGGCAAAGGAATAGATAAGCAATTTTATATCGGTTACATGAAAGAAAAAAGTGAAATTATGTTTAATTGTAAATGGATTTTAGAAACAATATAAAGTAAAATTAGATGGTGGTTATGGAAAAAGGAGTGCGTGTCTAACAAGGCTAAAAATTTAGTATGATTGTGTTAATGGATTTTTATACCGATAAACATTCATCCACTTGTAAATATGTAAATGTTTTGTAAATAAGAGTTGTTTTGTACATAAATAAAGGACCCCTACTCATTTGTGGGTATCAGCCATAGTGGTGACTTTTGGTTTAGCAAGACCGGAGTTTTTGGCCGGCCATGATGTCAGACAAAAAACAAACTGTTTCAGTAAGAGGAAGTTCAACATAAAAAAAATATTTGGAGCACACACATAATGTGGATAGTGGAACACCATATTTAACAGTTAAAGAGATACATGAAAGTGGCCTGGAAGAGGAGGTCTTGAAGAGAATAATCAAGGAAGATGAACTGAAAGACAATGTTGTGGTTTGATGGTCACAGTTTAAAATGAACAGTCAGCAGAAATGGGGGATAAAAGTAATGATATTCCAGTTGGAGAAAAAACAGAATTTAATCAAAATGTTCACAATAACAAGAGACAGTCTTAAGCTTCTACTGCTTAAGTATTTTAAACCACAGTAACAATTCTATGTAAAGAAATAACCCACTTATTAAAACAGACTCTAAACCAGAAGGTTCTACAGATAGATACTTTATTTTGGACAACTTGGTCAAACCACTTGGTACAGGACTGGAAGATGTTAAGAGGTTTTATACATATAGGAAATGAGAGGATTTTGTGAATCAACATTTGAATCTTATGATACCGCCAACAATTATTGGAAAAATACAAAGCTAAATCTTTCTGCAACCCTTGGAATAAGTATGAAGTTAAAATGACTTAAAGTCTTTAGAAGTAAGCTAAAGCTTCAGTTTACAGCTGCAGATATTAGAGACACTGACATAAAACCCTACTTAACTGGAAAATGCAAAAAAGTATTTGACATTAAAAATGTTTTGATGACAGGGGGTTGTGGAATGGGGCATGAAAAACTGATGCCTGCATAAGAAATATTGAAGGGAACATGCATCATTTATCAATTGTGATAAGGATAAACAACAAAAAGGTGTGCTGAAGTACTGAGAGAAACCAAAACTTGTTCCACTAATGAATGTAATAAGAGAAGATATGGGCAGTGTGGAGAACTATGACATGGAAAAAGTAATTGTAAGAGGTTATACACATGGTGTAGAAGTACTCTCCATTTTTGATTTGCCTGTGAAGTAGAATTAAATGAAATTGTTAATTTGAGTGAATGTGAGGAGGAGATGAATGAACAAATATTACAAAGTGACTCATTTCATGAAAATACTGAAGAAAACAGAAAAAAAAACAGTAAACGAAAAAATATGAAAAGAAAAGAAAAAAATAATTCTATACTGAAGTCTAAAACAAGTTTGAAAATTTGGTAAATGAACATAATGAAAGTAATGAAATAAAAACAAAAGAGTCTATAGGAAATAGAGTAAGAACAATAAAAATAAAGTTGCACAAGGAAAGTACAAAAAAGAAAAAGTAATTTAAACATTCTGTCCTTGAATGGAAATATTACAATTAATGAAAAAAATAATAGTAAATGCTGTTTAATGGTGTAAAAACAAAGATGTGATTTACTTGTCTTAGTAGATGTAAGGCATAACAAAAAGTCTGGTTTAAAGTCAGTTAGGGAGATGATGGACGTTGGAGTTTTGGAGAAGATACACATTCTGGTAAAGCTTTGTAAAAAAGTAGTTATTAAGGTTATCCTTGTCATAACTACATTACCAGGTAGATGTATAACATTGGATGTAGCAAAAGATAGTACAGTTTGGAGACTTATAACAATATGTGATTCTACAATAGGAAAAAAAGAGAGAAAATTATTATTCATGAAATTTTTAAAAAGTGTTACTCAGAACATAGCTATAATGAGGGGTGACTTGAATGGTAATTTAAAAAGGAAGAAAGGAAAAATAAATGGAGACATGATATATAGGCAAATTATAATGACAGGAAATTTGCAACTGGATGACAAAAAGAGAATATGTGTACATTATGAGAAAATTTACAAGACAGAGACTATATGTTGTATTCTATAGATTTAAGGGAGAAATATTGAATTAGTGATAATTTTCTGATCATTGTCCTACACAAGCTGAATATATTAATGATGAATAATATATTAAGGATGGTAAAGGCAATAAAGTTCTGATCGGATAGGTTATAAGAAAGTTATTTAAAAAAAATACTGAAATTATGGAATGATCATGAGACTCATTTTATATCACAACTGAAGAACAATGGATTATATATATGAAGAAATATAAATAGAATTTATGATTTTAGAAAAATGGTATTGGAGAAAAGAAAAAAGCAGAGAGAGATAAAAATGTATAAGAAATGTATTACAAGTAAATGAAAAAAGCACTGAAAAACAAAAAGCTATATAAAGCAAATATTAACAAAGTTAGTTCATTATTACATAAACAAAGCTATTTATTGCAGGGCAGAAGAGAGGAAGTTTCCCTTTTATTTAAAACAATAAAAAGAACTGAGAAAAGAATGGAATATTTGTTAGATAAACAAGGGGTTGAAACAAAAGATACTAAAAGTATTATTGAAATAATTGAAAAATACATTATGGAGACTTACAATAATAGTGAGATAAGTAAAGTAGTTTGAGAATTTACAGAAACTGGAACAAGTCGACCAAGTAACAGAAATCACCAAAAGCTGTTCCAAAAACACTGAAAATGAGCACCAGCACGAATCCAATCCAAAATTGAAAGTAACAAGTTTATTCACTTAGTCTGTTGAGCGCTTTCATCATACAAAAGACTTCATCAGAACAATATTTCTTAATTCCTACTCACTTATAAATACTAAAAACAGTCACCTGACTTAAACCATTTAAAAATTAAAGTGCTAGTGCTATAAATTCATTACCTTCCTAGGAAATTGTATCCCTTCTCTCTATCTCATCAGTCCGCTTCCATATTAACATATTCTCCTAATTAAAAACAATACATTTAATAGACTTATAATATATAACCCTATATAGTCATAGAAATCTATTCATTAACTTTTATATTGATGAAAATAAAGTATCCACAATTTGTCATTGAAAAAATGCAGTGAAGAATGCAATGAAAATACAATAAAAAATACAATAAAAAATCAGTAAAACACCTAATTACATTTGGTCTCCAATACATAGTGTACATCCAGGGAATCTACCCAAACCCTAATAATTATTCTACCTAATATTATCTAATATTATCTAATATGGGTTTGATAGATATATGCTCGTTTATTCCAGGGTACACTGATGCATTAAGTTTGATTTGCCATCTGACGTCTTTGTCACTAACCACCTTTTTAATGTCTCCTCCCCTCACATTACACTTAATCAGTTCTAAGATACCAAATTTAAAATTGTTACAGTCCTTGTTCTCATTCAAGTGTTTCCACAAAGCATTATTGTCATCGTGCTTCTTTATACTATACTGATGGTCATAGATTCTGTTGCGTAAACATCTGATGGTCTTTCCTACATAGAAGCAGGGGCATTGAGAACATGTGGCCAAATATACTAAATTCTTAGATTTACAGTTCCCTTTTTGGAATTTAATCCTTGTCTGATTGTAATTTTGCAACACAATGTCCTGCGCCTCCGTAATATACTGACATTGTGAGCAGGTACCACACTTGGTGGTACCAGAACCTCCAAACCTGTCCTTATTCCTATTTGATTTCCTCTCAAACAGATATTTCATGTTCAACCCATTTTTATGCACAAAAAGTGGTTCTTTACCCACAATGTTAATAATCCTTCTATCTGCTTTTAAAACATTCCAGTTCCGCTGGATAATACGCTTAATATCTCCACTAAATAAGTCATGTTGCAACACACAGGCTTTACCATACTTATTAATGGCTTTCTCATCCTTTATACTTCCCTTATCTTGTTGGTTTCTTTTACCATTCACACCTCCCAACAGGGGTTTGTATTTTATTCCCCATTATTCCCCATTCACTCCTAATATAATCCCTAACATCCGTAATCATACCCAAGGGGTACCCACTTTCCACAAAATACTGCCCTATTTTACTGTGTTCACCATCTAAATCATTCACGTCTGATGTCATCCGTGCGGCACGGATACATTGTCCTTTAACAATGTTCCTTTTCAGAATTAAGAAATACTGTTCTGATGAAGTCTTTTGTATGATGAAAGCGCTCAACAGACTAAGTGAATAAACTTGTTACTTTCAATTTTGGATTGGATTCGTGCTGGTGCTCATTTTCAGTGTTTTTGGAACAGCTTTTGGTGATTTCTGTTACTAGTTTGAGAATTTGTAAAAAGTGAAAGAAATAAGTACTGGAACTGTAAAAGAAATAAAGACTGAAGAATTAGATAATGTTCTAAAATGTATTAAGCTGTTACCTGTTATATGGCCAGTGGCTTATGATATGAACTCTTTATGGAAATGAATTACATTGTTTATGTAATAATGAACTAAACCTCAAAATGCACTCGCTTGAAGCACTCCTTAAAATGGAGAACATTGACATTTGTGCTGTAACAGAGACCTGGTTCAAGGCAGCAGAAAGCACCCCTGCACTACCAGGTTAAAATTCATTCCACACCTTTCGACCTCAGAACTTGGACCAAAGCTCCAAAGGCGGTGGTGTTTCCATATTCATAAAGAAAGCGCACACCTTCAGACTGGTAGCCCAACATAACGCATCTGAGATACTTCAGGTGCAGCTAACACTGGGTAAGATGGCGATTCAGGTCATAGACTGCTATAGATTCCCAACCATGTCCCAAGACTCACTCTCCACGTTCCAAAGCACCCCGGAGAATATTAGGGTCTGACCTAAAACTCTCATACTGGGCGACTTCAACTACCCCTCCATTAGCTTGGAAAACTACTCTCATACCAATACACTTGCCCACTGTTTCCTGGAGTTCATTAATTCCAATGCCCTGGAACAGCGCGTTCTTACCCCAACTAGAGGTAGCAACATCCTTGACCTGGTCATTACTAACATGGGCGACCCTTGCACTACACCAATAGTCAACTCTTCCCTGGTTAGATCTAACCACAAACTAATCACCTTGGAAATCCACATCCCTCCCACCCCACCCACAGCAAAGGTAACCACCATGAAAAACTGCTGCAAAGCTAACTCTGGGCTTCTAAAAACAGAGGTGGCTAACTTCATGGCACCCATGCAAATGGAGAACAGTTGCATGACCACCGAGTCACATACCAATGCACTGTACGAACACGTAGACAAATGCATGGATCTCGCCATACCCAACAGAACCAAGACGCTCTCCGCCAAAAAAAGGAGCCAATCTGGTGGTTCCCTGCCATAAACAAACTCTACAACAGGAGGAGGAAACTGATGCGGAATAAGGTGAAGTCCCAAGACTGTAAGGTGAAGTCCCAAGACTAGAAAAACTGCCTTATCAGCCTTAACAAAAAGTTGAGATCCCTCATCAAATTCCCTAAAGCTAGCTATGAAAACAGAATTGCAGCAGATAGTAAAGACAACCAGAAGGCCTTCTATAGTTATGTAAAGAATCTCCACAGCAATATCCAGATTTGCTCTGAGCTACTGCACAATGGTACCTCCCATACCTAGCCAACAGATATTGCCAATATACTGGCTGACAGATTCAGTGCCAACTTTACCCCTCCCCCCAAAGGACCAATCACAATATCAGTAGATTACCAAGCACCCAGTATTACTGCTGTACAGGTTAAAACAGCACTCTCCAAGGCCAAGAATACAGCTTCTATGGGACCTGACAACATCCCTGGCTGTGTTCTATATGAACTACAGAATGAACTGGCAGCTCACCTGTGTGCCCTGTTCAATCACAGCCTCACCTCAGGCTTTGTCCCTACCGAATGGCGCACTGCTACAGTCATCCCTCTCCACAAAGGAAGAATAACGACAGACCCTAGGAACTACTGCTCCATTAGTCTGACGAGTCTGATATACAAAGCTATGGAATGCATCATCATGGACCTAATAAACAAGGATATAGGGACTCTCCAAACACTGGATACCACACAGTTTGGTTTTGTGAAGGGTAGATCATGCTTGCTTAACTTGGTTGACTTCTTTGAGTCATTCACCAGAGCTCCGGATGAAGGCAAGGTGGTTCATACAGCCTACCTTGATCTGGCCAAGGGCTTTGATACCATTCCCCACTCAGGAATCATAGAAAAACTCACTAAGCTAGGCATCAACCCCTATATCACTAGGTGGGTTGCAAACTGGCTCAAAGATAGAACCTGCAGTCTGAAAGTAGCTGACTCCAAGTCAGACTGCCGACCAGTCATGAGTGGAGTCCCACAGGGTTTGGTCCTGGGTTCTCTTGTTTGGTATCTACTTCTCTGAAGTCCAGGCCAACATGAAGGGACTCTGGCTGACAAAGTTCACATACGATTGCAAGTTGGGAGCTATTATTAACTCTCCAAGTGATGCTGACATCCTACAGAAAGGCCTCACTGAGACCAACGACTGGTGTCACAACCATGGCTTTAAGCTCAATGCCAAAAAATGTGTCATCTCCTTTGGGAAAAACCCGGTTCCCATGAATTACCACGTTGATGGTAGTCCACTGAACACAGAAGGTGTTATAAGAGATATGGGAACACAGCTTGACAGCAACCTCTCCTTTGACCACCACATTTCCACTGTGGTGAGAAAGTCCTTCTATGTGGCACATCTCATTACTAAGGGTTTTGCATCCAGGAAGAAAGAGGTCATTAACTCCATCTACTCTTCCCTCATTAAGCCAATCATCGAGTACAATGCCCCATTTGGCATGTACCTCACTAGACACCTGCAACAACTGCAGAGGCCGCAAAAGTACCTCACAAAGAGGATCCTAGGCCTTAAACACTTGTCCTATATGGACAGACTAAACAAACTCCAGCTATTCTCTGTCTCATATCGCCTGCTTAGAGGCGATCTCTGCTTGACTTACAAAGCCATGTATGACCCAGCTCTGTTAAAACTGCTACATCTAAAGAAATCCCAATCCCTCCGCACCACACGCTCCAGAGACCTCAACCTCATTACCACAAACAATAGAACATGCTGGAGGGACAGGTTCATAACCCAGAGTCTGCCCATACATGTCAAGCAGAACACCTCACTGGCTCTCTTCAAGAGAAATCTTGATGAGCGGATGGGAAACAGAAAATTCACCCTGGGGATCACTCCAGTGGCTCTACTCGACAAAGGCACTGGGAACTATGGTCAGGTGGCATGATGCCAGGGTAATCCTATGGGCTAGGCTTGTAAAGGTTCCAGAGCCATTAGCCTAGTACACACCTATGAACCTATAAAAATGACTTGTTTCAAACTTTTTAAAATTTGGCTTAAATATTGAATAAGAGATGAAAGAGTTTGTAAAGGTTTATTTGTATGCATTTATAAAATGAAAGGAGAAAAAGGTAACATAAAAACTGGAGACCAATAACAGTAAATAATTCTGATTATAATTTTTTATGAATATTCTACATATAACATTAAGTAATGTTTAACAAATTTGTTAGAGGAGAATATATACATGTTGGCAGGAAGAAATACAAAAGATTATTGATTATAGTAAAATAAGATGCTCTTATATTCATATCTTGCAGTATTCATAGCATGAGGGAGTCTGTGGCAAGCTGACCCAAACATCTGGCCAGTACAGAAAAGTCTAAAGCTATTGTTAGGTATGTATGCCATTGCACATAGGACCCCATCCAATGTTGGTCAAAGTGACACATACCATTCTCAGAACTTTTCTGCCACCAGTCTGAACATCTTCTCTGGTCGTTTGCTCAACAGCGAAGTTGTGGATTCATAGTAAGATCATTTCCGGTTGCTTTGTTTTTTTTCTCTCTCTCTCTCTTTTTTTTTTTTGTGCTACTTTTATTTGCTGAGGTTACATGTCATCTAGCAATGGGAAGTGTCAGTGTGGAAGGCATACTCCACAAAAGGATTCCTACAACTTTTGTCTTGTTTGCATAGGCCCTAACCATGGCCATACTCTCCTGTGCTACTTGCAAGGCCTCTGTCCGAAAGACCCTGTGCAATCATCAGGCTTCTCTTAATTTATACTTAGAGAACCAACACCTTAAGCATTTAGCACATTGCACCATGGAATGTGCTTCAGGCCTTTAAGGGGAACCTATTCTTAAAAAGGCCAAGAAATCAATGTCTGAGGTATCTGCTGCTTCTCCAATGCCAAACGTCTCTCCTGAGGCTGATGTTGGCCCATAGGCCTGATCAGAGGTAGCTGGTGATTCTTCCACAAGTATTGCTCTGGAGGCCACAAAGGATCCTGCTAGCATGTTCTCGAGGGATATGCAGATGTCCACAATGGACATAGGGGGGAACCCAGGCTCATTGTCTCTGAAGGTCCTCGAGCCACTACCCAAATCCTTGTTCATGAAGAGGTCCTTAGCGATATTATCGAATGCATGCATCTCATTCTTCCACAGGCCTTCATGGTGTCCCTGGACATCAAGGATGCCTATCTTCACAGACCAAGTCATCCTCTCTACAGGAAATGTCTATGCTTTGCTATTGCTTCCTCCCATTTTTAGTTCTCTGCCTTGTCTTTTGGTCTATCTACAGCAGCAAGTGTCTTCATAAAATGCTTAGCTCCTGTCATTGCCTTTTGCAGACTCAGTGGCATTCAGATTTTTCCTCACCTGGACGACCTCCTTCTCCAGGCTAATTCTCCAGACATACTTCTGCAAAACTGCAAAATCTTCATTTTACAATGTCTCTTCTGGAAAGACTAGGATTCACTATAAATTTCCAAAAATCCTTTCTCATTCCTTCACAGAACCATGTCTTCCTAGGATGCAGAATTCATTCAGACAAGATGTTGGCTTCCTTACCTCTACAGAAAGTCATTTCTCTAACTGCTTACTTTCAGGCTAGCATTCCACTCCCGTCCATGACAGCCAGGGAGTTCTTCTACCTTCTGGACTTCATGACATTCACTATTCCCATGTTACCTATAGCCAAACTTCATATGGGAAAACTCCAGTGGTATCTCAGGTCAGTCTGGATACAACACATTCATCTAGTAGATTGTGTGATTCCTTGCCTTCCTTGCTTAAAAAAGAACTGGAATGGTGACAACAAAAGATTTCCTTGAATCCGGGACTTCAGCTGCAACCCCTTCCTGTCTCAGGAGTTGTTCAAGAACGACTAAGAAGTGGGATGGGAGGAAACCTTTGCTTCTTGGAAGGTTCAAGATGTGTGGTCTCCTTTCCAAATGGAGAAACACAAACATAAAAGAGATGAGAGCTCTCATTTTTGCCCTGCAAATCTTTCAACCTCTTTTTCAACCAGTTCCCTTAAAGTAGTTCACAGACAACACCACAGTTCTTTGGTATGTCAACAAGCAGGAGGGGACCAAGTCATATCTCCTGTGCAGGTTGGCTATTCAATATCAACTGACCCTTCAGGCAGTTTACTTTCCTTCCAGTCAGAATGTTGTGGCAGTCGCACTGAAAAGGTTTATGACTCAATCCCACGAAAGAATGTTAAACTGGGATGTGTTTCTGGACTCCACCTGTAGGGTTCTCCTCAAGTACATCTACTTGCCACCCCCTAACAAAAGGCAACTTCAAAAGTTTTATGCCAGAGTTCCTGATCCTCAGGCATGGAAGATGGATGTCCTATCCTTCTCTTGGAAAGGGACGTTTCTCTATACATTCCCTCCCCTTCCCCCTCCTTCAGAAAGTTCTGTTAAAAAATCAATAGGACCAATGAAAAATCTTGCTGGTGATTCCGTTTTGGCCAAGACAGCACTGGCACCCCTTCTTCTGCATTTAGCTAAGGGAAACCATCACAAGTTACCTCACAGGGTGGATCTACTCACACAGGACAAGGGATCTCTAATATATCCACAAAATGTCAACCCTTCAGATGACACTGTGGGTGATAGGGTTTTGATCCCCTTCAGACACCTATTTTCTGAGGACATGCTACAAGTTCTGCAGGTGACTAGAAAACATAATACTAGGAAATCCTACATTTCAAAACGGAAGAGGTTTTCCATCTGGTGTCTTTCCAAAAAAACTACAACCATTGTCTGTCAATATTCAAGTGGTTTTGTCTTATCTATGTGAACTACTGAAGACTGGCTGGATTATCATACTCTTCAGTAAATCTCATCTTTCAGCCATTTTTGTCTGCCTATGACCCCTACTTTGGCTTCAAGGTTGGAAATCAAACTTTTCTTGAAAGGCATCTTTCATATCAGACCACCAAGGAAACCAGTTCCTCCTCCTTGGGATATAAACTTTGTTTTAGAAAAACTTACTTTGCCTGCCTTTGAACCAGCAGTTTCTTCTTCCCTTCAAAAATGCACTTGGAAGACGGTGCTTCTTTTGGCTATCACTTCAGCCAGAATGGTCTTAGAACTTCAGGCCCTTATGCCTCTTCTCCCTTCACTGTTTATCACAAGGATAGGGATTCTCTACACACTAATCCCTCCTTTATGCCTAAGGTGGTGAATGAGTTGTCACTTAATCAGTCCATTAATCTACCCACTTTCCTTCTCTCTCCACAATCTTCTAGTGAGAGGATCTTACACATCTTGGATGTGCATAGATAACTCAGGCTTTATTTGGATAAAACCAGGTCCTTTAGGAAATCTGATCATCTCCATTTCCTATCATCCCAGGGATCTGGGCAGACCTGCTTCCAGGCGGACAATCTCCTCTTGGATATCTAAGGCTATTTCTTTTTACTATGTAGTTCAAGGAAAAAAACTTGCATCTATAGTGAAGGCTCATTCCATTACAGCTGTGTCTTCTTCAGGTGCCTTTTTCAAGAGTCTGGATATTCCCCCTGTCTTAAAAGCAGCTACTTGGTCTTCTATCCGTACCTTCACAAAACACAAGTTGGATGGTATATCTAGATCTAGAGCTGGTTTTGCCACAGCTATTCTTCAGGGATTTGTTGAGAGTGCTACTGCCCCTCCTCCCACTCTTTCTTCTGCATGAGCTTTGGTAATTTTCCTCATGTTATGAATACTGAAACATATGAAAAAAAGGACATAAAATAGCTGTGTAAAATCTTACCATAACCATAAATGTCTTTCTCTTCTATATGTTGCAGTACTCTATCCCTCCCACTTTTCCCCAATGCTTGCTTGATTTCTGGATGCATGAGTTTTCTCAAGTCATCTCAGGCTGGTATTCTTCCTGGGGCATTCAGTTCTGGGGATGGTACTTGCTAATGTCTGCTATATACCCAATGTCATTTTATGACAGAAGTTGGACTGGGTCCTATGTCCGAAATCGCATGTACCTAACAGTAGCTTTAGACTTTTGTATACTGGCCGGACGTTTGGGTCAGCCTGTGGCTCCCTCATGTTATAAATACTGTAACATATAGAACAGAAGGACATCTATGGTTATGGTAAAATTTTACACAACTATTCTTTATTGAAGAAATAACAATGGCTCTGATGACACAACATTAGTTGTATGTAATGCAGAAAAACATTTGATAATATTAAACATTATGATATGTGGTTTAGGCTAAAAAATTATAAATCTTATTAGATTTGTTTAAAATAATAACTCTAACATTAAGGTAGTAGTTAATGGATGGCTTCATGAAAACGCAAAAATAAAAATAGGTTTAAGACAAGGATGCCAACTAAGCAGTTCATTACTTGCTTTAGTTATGAATGCAATAATTTGTAAGGCTAAAAGGAAAGTTGGAGAAGGTTTTACTTAAAAATAGTAGAGATTCTTATACAATCTACATATGCAGATAAATTACTAATAACTGCCAAAGGAAAGGGATGGATAAGATAATCTATTAAGGAGAAAGAATATTGGATGAAGTTGGTAGGTTTGAAGATTAACAAAGAAAAAAATAAGAGGCATGAAGATTATGTTAACATTTCAGGTATATATTTAATAAATCTTCTATTTCAATATTAGGAATAACTTTCATTAAAAAAAAGAAAATGAGTTACAACAATGGTGCAGAAATATGAGCAATGCTGAACAAGTTATAGAAATGTGGAAATTATTTAAATTACCTTTGTCCAAGAAGATACAGTTACGTCACAGTTTTACTTTAGGTAATTTACCACATTTGGGTGTTTTTTAATTTTCCTATTAAATTAGAAAATGATCTACTGGAGATTTCTTACATTTTTCTATTGGACTCAATACTAAATCCTGTCAGAAGAGGTGTCGTACATAATGATCAGGAACACAGAGTTTTCGGATTTTAAAAAAATCCTGTGGTATTTTTAGCATCTTTACATATGCAGTGGAATATGCAGAAATATAAAGAGAACAGAAAGACTGTATTAATAAAATGTTGGGTTTGAAATATAAATAAAATGTGGGATATGAAAAAAGAATAAGAAAGATCTAATAGGGGAAAATATATTATGAATTTATAAAAAGATGAAAGCTAAAGTGGGATTGTAATTTTGAAACCAGGAAGTTATGGGATGTAGAGATTATGAAAACAATTATTCTGTTAATGTTTGAGAAACTAAAGATACAGTACAACGTCTGTTAGGGGGTATAGAAGTTATATATTCAAAAATATAACAGAATGGAAGACAAACTATAATCATTGTGGTGTTGATGAGACAATTCAACTTTTATAGATTAAGAACAAGAGAAATGTGGAATATGTGCAAAAAATGAATGTGGCAAAATAAGTTTAAACTAAATATGGACATGATTATTTATGGATTATACTATGATTATACTTTAAGTGATTCAGATAATTTAGATAAATATCTTACTAGTGCTTTATGAATTTTATGGAACATAAGACCACAGAGGTTGTTAAATAATAAAATATGGGACTCTTCAATAATAATTAAAAAAATAAGCAAGTGGATGAGATGGATAATAACTCTGAAAATTCTTAAAAAGATTATTAAGTTTGTCTAAATTTGTTTAAAATGTTGGTTAACAGATAAATGCATTACCATGAAGATAATATTTATGTTCTAAAAAATGAAAAATGTGTATATAAATAAAGTCTTCTACTCTTTTTCCATCTGACTTACCACCAACTCAAGCAGATGGGACCTCATTTTATGTGTGCTAGGGACTCAAACCCAGGACTTATGAAGCTTAACACCATCACTCTACCCCAATTTAGCTACTATCTCCACTTCAACATATATTGGGAAAAGAACTGATAGGAATAGCTGACAATCATAGCTTTTGTTGCTTAGCAGAAAGTGAGGTTTTGAGCTTTCTGCTTTCACCATCATCTGCAGACTTTTCTACTTGTCCTCACTTTCAGCCAGAAGACAGATATTACATCTATATTTGAGACTAATCTTTTCCCCAGTTTTAATTCTGGTATCTGATTCATCTAACCCACCATTCTGCATGATATGCATATGTAACAAAGTGTGTTTGTATTTGTGTGTGCGTGTGTGTGTGTGTTTATACCTACAAGTTAGTTAATGATACTTAGTTGTTCATATACTCAAATAATTGAAAGCAACAAGATTGACAAAAACTGGTTGAGCAAAAATAAAAAAAAAAATAAATAAAAATAAAAATAAAAAAATAAAAAAAAAACAATATTTTTTGTAGAGGGGAGACAAGACCCCCTGTATGCCCCCATGTGGGATGCTGTGCCACCTACACCCCCTTGCAATTATATACATCAAACTCTAAGATCAATACACAGTGGGGAAAGAGCAGACTCTGCAACCCTCACTATTTGCGATCTTGCACCAAAATAAAGCCTGTCATGTTTGTTCAGCCGATTTTTCATCAGCTCTGACGACTTTTTCCTGTGCAATAATTGCAACATTTGACCACCTCAATGACACACACACACACACACATATATATATATATATATATATATATATATATATATATATATATGTATATATATACACACACACGCATACATTTATGTGTGTGTGTGTGTGTGTGTGTGTGTGTGTGTGTGTGTGTGTGTGTGTGTGTGTGTGTGTGTGTGTGTGTACATGCACAAACACACACTTTCTAGTAAGGCAATAATATACAGCCTCATTGCACTCCTTTGCCACTCGTGGCTACTGCATTGCTCAGTTATTCTGTATTTAGTTCTAACTGTTGTTCCTTGGTTTGCATAGTAAATATTACTCAGGAGGAAAATATAAAGACCTGGAATATACATTTTTCTAAAATTTATCAGTTTGTTGTTGTCTACATAGTCAAAGGCTTTACAGTAATCAGCAAAAACAAAAGTAAATATTTTTGTGGAACTTTCTTGCCTTCACTCTTATGCAACAGGTGTAGACAGTTTGATCTCTGGTTCCTTTACCCCTTCTCTGAAGGGTATGAAGTCTGAAACTCACATCTGTCATTATTTTTTAACTTCAGTCTTTAATAATTTGCCACTAATTTGCCAGAAAGCCATAATTTTATGAAAAACGGACCAAAAATATGAGGCAAAAATCTGGACATTCTGCAAAAATCTGTACAGTTGAGAAGCATAGGACAGAGTCCCCAGCTACCTTAGATCTTGGGAGACTCATAGAAGGATATTCCTGAGCATGACAGAGCCAAATGATGCTCTTCTCCTAGAGACCAAATCCAATGTGAAGTAGCCCATGTTGCTGCCGCACAAGTCTCGTCTATAGAATTGTTAGATTGGAACACTGCTGAAGTAGCGACTGCTCTGGTAGAGTGTGTCTTAACAGGCCCAGGTAATCCAACTTTCCTCTTGGTGTTTATAAAGGAAATACAATCTTTTAGCTATCTAAATAAAGTGACTTTGGTAACTGGCTTGCCCATTTTAATACTTGCAAAGGAAACAAACAGCTAGTCAGACTTCCTTACATCTTTTGTTCTGTGAAGATAGAAGAGTAATTGTCTATGAACGTCTAGTAAATGCAAGCAGTACTCTCATTTGCTTGAGTAATTGGGAAAAAAATACAGACAGATTAATTGCCTGATTGATATTCTTTTCTGACACCACCTTTGGCAAAAAGGAAGGGTTTATTCTCAGTGAAACCCTGTCTTTGTGGAAAATCAAAGAAGGTAGTTTGTTAGATAAAGCTTGAACTTCAGAAATCTGTCTGGCAGAAGATATTGTGACCAAAAGTCAAGGTTTCCAAGGCAAGAATTTCAAGTCACAGTCGGCAGCAAGCTCAAAGGGGTAATGAACTATTCTTTGTAACACTAAGTTTAAATCTCAAGGTGTATACTGATCCTTATGTGAGGGTTTTAACATCAAGGTCCCTTTTAAAAATGCTTTGCAAAGGCTATGAGAAATTAAAGATTAAACCCATTATGAAAATCTGAGACAGCCACTAGTTGAAGCCTGATGGTAGAGGAAGAGGCCCCTGCTTCAAACAGTAAAGCTAAGAATTCTAAGACTTTACTGATAGGAGTAGAGAAGGAGTCAATGTTATTCTCACTAGCCCAATAGGAAAACTGCTTCCATTTACTACTGTAGAATTTTCTGGTTGAAGGCTTGTGGGAGGCCAAATGAATCCTATAAACTGGAGAAGAAAGCTTATTACACCGAGCAGTCAATAGAACTGCAGAAGCCAAGCTGTGAGCTTGAGAACTAATCCCTCTGGATAGGATAGGAGATCCGGATCTGGATCCAGAGTCCACATTCATTGAATCAGATAAGGTCAGAGAAAGGGGAACCAAATCTGTCAAGGCCAGAAGAGCGCAATGAAAATTACTTTGCTCTTTAACCTCATCACAGGGGGAAAGGCATACATAAGTCTAGAGGGCCAATCGTGCAGGAGAGCATCTCTCGGGGACTCCCCCTGAGGGGAGATGAGGGCAAAGTAGCTGTTGTTCAGGGGTGATGCAAAAAGGTCGCTGCAAGGCTGGCCCTAGTGATGAAAGATCTTTTTTGACACTCTGGGATTGAGAGACCACTTGTGAGGCAGAAGAATGCATCTGCTCAGTCTGTCTGCTATCACACTGGATCTCCACAAAATATGAGTTGCTATAAGAAAGCAGTTGGAAGAGATCATCCACTGTCAGACTACGAATGCTTCTCGACAAAGGGGGATATGACTTGGTTCCTCCATGTTTGTTGATGTACCAAACTACTGACATATTTCCATTTGAATCGCAATCGTCCTAGAGGGAGAGAAGTTTGAAAGGCTTGCAATGTTAAAAGACCTGCCCTCAGCTCTAGAACACTGATATGCAAGCTGACTTTTATGGGGGACCAAGTGCCTTGGAGCGTCTTGCCCAGATAATGCCCCCACCCCATCTGAGAGGCATCTGTAGTCACTATGGCTTAGGGCTGATAGGGGGTTGACCCAGGAGAGTTGCCTTTGAATGCTTCCACCTAGCTAGGTTTTCCTTGCAATGGTAATCAAAATCTGGTGTGACATTAGTTGATACAGAATGGACCACTGAGACGCTAGAAGCCATTGCAACATTTTCATGTGATTATCTTGCCACGGGGACTATTGTAATTGTTGCCTCCATCAAACCTAGAGCTTGCAACATGAGCTGTGAGGGTACTGTTCTGCTTCTGATAATTTTTTCACTTGGTTTTTGATCTTTTTTCAATCTCAGATAAGGTGGAGAGGCTGCAAGCATTGGTATTTAGTGCTGCTCCTATGAATTCTATATTTTGAGTTGGAGTTAGATGTAATTTTTTGTAATTTACAGTAATCTCCAGCTTGGCGCAGGTCTGGAGAATGTAGTCTCTTGCTTGTTCTAGAAGACACCTGGTGGAAGCAGTAATGAGCCAGTCATCCATGCAGTATCAAGTGAACTGCTACTAAAGCCATGCATTTGGTGAACAACCTGGGGGTTGAGGTGAGACCAAAGGGCAGGGCTCTGAACTGGTAATGACTGGCTACCAGCTGAAAGAAGAAAAATCTCCTGGAGTGCTTGTCCATTTTGATGTGGTAATACACATCCTGGAGATCTGTAGAGGACATCCAATCATCTTTCCCTAGAAATGGGAGAATAGACTGAAACATGACCATCTGGAATTGTGTTTGTCAAACTGATTTGTTCAAAATACTTAGCTCCAAAATTGGTCTCCAGTCCCGTGTCTTTTTTGGCACTAAAAAGAATCTTAAGCAAATTCCAGATTCTGTCTGGTCTGGTGGGACCTCCTGAATAACTCTTTTCTAGCAGTTTCCAAATTTCTAGCACTGCTGGTTCCCTCTGACGGGGTGGAACGTCAGGTATTTTCTTGCAACTTTGGGGAGGTAGAAGGAAGGGTATGGAGCAGCCTCTGGTTATAATCCTCTGCACTCAAACATTGGAAGTAATCTAAAGTCAGGTGTGTTGATAGAGGGATAAGCGTCCCCCTAATCCTCCAGAGGAAGGCAATCAGGCCTCCGTCCAGGAGCGCTAGTAGGGTTTGCCAGGAAAGGTATCTCTGGAACCCTGATTTTGCAAGCCACCTCTGCTGCAGGGATGGCATCTTCCATTAAAGCTCTGCCTCTACCCCTGGGGGAGTCACTATGACATGTGTCTTGGAAAGGCCCTTGGGACTTTCTGAACCACATTTTCCCACTCCTCTGCTTCTTCAAAAAAGGACCATTGAGGAGTAGAAAAAAAATGTACACGCACTGCAAAAAGGGTCTTTTCCATCCTTTTCACACCTGGACAACGTTTCTCAAACTTTAGGGCCAAAAAGGGATGATCTGTCAAAGTTGGCTTTGACAAATGAAAATTTAAATGGCTCCTCAAATTCAGACAAGCACATCCAGGTGTCTCTCCTTATGGCTACACTAGATCCCACTGTTCTGGTCATCCCTTCAGCTGCATGTGCTATAAGCCTCTTGGACAAATTGGAAATGAACTCTAGGGTGGCCAACTGAGAAGAAATCTTGTCTTGGTCTTCGTCAGATATGGCTCCTCCAAGGTTATCTGATAACTCCTTAATCAGATCCCTCTGAAGTCTGGTAAAGAGTGCCATAAAGTTCAAAGACTGCAACACAAAGGTCAATAAATCATAAACCTGCTTTCCAAACTTCTCCATTGCCAGAGTCTCTCTACTGGGAGGATGGATAGTGGAACGTTCCTCTAGCAAGTCCTTTTTTTGTGTCCGCCGCTACCACCATGGCATCTACCTGTAATCCCTTTGCCCAAAATGAATGGCCCTTTGGTGCAGTTACAATTTTGTCTGGCCACTTGGGGATAGGTTCTATGGTGTCAGGAGCCTTCCACACCCACTGCGAGATCAACTTAATGAGCTCATCAGCAGGCAGAGTAACCCAAGTGATAGATGGCCAAGCGCTGAAGGCCTGCAGGTACACCGATTCCTCCAAAGAGGGCTTCTGGGATGTCAAGCCACCCCTCTGTTTCAGGATGACGAAAGGGAAGCCTCCCCTTCATCAAAATCAGTGTCCTCTGTGAAGGATTCCGCCAGGGAATCCAAGTGTTTCCTCTTAAACTTCCTCTTCTGAGGAACTTCTTCAGTGGGGCGATCTAGGGAGGTATCAGAAGAGGACAATACCTGAATAGGTGTCTCCTGTGGCTTTGGAACTAAATGTCCAGATTTTGAGACTGGAGGAAGCTCTGGACGAGAGGAAGGATTGGGGAATTGCTCTGACAGGGAAGGAGCTAAGTGGATTCCCTCAGTGGACAGGGTCTCTCCATGGCCTGGAAGGCTGGCCCTCCTGAAGAGGAAATGGAGCCCAGAACTGAGAACACCTGCCTTGGAACTGTGGTCACTCCCCACTCTGAAGAAGCCACTGCCAAAGCTGAAGCTGGGGTACAGCTAATACATATCGAAGCCCCGAGGTATAGGAACATCTCCAAAAACACCAGAGTCGAATCCCACCCCTCGGAACTGACAGCATAGTCATGACCCTGAGAGTTCCCTGGATCTGACAGAGCAGAGGAACTCATTGTAGAAATCGATACCAAAAATGCAGATCTCATTGCAATCAAAACTGCCAGAGCCAGGAAACTTGGTGCTGGAATCTCCAAGGCCTCACAGGAGGTTAGAGGAGGAAGAGTAGGAGGAGTCACAGAAGGAATGTTTCCTGCACCTGAAGGGGCTGTAACTGAGGACACATCTGCCAGTCCCCTCACCACAAGGAAGTGATCCACCAACCGCAACACATCCATTTCTGTCAGGCTTTTGGTGGAACAATTTGACTGGGTAGAGGGGGATTTTGGTCTTTCCAAAAAGGGGCTGGGTAACTGACCAGCAAAGGGATCTATGGATGGGGAGTATCTGGTCCTAGGTCTATCCAAAAAAGGAAATTCAGTGCACTGATATTGATGCCAAAATGGAAGATGGTGTTGAGGTTGTCAGCTCCATGGTCTGATCTAATATCTGTGCCGATAAATTTGGCACAAATGGAGAAGACACTTTTGGTGTTGAGATCGGCACCAAAATATCTTTTGTAGAAACTGTCACAGTTCTGCAGTGGCAAAGGGAATGAAGTTCTAAGTTTTTTGGTCATCAGTGCTGAGAGAAAAGCTGGCACCGATTGACACCTCTTTTCTGCTTTGTCTAATTTTGAATATGATGATGACGAGGAAGGGGAATAAACATCCCTTTTGCTTTTGCCAAAAAAGATCAGATAAGGCCTTCTCAAAGGAAGATTTTATCATTCCCTTTAAAAACAATTTATTTTTCCTTTCTACCAGGGCCCAGTGACTTAAAGCATGACAGACTGAACAATCCTCTAGCAAATGCACCAGGTCCAGGCAATAGACACAGAGTGCCCATCGGAATTGGGCATCTTACAGCCACACTCCTGACATTTTTTTTTAAACTGAAGGTGCCTTTACTTTTGTCAGCCATAATCTGAACAACTAAATGACACAGACAGAGCCAAATTAAACCAATAAGTAGAAAGAGACAGAGATAAACTACCAACAATGTTAGAAGAGTACTTAAGGTACAGAAGGCTACCAGCAATGGCAGACAGACTACAGCAAGTTTTTTTTTTTTGTTACTGGAAGAATAGGGGAAAGAAATAAGGACTACCAACAATGCTAGCACAAAATACACAGAAGTGTATAAGGGAAGGACAGAGAGGAGACATAAAAGTTATCATAGAAAAATGGGATGATTGTAGAAGGAAAGATCAAAAACTATATAAAGAAAAATATAACCTTAAGACTATCGAAAATTTTGAAAAATAACAGAGAAATGAAACTTAACTCAACAGCAAGTTGGCAGCGTGTCTATCACAGGAAGTGGCAAACGAGATCTGAGGTAATTGGGAGAGGAGCATTCTGGGTAGGACTTGCGATCAAGAGTTTTTTTGTCCTCATGCGACTGGAGTAATGGCAGAGTCAGTTCCGATATTCAGAACCAAACCCAAAGGTGAAGGAAAAAATGAAAACTGACAACATCAGATCATGTATCATCGGAGTCTATTTTGCAGAAACTTGGATGTTATACTAGCATGCAAAACAGGTGTAAATATTTCAGAATTTGAAAACGTTAGCATTGTCTATTTTTGGGACTAGAATATAAACTGACCTATTTCAATACAATGACTACAGTTGTGCTTTCCATATCAGCTGGCAAATTATGACTATTACTGCAACATCATTATTTCAGAGGGTTTTCTAAGCAATTTACCAGGAATTCTACAACTTGCTGCAAATCTTGCTGTTAACAAAGCTTTCTGTGGCCCACTGGCTCCAGTTTCCAGGATGTCTGGCTTTGAATCAAAGAACATAATGTCATATGTATCCAAAATGTTGTGGCCACTCTTTTGTAGTTATGTATATTCCTTCTACCTATTCTTAATATCTTCTGCTTCTGCTAGGTCATTTCCTTCATTTACCTTTATCATATATATGTTTGTCTGGAAGTTTCTCTCAAGATTACACATGTTCTTGAAAATATTTCTTGCTATTCTCATGCAGCTATATTCTTCCAGTTCTTTAAACTGCTCATTTAATATGCCTCCTTGTTTTCTTCTTAGTAGTCTCTGAAACTCTACATTCAATTTGACATACTTTTGCCTTTTCCATCATTTTTTGTCCTCCTTTCTTCACCCACTTCTACAGAATTTACAGACAGTTGTTTATGCCTTCATCAACCTTCTTATTACTAGGACTATTTTTTGTTGCCATCTCCTGAGCAGCACAATAAACTTCTCTATATAGATCTTCATGCGTGCTATCCACCAGTTAAGTTGGTTCTTTGCCTCCAGTGCACATTCATATGGAAAACAGTCAAACTTGCATATAGTTGACCTGGAGTTTTTTTCTTGTTTTCTTCAATTTGATTCTTAATTTTGGAACAGAAAGCATATGATCCAAGCCAAAGTCAACTATAGGTCTTTGTTTTTGCTGATTATATTGAACTTTTCCATCTATTACTGTGATGGATGCAGTCAATCTGATTTCAATGCTCACCATCTGGTGATATCCATGTATAAAGCTACTTCTTAGACTTTTGATATAAAGTTTACTACTAACAGTGAAACAGTGAATTATATATTTTTTGTTTATACCCTACTTCATTTTGTACTCCAAGACTGAATTTCTTTATTACTTCAGTTGTTCTTTGAGTACTTGTTTCATCATTGCAATGACGTATAATGAATGTAGTATCTTTTTTGGGTGTAATATCTACAAAGTACTACATATCCTCATAAAACTGGTGAACTTCCTCCACTTATGTTTCAGCATAAACCTATATCACAGCAATGGTGACTGGCTTGCCTTGGAATCTGACTGAGATCATTTTTTCTCATTTTTGTGGTGTAACCTAACACAAACTTTGACACATTTTGCTAGCTGGTAGGGTTACTAGTTTTTTTCTACAAGATTCTTGCCACAGTAGAAGATATAATTAACATCCAAAGTAAAATAAACGAAAGTAAAGTATTTACCATTATGGTAGATCTGTGTTGTTTTGATTTTCATACAGTTCAACATATGGAATGTTGGTTCCGATTGCATCTGACCTCAGCACCAAACTTGAAGCTTCCTTGGTTCCAGGGCTCTGACTCCAGCCCTACACATAATTTCCTGAACTGCATGCAAATAACTCAGATTGAGTCTGCTCTATAACATTGTGTGCACCTATTAAAGGGAAAAGATGATCTTTAAATGCAGAAAATGGAAATGGACAAAGTAAAGAAATTAACATAATATGAAAGTATTGGTCACACAACCATCTCAAAGCTGTCCATACAAATAATTTGGAAGGAGGATAGAGGGATGGGAGGTTGAACCAGAGAAAAATTAGACAACATGGATGTTATGGTAAATACATAACTTCAGTATCCAGTGTTGTCTATTTTCTTCTGATTCAATATATGCAGTTGCTTAGAAAAGCTGTCAAGACAGCCACTGTGCTGACTGAATGCGCCTTAGGTATAGAATGTAAGTGCAAACCCAATGACGCACAGCTAAAGGAAATGCACTATGGTTAAGGTATTTGCCTCCCATGCACAAGGTACAAGGTAAAAGATTAGATCCTGACATCCGGCCAATGCCTATTTGGCATTTGCATGTTCTCTCTCTGCTTCTGTGTGGTTCTTCCCACCAAAACATGCTGAGTGTTTCCATCTCAAACTCACCCATGAACCAAAGATATGGAAACTGACTGGAGAGAAAGTACAACAAATTACTCGAGGCTCTAGTACCCCAAGACAAGAGGAGGAGGAAATAGGCCTAGTTGAAAATCAATGGCCGCATCTCAAATCAGCATGTGTGAGGACTACAGAACAGATATGCGGCTGAGCAATAGAAATAAGGTACATAAGGAAAGGAGAAGGTGGAAGTCCAGGAAGTCATCAAAAGAAAGGAGGCATACAGGACAAAGTGGGACAAAGAAAACACAGACTTGGCTAGGAAGGAATACTGGATGGCTAACAAAGAAGCTAAGAAAGGAGTTCTACTAGCTTCTAAAATGTGACTCAGTAAGTGACATGAAAAAACTATCAGGTTGCAAGACAAAGACAGAAAAGTCAGACACCCTTCTGCCCACCAGGCAGATGGAAGGAGTGCTAAATAAAAAAAAAAAAAACACAGAAGCTGTACTGTACTACATTGAAAGAGTAGGAAGAGCCCACCAGGGAAAGCAGCAGGCTCACGTGAGTTTCCATTTACACCAAAGAACCACACCTCCAGATTGATCAAGCTAGCTTGACTCACTTGGGCTACTCCATTAGGGGCAACAGGTGCTAATTTTAGTGTCTGCTTGAATTAGACACCCTTGGGAGCACAGGTTGAACTTGGCTAGGCTTGTAAGGGCCCTGGGGCCATTAGCCTAGTAACCTACTATGATCCTACAATAATCGTATAGACAGAGTGACTTTTTGTAACAGCTTTTCTAAGTCTAGCATTAGAGTAGGCAATAAAAAAGTTGATAAGATTTTCTAAGTTTTTTGTTCAGTGTAGAATCTGATTTGGAGATGCACATCTAGCATGTGCAGAATGTATTCCCCTTTGTGTCAAAACCATAGTAAAAAGCATAGGTACCTCTATGGATTGCTTCTAGTTTGATATGGATGCCACCTTTGGTCTGAAGGATGGATTAGTTCACACAGAAATCTGATCTTTATGGAAACCCAAGTATGGAGGCTTACATGAGAGTGTATGCAACTCCGAAATTCAACTTGTGGAAGTGGTAGCGACTAAAAAAAATAGTTTTCCAACTTAAAATTTAATTTCTACAGTAGCCACATGTTCAAAGGGAGGTCGAGTTAGGGCCTGGAGCATAATAGTAACATCCCATGGAGATACTGGATCCCTGATGGGGATGCAGTAGAAAGGCTCCTCTAAGAAAAGTCTTCATTTTTAAAGAAGCCACAGAAGAATAATTTTGTCCAGTGTGAAAGCTGGAAATAGCTGTCACCTAAACTTTGATGATACAGTAGCTAGATCCTTGTTGAAGATTGATGGAATAGGAGCAGAGCAAAGGTCCAAACCCTTGGCCATTGCCCAAAATGATAACTTTTTCCATTTACTGTTGTAGATCTTCTTTTTAGTAGGTTTCTGTGATGATGCTGTTATGTCAACAGCATTATTGGGAACTCTGGCATCTCTGGCTAAAGACAAAATTGTATGAGCCAAGTGGATAGTTTCATGGTAGACTGATCCAACGGAGGTATTCCAGACAGGTGAGAAAGACGGTCTGGACATTGATCCAGCATTCATGGGGGATGTACTAGTAGAGACCACAGGAAAGGGAACCATGTTTTTCGGGGAAAATGAGGACTACTTTGGCCCTGCATGTCCTGCTTTCAAAGAATTTGTTCATGAGGGGTAATGGGGAAGGCAAGCAGCAGCCCGAGGCCAACTATGGACTACAGCAATCCTTGGTGATTGACCCTGTGGAGGGATCAGGGTAAAATAACTGCTGCACTTGTTTAGGTAGGAAGGAAACAAGCTGCAGTAAGGCTGGCCCCAGTGGCCGAAAATTAGGGTTGCCATTGTTGGATTGAGGGACCACTCATGAGGAGTTAGAATAGTCCTGCTCAGCTTATTCACTAGAACACTGAAAGACTCCAGAATGTGCATTGCTATCTGAAAACAGTTTGAAGACATCAACCACTGCCAAACTCTCAAGCCTTCTCAACACAGGGGATAAGAATGGGTTCTACCTTGTTTGTTGATGTACCACACTACAGTCATATTGTCTGATTGTATGGATATCACACCCTTGGGGAGGGCATCCTGGATAGCCTGCAATGCAAGGAGGACCACTCTCATCTCCAAGACACTGATGAGAAAAAAATGGCTTCCAAATCTTACCATGTACCTTGGATCATTCTCTCTTTGAAATGCTCCTCCACCCTATAGGGGAGACATCCAAAGTCACTACTGCTGTCAGTGTGACTGGATGAAAGGGTAGTTCTTGTGTTACTGATGGTGAGGTACTCCACCATGCAAACGTGCTGTCTGCAGATTCATGTGAGATGAATTCTGGCATGCAAAGGATGAAACTTCTGAGACCACTAAACTGCAAGCATCCACTGAAGAATTGGCATGTGGTATCAAACCATTTGAGGCCTAGTAGACATAGTACAAATTGTGCAGAGGAATGAGGATGATGCAACACCTCTGAGACCATGTGACATAGGCAACCAACTCTGTGTTGTGGAAGACTGACAGTTTGAAGAGTAGTATCGAGGTGGCATCCAATAAATTCTGTTGTGTTGAGAGTAACTGACTCTTGTGAAAATTCACTGATATGCTTAGATCCTGTAAGGACTGAACAGAAAGGCCCAAGTGATGTACTAGAAGATACCTGAATGTGGCAGTTTGGAGCCAGTCATCTAGGTAAGGGAAAACTTGGATCCCAACCATATGCAAGTGCACCACCACCACTACTGACATTTTCTTGGTGAACACTGGGGGCTGTGGTGAGACCAAATGGCAGAGCTCTGAATTGGAAATGACTGGATCTCAGACTGAAAAGGAGAAATTGCCTTGATTGCTTCTCTGTCTTCATGGGACAGTAGGCATCCTGGTGATCTAGCAAGTACATCCAATCATCCTTCATCAAAAGAGGCAGTTATGGACTGAATTGTGTTCATCTGAAATTTTGTCTATTTTACAAACTGGTTGAGATGACTGAGATCCAAAATTGGTCTTTGGTCCCGTTTTCTTTGGAAATAAAAAGACGCTTGAGTAGACTCCAGATCCTAGTGGATCATTAGGGACCAGGTGGATGATTCTTTTTTTTTTCTAGCAGCTTTGACATTTCATTGCTGCTTGTTACCACGTGGAACATTGTGAATCACCTTTTTCTTCATGGGAGGACAAGAAAAAGGAATGGTACAGCCTCTGGAAATTATGTTTTGTGCCCATTTGTCTCTTGTTAATTTTAGCCAGGCATGGGGGTGCAGAGATAAGCATCCCCTGACTGCCTCCAGAGTGCAGAAGTCAGGAAAACATTCAGAGATGCTGCTAGGGCCTCTTGGTAAAGGGACTGCTGAAACCCTGATTGTGTGGTCCAGCTCTGCCTCTTGGGTGATGTATGTTAACATTCCCTCCATCTCAGCCATGTGATGGTCTTTCATCAGGAGAATCCTGGTATGAGCACTGTGACTTGTGAAACCACCTCTTCTTTTCCTGCCCTCTGGTTTCTGGAACAGGACCTTTGAAGAGTGGAAAAACAACTGACTACTTTTGAGAGTGTCTTAAAATCTTGTTGACTCCTGGTCAAGGTATGTTTAACTTTGGGCCCAAAGTGTGGAGCCATCATAAGAGGCAATTATGAAGGATGTCTTAAAGCCTTCCACAAAATCACACTGATGCATCCAGGTATGTTGTCTGACTGTAAAGACCTGTGTCTGCTGCTCTGGCCCAGCCATCAGCTGCATTAGAAATGAGACACATAGCCACATGAGAAGTTGATTGCAGAGCTGAAAGCTGGGAGTCTACAGTCTTTTAGACATCCAAAGACAAAACTCCAGAAAAAGACTTAGAAATTTCTTAAGTCAAAGTCCCTCTGAACTCTGATAACATCAGCAAGATAGTTCAGTGACCTGAGTGCAAAGGTCACTGAGGAGTATGTCTATTTCTCAAATATGTCCAACATCCTAGACTCTCTGTTAGGGGGAAGGACAGAGGAACTCTCCTCAGATAATTCCTTATTTGTGGCTGCCACAACAACCATAGTATTCACTGATAGACTTTTACTCCAATCCTTTGTCTTTGGAAGCATGCAAAATTGTGTGTTTTTTTTTTTTTGGAAAAAGGTTCCATCATGTCAGGGTCCTTCCAACTCCATTGTACCATAAGATCAACCAGTGGATCAATGAATGGTACCACCCAAGACACAGCTGAGCTGAACCAAAGGCTTCTAGAAATACAGATTCATCAGGAAATGGATCATCAGTGGACCCCCCCCCCCCTGTTTCATAAGTTCAAGAATTTCACCAAAAGTGACATCCTCTGAGGGAGACCAGGGTGAACCCTAGCCTTCACCCAAATCTGTATCTTTTGTGACAGACTCAGGGGAAAGTTTTTTTTTGCTTTCATTTGCATGTCTGTTTCTTGTGAATTGATTTTGTTGGGGAGACAGAAGGTTCAGAATCAGACTAGGAACTGATGTAGCAAGTAGTTCCAGAAGCCTGTGGTGAGGACTGTTACTGTCTGGCAGGATGAAAGGAAAATGGAGTCACAGCAACCAGTAGTGGTTTGGTTAGAACTGAGCTGCAAGAAAGTGTCTTCTGTTTGCGTAAACCCAAAATTGTTTCTAATACAATGAATGCTGATGCTTTCACTGGAGCCACGGATTTCTCCGGATCTAAGGAAAAGACAGAAACCCCTGACTCTTGGCATCCCCCACCCTGAAGTAGACCATGGACCCAAGCTGGACCCTAAGAGAAGAGAGAGAGACAAAAATCTTGGGGTTGAACTCTCTCCCAGGGGTCGGCACTGACATTGCCGCTTCAAGTCCCTTCCCTTTCCAAGGGCATCAGAGTGGGAAGTACTGCTAGCACTGAAGGAATCACTTTGGAATGGATCAGATCCAGAACTGTCAGACCCAGAGGATGGACAGCAACAGGTGAAAGAAGTGGAGCGGCAGTGGTCAGTACGTTCCTGGAGATAGTACCAACAAAACCCCAAGCTGAATCTGTGTCATCAAAAACTTTCTCATCATCCTGTCAAAGTTGCACTCTATCAAACTCCAAGATGATCAGTAGATGAAGCCACTGAAGAAGAACTAGAATATCTTTTCTCCTGCAAGATTGGAGAGTGCAACCTGAGGGTCACTGGTTGCAGAGAAAACTGGAGCCAAAGGGAGAATGGTCAGGATCAAGAAGATCTTGGTTCTGATCTCCTAGTTGACTTTGGTGCAGGTCCAACTGGAACTGATGGATCTGAGGATCATTTAGATATAGAAAGAGACTTTTTTTTCCCTTTAAGTTTACTCTTTTCTTTCTCTTTCTCCTTATCCTTGTCTGAAGAAAAAGCCATGTATTGTATCTTAGCAGGGGAGGTGGAAGAAGATGGTCTAGAAGAAGTAAACCCTGTCTGCGGACAGAAAGTCTCTTCATCACCAATTTGACACAATGAGCTTGTAAGGTTCTTGCACTAAAGGAAGCACCCAAAGTGCATTGTGTGTCCAAATGGGTAGCACCCAGACAATAAACACAGAAAGTGTGAAGATCCCTATAGGTTCATAGGAAGTTACTATGCTCATGGCCCTAGAGCCTTTACAAGCCTAGCCATGTTAATCCCAAGTATTCCCATTTGTTCTTTTTTGGGTAGTTCACAGAACAAATTTATGAACAGAGCAGGTATATGATCAACACCAGCTACCCCTGTCCAGGAGGGACACAAGTGCCACCCCAGGGGTGAATTTGCGATCTCCCTCCCAATTATCTAGGTTTCGTCTGAATAACGTCACTGAGCAGTTACGTTTTACATAAATAGGGAGTCTATTCCAGAGAAGCGCAGTCTCTGGAAGATATATGTCTCTCCAGCATGATCTGTTAATGTCACAAGCTAGGTTGATATCCCTACAGCAAGTAACGTTTTAGCCATTTGACTTATGAATGCCCAGCATTTCCATTAGGGCAGGATTGGAGATTACCCTATAGGCCAAGCACAAGTCACCTCTCAGTAGCCTGTAAGATACAGAGTAAAGTGACAGGGCTTTCAGCCTGTCTACATACGTCGTGTTTGGAGTCCCTGTATTTTCTTAGTAAGAAACCTCTAAGGTCCCCCCAGCTGCTGCAGGTGTCTGGTGAGGAACATGCAAAAGGGTACATTATACTGTATTAGTAGTCTGATGAGGGTCGAGTACAGTGGAGTTGTAGCATCCCTTGACCTGGGTGCTATGCCCTTGCTTATGAGGTGCACTACGTAGAAGGCTTTCCTTACCACTGTGGAAACTTGGTGTCCTGAGGGGACAATATATGCTCACATTCTTAACATTTCTTAAAGGCTTAAGATTCAGCTCTGATGAAACCTGGAGGTTAAATAAAAAAAAAAAAACACTAGACAAAAAATACTACACTATATTATCAAAAATCACAGCTTGATAAATTCTAAGCCCTATTAACAGTAATAATCGTAGTAAGCAGTAGCAAACACTATTAAAAGAGAACACGCCAATCTAATGACAACTAAGCTACTATTACCATAACACTAAACTATAACTATAAAGATAACACTAAAGCTGGAGGGAGAAAAGTCTTCCGAAAGAGGAAGAGTAAGGAATAGAGGTATTTAACTATTTTCAAAAATTCAAAACTATTTCTGAACATTGAAGCATATGAGCCCTCGAGAACACATCTTCAACGTTCAGGCAGCAAATGAAAACTGAGGGATAGGAGTGCAGTTCAGGGAATTATGGGCAAGGGAGGAATCACAGCCCTGGAACCAAGGAAGCTTCAAAATCAATACTGAGGTCAGACCCAATCAGATCCGTCATCCCACATGGTGAATCAGATGAAAATACACAACACTGGATCCCACTCTAATCAATTTTAGTTCACCACTTGCCAAGATACTGATGATCACAGCTGTTAGCAACAGAGTATGGGTATCAAAAAATCTCACAAATATGTCTACTGAAAAGAAGTCCAGAATATAAAAGATAAGAAATTGTTGCAAAGCATATCAAAACGTCCTTGTGAAAAGCGCCATGAAAACTGCAGATGAGGTTACTTAATCTGCAAAAGTGTGATCAAAAAGTAAAATATAAAACAGGCAAGGCACTACAAAAGACCAAATATGTTAAGCAGAGCATATTTACTGGAGATGTATGTAGAACTACTAGCAGAAAAAGAATGACAGATGGGAGGTGAAATTCTTCAGTTTCCAATGACAAACAGAATGTAAACGAATTTCAAAGATGTACTTATATTGACTTAGAAATGCACTTACAGAAAGATGATACAGTGAAAAAGTGGAAACCTGACTGACAAAATTATTATGAAAAGAAATTCAGTCTTATTTTTCTTTCAAGAAGAAATAAGCTGTACCCAAAAATGACAAAATACCAGTTCTAGGCTAGGAAAACAAGAGCTTTTCACCATACATGACGGACATGTACAAATGGCACAGTACAAAGAAAAATCAAGATATACAATGCTTTGGACAGGAACATAAAATGAAGCAGAAGAAGCAGCGCAAAACTGTGCCATCAGTAATGCATACCACAATACTAAGAAAGAAATGGTAAAATATACTTCCATATTGTCCATGGAAAAGAATGGGCACATATGTATTCCAGTACAAATAAGTTACATAGCTAATACCCATGGATTATTATAGCAAGTTTTGTGAAATAATCAAAATGATAGACACAGCAAATGCTAGGGACAAAGCATGAATTTGGGCATCATAGAAAGGCCCACAATATAAATCCTAGATAAAAGGGAAGTTGGAAAACCATATAAAAGAAATAGCACACATATGAACAACACAAATACATCTAATTCAACCACACAAGAGGAGGAGCAACCAGAAACATCACAAACTGCCCTGTGTCAAGAAATTGAAAACAATGGGAGCTGTAATAGTCAACAGCCTACACCTCTAAATATGCTTCTGCAACATATCTAAAGATGTCAGTGTCTCCCTAATCTGCATTTGTGTGATACTACACTCTTGTTAATATCAGTGAGGTGAGGCCCTAGCACAACAAACACCAATGCTTACTTCAGAAAAGACAAATAGAACAGCAGGAATATGGCAGCCATATTACCTGGCAACTGGGCTGATGACCTAACGTACGCTGCATATACCATTATAACACTGGCTGTGTCACTACTACATATTCTGGAATCCATCTATAATTAACACACAATTAGAAGTCTGTTACCAGCTTGGTGGATATGGCCATCCTGAGGCAATGTAGAAACTGCCTCAGGTTTACTGACAACCAGTTAATTCTCAAAGAAACTACTATGGTATATGAGAGTTGTATTTACACAACGTCACCAGAGGCAAAACTCTCACATAAAAGTACTCCTCATGTCAATAAGGTTGTCAGTCGTACACATGCTGCACCCATCACACACAATTCAAAGCAGATATATCGAGCCACATATGCTGAGGCACTTAAATGTAACCTTACTAAACCATAAAGACCTCCTAGATGAAATATACATAACAAATACCCTCAACAGCCCCTAATGCACTCTTTAAAAATAACAGCCACATCAACACATACAGCTACATCTCATGGAGCCTCTACCTCTAAGCCCATAAGGAAGCCACCACACAATCCAACATTCTAGTCACTGGAGAATCCATCGTGAGACACACTGATGTCCCTCTCATGAGGCTGAGTAAGGAGAAAGTCATGGTCAGTTGTTATCAGGAGCTAGGATCTGCCACATTACGCATGCACTCAGGTCACTGAAGTACAAGTACCAATATGACTCGGTCATAGTCCATGTGGGAGTAAATGACCTGAGACGTACCTCCCTAGACTATATGAAAACAGACATCATGGAGCTCTCGGAATATGTGTCTCAGGCTGGTATGAGCTGCTCCACGTTTCAATCAACATATGTAAAACCAATACCACTTCATTGCAAACTATATGTCCCCATCTATGACCCAGGAAACATATACCATGTATTTAAACTTATTAGAAACACTAATACTGATAAAACAAACACCAACAGGGTAAGGTACCACCTGGACTTTATTAGAAACACTACCCATCCAACCCAATACCATATTCATGGGTGACTTTAATTACCCCCACTATTAACTGGGAATCCTATATGACAGCAAACGTACAGGCACAGAGATTCTTGGATTTTGTAAACACAAACTCCCTGGACCAGATAGTCAATACACCAACCAGGGATGCAACCAAACTGGATCTGGTTCTCAGTAATATGGGAGAGTGCTGTGCACCCCCTACTATAATGTCTTCCCTGGTAAGGTCAGACCACAAAATGGCCCCCTTTGAAGTAAAAATGAAACCTAGACCCCCCCAGCTAAACCTGGAATATTCAGGAACTACTCAAAGCTAACCTCCTGCTATTAAGTGATAACCTGGCAAAATTGCATGCCCCTATAAACACTGAACACTGCTGCCTATGCAGAACTGTTCACAGAAACCCTGTACAAGCATGTTAATACCTGCATAGATGCAGCTGTTCCCGCCATGAAGAAGTACAGAACTAAATCAAAACACAAGCTACCCTAGTGGAATCACAAAATCAATAGGCTATATAACACACGAAAGAAAATCATGGCAAAAACTGGGAGGTGCTGCACCCAGCAGGAAAAAGCATTCTCATCAAACAAAACAAACAACTCAGAGGACAAATATGGTCTACCAAAGTCAAATTTGAAGTAATTTTGGCCTCCAAGGCCAAGGACAACCATAAAGCATTCTTTAGCTATGCCCTCAACCTCAAAGGCAATACACATTTGTGTGCGGAGCTCATTGTAAATGGAACCACCTACACTGAGCCAGAAGATATAGCAATCCTCCTGGCTGATAAATTCAGGTCTAACTTTACTCCTCTCTCCCCCTCAACCTTCCCTCAGGAAATACCTAGGGAACAGGTCCTTAATGGTCTCTCTAAGACCAAGAACACTGCATCAATGGGCCCAGAAAATATCCCAGGATGCCTTCTAAATAGCATGAAACACAAATTATCAGGGCCTCTAGAATACTACTTAACTGTAGCCTCAAAACAGGCTTCATACCTCATGAATAGAGAACAGCAACAGTCATCCCCCTGCACAAAGGTGGGCCATCTACAGACCTTGGAAACTAAAGAACAATACATCTCACTCGTCTGATATGTAAAGCCATGAAATGAATTATCATGGAAATGATCAACAGAGATACAGTAAACTTCCAGACAGTTTGTTTTCGTCAAGGGCAGATCATGCCTACTCAACCTGATGTACTTCTTTGAGAAGGTAACCAAAGCAATGGATGAAGAAAAAATGGTTCATACTGCCTACCTTGACCTGGCCAAGGCATAAAACACAATTCCCCATGTGACACCAGGGAAATACTGCCAGTCCAGCTATCTGGAATTTTGTAAATAATTATATGCCACTTGAAAATATTAATATGATTTATATAGAAATGTGACACTGCCAGCCCAGCTTTCTGGAATTTTTTAAATAATCATATGTCATTTGTGAATAGTAATATGATTCATATGCTTGTACTACGAATGTAACAGAACCGTATTTTATGTACTGAGCTTCAAGAATGTAACCACAGTGTACCTACTAGAAAAGAACAGAAATGTATATAAACTTTATACCTGTGCACATATATGTTTTAATAGTAGAAGCTGGAACATACAGAGTTAACTTGCAAAACTTCAAGAAAATAAGTGGAAATTGTTTTACGATTCTGTTATCTCTCAGTTTCAGCACAGCGGAGACACAATGTCTAGAGCTAGAAGTTTTTCTATTGTCTTGAAACAAAAATAATTACTAGGTTTCAAATGTAAAAGTGTTTTTTTTTTGTACCATGACTTCCTATCAGCTAAACACTTCTGAGAGGTGTTAAATTCTAAGTATGTTTAGCCTGGGAACTGAAGTCAGGTGACAAAGAGTGATGTCATCTGAGCTAACCCAGCAGTAATGTTGAATATTAATTTAGGAATTCTCTCAGACAGAAAGTCTGTGCATTTTGTATCTTGCCTTGGACCTGGAAACATTCAGTCATCATCTGAATTTGCCTTGCTAATAGTAATTAACTAGATTACAGTAATTTCTCTTAGAGATAGATAGGAATATAGTAAAGATTAGTTTAGATGTTTTTTGTATTTATATGAGACTGTCCTGCAATGCTGGCAGGGGCACGAAGCGCTGTTTGGACAGAGAGGGTGCTGGAGGTTTTGGCTTGACCACTCGGCTGAGATCTTAACCCTATGGCTATGCCAGTGGGGAGTCTTACTGGGGATCTGGAGAAAGAGGCAGAAACCAACCTCAGACTGACTGTGATCTCCGTGTGCTCTTAAGGGAAATTGTACTTTACTGTGTGTGTGTGCTTGTCATCCTCCCAGTGTGTACGTCCCTCACTGGTGTTAGTGGCGAGGACTGAGGCTCCTTGATTACTGGGCCAGTGCAAGGGCGTGTAGTAAGCTACAATACTTTGAGAATCTTGTGACATGCCGGACTCCACATGGGTCTCGGTAGGGGCCTGCGACTCGAAAGCAGCGGGTATCAGGGACTGCGAAAGCGCCTCACTGAGTACCGGCGAACCAGCGACTGGCTTAGGAGAAGCTTCATCATCGGTTTTGGACCACGACGGTCTGTTTCTGTCCTTTTCTTTGTGTTTTTTGTGTACTCCGGTAGTCAGATTGCTATCCGATGACATTTCAGGATAGTTAAATCTGTTTTCAAAATATTTTGAGGTAAAGATACACCGACGCTTAATAGTGCGTTGGTTAAATCTAGCACAAAACTGACAGCTAGGCACGTTATGATCAGGGCCTAGGCAAGGAATACAGTATAAATGGAAATCCTTATGAGGTATTTGCTTCCCACAAGTAATGCAAGAAAAAAGTTTCTCCAACTGGGTACTTAGCTTTAGTGAAGACTTTGGTTCTGAAAATCGAAATCGAAAATTTCAGGAGTCAGCCGACCGGCACTTGCGAACTGCTTCTGCTTTGGCACAGTGCGGCAAGAAAGACTAGAGAAAATGGCATTGGCTGCTTGTTTTATACCCCTGATGACCTGACGTCATGGAAGAGGAGACAGCAACTGACGTAGGACCCAAGACTTTGGAATTCAGGCCGACTGAGGGCAACCTGCCAGCAGATTACCCAAATGTAATGAGTGCAACAGTGAAACATGAAGAACATCAAGAAATTCATCCCTGGTTTGGCACCTATGTCTTTAATGGACACAGGCAACTTGTAAATGGTTCATTTCCAGGCCCCTGCTTGTAAACGGTTCATCTCCCAAACCCTGGTTACACTTATCAAGGGCATCAGAACTTGTCAGAGATTTGGGATGCATGGCTAAGCTTAAAAAGGCCCTCGTGGTCATTAGCCTAGTAAACACCTATGAACCTTAAAACT
This sequence comes from Protopterus annectens, assembly GCF_019279795.1. Lineage (NCBI taxonomy): Eukaryota > Metazoa > Chordata > Ceratodontiformes > Protopteridae > Protopterus > Protopterus annectens. The sequence continues at coordinate 286,577,139 of NC_056743.1, forward strand.
GTGGGGAGGTGGGGGGTAAAACTGCTGAGGCAATTATATCATTGCAACATAAACATAAGCTACTATAAGAGTGAATTATTTCATCACCTTGGGTTAGTCAGAAGATGAAATACTCTCAAGTCAATATGGAGTTGTACAGTACTCTAAGATAGATACAGAGTAGTAATATATATGTGCTATATCTTGAAGGCAGTTTTTGGCAAGATAAATGCTCAGAAATAAAGTACTTCATTCTCATTCTCATCTGGAGTTAGAATGAATGAATAAAGAAGACTGGGAGAAGACTTGAAAATAATCAAGACAAATCTTTTTGAAATAATGTGTTGTCTGAAACATCTATTTCATAATGAAGAGTTTCAAATCAAGGATTGAGGTTATATTATCTCCTTTTGAAAGGGGAACTGAACTTCTCAAAGGAATATTTTGCCATTTACTTTTTGTCTGCTGCCTCTTCATCTGTGCGAAAGATGTCACTGTATTATCAAAGTAATGTTATGTGCTTTTAATATTTAGCATTAATAAAGCAAATATGACAATTATGGAACTCTCTTAGTTGGTGTCTAAATCAGCATTCAAGAAAAGGATACAAGAGTTCAGGTTGGAGAGTGATATGCCAAAGAATAAAAGGCTGAGAAATACCCACAAGAGAAGAAATTACTGTCAGATTCAAATGAATGCATACAGGAATAATGTTGCTGTCATTATTAGGAAGCTATGTTAAGCTAAAGGTAAATGCAAATATATTTTTGCATAAAAACTGTGCTTGTAAATCTCTGTAGCATGTAAAATGTGTAAACTATAAAGAATGAAAAGAAACCTGCAACCTTAACTGAGTAGAAAATTACTTTCAGTGGAAAGACAGCACAACTGCTAAAATAAAACCTAAACCTGCTTCACAAATGTAGATACATTACTCCCCTAGAGCTAAAAGACTCTGAGAAGAGTAAATACATCATTTACCTTTAACTCCAAGTGGAATGGAGAGCCTTGAATTCTTAATTAGAACAATGCTTAGATACAGTCCATTAGTACTTTAATTTCAGAGTTGGCACAGTGGACTGCATTCTTAAAACAGAGTTCAAGCTGGATTCTATTTTGCCCTTGAACTGTGCATAGACTGGACTTCTAAGACAAAGGCAGATGCTCGGTACATCTCTTTGGCTATTCGTAGCGATAGGTACAGATATGTGCTGCTAGATATGATTATCAGTCTGTTTAAACACATTTATTTTGGATTTTATTTGTGCAACATTAAAACTGCTAGTATACTTTATTTTACCAAGTGTAATGTTTAACTTTGTTTTAAGTAATGTATTTTAGCATTTAGTTTTAAATACTTGAAGTTACTGGTTTACTTATTACAGTAAGGGTATGGGTACTAACCTAATAACATTACATAACTTTCACAGAGTTACTTCTCAAGCCATTGCTACCATACGCATATTTAATTGTTGGCTTATTTTAAGGGTAAACAATGGTGGTGTCTTCAGTATGCCAGTCTGGTACAGCTGGTGGCAGGAATACTGTAAAGACAGGGAAGGGGTACTAGTATGCAAAATATATCATTAACTCCTTAGAGAAACAACTGTGAGTTTGTACTCAAAACAATCTTGATCAATTACCAGTTACTGTTGGCACGACTATAACAGAAGGCAATGAACTCATACTAAGGAGTGCAACATCCTCAGAAGCCAGTGATTATAACTATGATCAAAAGCTGTACAGTTTAAGCTTATCTGGGTGTGAGAAGTGTTGGCTATTATCTAAGGTAGCAGTAAGTGTTTCCCATACAGCCATAAAGCATATTATTTGGTGCCAAATGTGTAAACCCAAAGCCCAAGCTTTCACATATAAAATGGTTTCAGCAGTGCAGATCACTTGACTGTAGCCTATGTCTGCTACACATGTATGTTTGCAGTGGTGTAGGTTTTTTGTAAACTCAGCTCTTACTATCTCGAAAAACATTTTATCACCAGAAAGGGTGTTTCTATGTATCTTGCAGTCTCAAAGTAAACATACACCAGTATGTATTACAGAGTAGTTTAGTTTAGTAGAGAAAGTGGTTAGAAAACAAGAAAAAAGAGCTGAGAGTAGTATTCAAAAGAATGTCAGTATCAAAGCTGACTAAAGAATGCAAGCTGTATGACCAAGAATGAGACTGTCTTTGACAGCACTCAGTATTTCATGCATAGCTCTCAATAAATCAGAGACAAATCACAACAGAAAGATGGAAAAATCACAACAGAATTAGGGACAAATCTAGAACTAATCAGCAGCAATCAGGGACACACTTAAATTATTAGTATTACTTACCTGAGGCACTGTGAGAATAAGACAAATGTGAATTAAAAGGAAGTTATGTACTTAGCATAACTTTGCATCAGTGTTGTCCAGTTTCATTCTTCATCAACCATTACATTCGGATCCAACTCAGCCGATAATATAGCTTGTGGCCAACTGAAAACTCTTTGAGCTCCTCCCTACCCAAAATGCACCAACCCTAACATACCTCAGATCTTGTTTGCTAAGTGGCACATACATCAATTATCTGAATAATGTTCCTAACAAGGAAACCAATATCTGGAGCTCTAAAGAAGATACAGTGGTGTCTTAATAGTATCTCAAAAGGACAATGGTTGGGGTTGGTGGGGTGGGAGGTTGAGGAAGAATGAAAATGGACAACACAAATGGAATGTTAAGTCAAGTCAAGTAAAACTTTGTCATTCAGACCATACAGCATGTGCACAGCTGAAATAAATTATGCTTCTCAAAGCTCATGTGCAAATACCTTACAGTTAAAAATAACATTACAGCAGTACCAACAACAGTAGCAGCAACAGCGGAGTCGAATGGATCAAGATACAAATAACAGTTCCTAACCGTGCTTTGCCAGACCCAGAGTCGACAACTAGTGACTGCATCCATCCCACCATCCACACCATACATATCAGCCAACTCCATCCCAACCACCAACAAAAAGTTCCAGAGTCCTATCCGTTCACCTCAGACCACTCCAATCCTGCCCACTGGCACACAACTACTGTTATGTTAATGTTACTGTTATGGTACTGTTACAGTAGGTATATAACGTACAGTTGTGTATACTTACCATAAATGTCGATGTTCGAGTATATTCACTGTTGCAGTCATTACATTTGGGTTATCTGCTTGCAGGTAGCACTCAGTCGGCCTGATTAACAAAGTCTTGGGTCCTGCGTCGGTTGCTGTCCCTTCTTCCATGACGTCAGGTTGTCAGGGGTATAAAATATGCAGCCAATGCCATTACATCTGTTTTTCTTGCCCCAGATGTCAGGTGCCCCCCTAATGGGAAGCAATGAAATAAAAAAGTACAATGATATACCTCCAACAAAAAAACAAATACACCAAAAAGCTTTTAAGCATAGTAAAGGAAAGTAGAGGTATAACCAAAATAAGTTAGGGGGTTGGAGGGAGGGTAACCAGGACTGCAACAGTGAATACACTCGAACATCTACATTTATGCTCCTTAAGCTAAGCATGCCTTCTGAGCACAGACCCAGTAACAGCAACTCTGCAACAGGCCTCTAATGAATCAAAACCACATTGCAAAGTATGTTTTCCAACCTGTTCAGCAGAATGCATTAAATCCTGTAATTCTTTATTTTCCACATAATCAGGAATCAACATCATTTTCTGTTTAAGCAATCTAATAACACACTGCTGATACTTTAACATATGAAACTGGCAGTTTAAAGCCCTAATGGTCAAGGTTGCAGAAGTGTAAACCTTCTTACCCCATCTATCCAGCGCCCTGGAGTCTCTATCAGAAGGGGTAGGATTTTTAGCAGTAGAAGCCTTAATGCCCTTGGGTCCCTGAGAAATAGTCTCTGGATCCACAATAGGATTTTTAAAAAGGAACTTGTGTGACTCAGGGACCCTGTAGTATCTGTCGGGTTTTCTGGGAATAGGAGGCAAGGAATCAGGGGCCAAACTAGATTCTGAAAAAGCATCAACAATGTCTAGTACAGGAGAAATAGTTAAAGACCTATGCTGAGGGAGGAGTAAGAAATCCCTGAGAATTTTTGAATCAGAAAAATCCTGGCTTTCCCAGTGGAAATGCTCCCTTAGAGTATATAAGGTTTCACCAAAAGAAAAATCCTCTGGAGGGGAAGCAGAGGGAATAGAGCCCTCTGAATAAGAATCCTCATAAGTAGTCAAGGGCAAATCCAGATCATCAGAAGAATCAGAAAGAACAGAATCCTGGTCAAAAGATTCATAAACAACTTCAGCCCTAGGCCTATTAGAAGGGGGGTGGCTACCCCTGATTAGAGTCATCAGATCTTCAGCCATTCTTATCATTTGTTTTTTAGGCACAGAGGCCTGAGCATGGGGCCTGGGCATCGTTTTTTTAGGCATGGTTCGCGATTTAGGCCTAAGTGAAGAAGGAGGTGTTGGTTTAATATGCAAGTCCGTAGGCCTGAATACACCCTCAGAAGCCAGTGCCTGCACAGCGGCTCTGGACCCATCCAAGGTAGAGACATCCACGGGTTCCATAGTTGAAGCATCTCATGGTATACCGGACTCCGAATGGGTCTCAGTAGAGGCCTGCGAATCAGAAGTAGCGGGTATCAGGGGCTGCAAAAGTGCCTCACTGAGTACCGGCGAACTGGCGACTGGCTTAGAAGTGTCATCGGCGGTTTTGGACCTCGGCGGCCTGTCTCTGTCTTTATCTTTGTATTTTTTCGGAATCCCGGTAGTCGGATGGCTTGCTGACAACATTTCTGGATAATTAAACCGAGAACCAAAATATTTAGAGGTGAAAATATACTGATGATGGATAGTGTGCTGATAATAAAGCACAAAACCAGCAGCAAGGTACGCCGTGGTCTGGGACGAGGCAAGGAATACAGTACAAATTAAAATCTTTATGAGGTATTTGCTTTCCACAAGTAAAGCAATTATTAACTTTTACTGACATCGGTAAGGAGCAAGAAAAAGTTTTCCCAATGGGGTACTTAGCTTTAGTTGAAGACTTCGGTTCTGAAACTCAAAAATGAAAATTTCAGGAGTCGGCCGACGGGCACTTGCGAATTGCTTCTGCTTCGGGCACCACACGGCAAGAAAGACTGATGTAATGGCATCGGCTGCATGTTTTAAATCCCTGACGACCTGACGTCATCGAAGAAGGGACAGCAACTGACACAGGACCCAAGACTTTGTTAATCAGGCCAACTGAGGGGTACCTGCAAGCAGATAACCCAAATGTAATGACTGCAACAGTGAAATATGAATAACATCTTCTTTATCTGATGTTGTCAATTTTCATTCAATCTTCAACCACTGAGACAGAGTCCCCAGCTATCTTATATCCCAGGTGGACTGTAAGGAAGGATATTACTGAGCATGGCTGAACTAAAAGCTGCTCTTCCCCTCAAGACCAGATCCAATTTGTAATAAAAGTAAGAAGATAAGCCCAAGAAGCAGCTGTGCACATGTCATCCATGGAATGGTTGGATAAAAAAACTGACAAGGTTGCCATAGATCTTGCAGAATGAGCTTTTAAAGGTTTTGGTAATGGAATGCCTGATTTATTATAGACAAATGCTATGCAGTCTGTAATCCATCTTGTCAATGTCACTTTTGTGACAGACTTGCCCAATTTAACTAGTTCCAAACCACAAGAGTCCTTATAAGATTAAGAGCTTTCTTTCTTTAATACTTTCAGCATAGAACTTAATCAGAATCTTTTTTAAAAATGCTTCCATACCATTTAAATACTCTCCAGGCTTTGGGTCAAAAAAACACACACACACACACACACACACACACACACACACACACACACACACACGCACACACACGCACACACACGCACACACACGCACACGCATGCACACACACACAACTAATCAACTACCATTCGAAGCACATGCAGGCAGTGAAATACAGTATTTAAATTAGTTTCAAAAATCTCAAAAAAGAAACATTACCTGGTATCCAGGACCAATCATTATACCGTAAAAACAAGCCAATCATAGATCTTAATGGCTTTTTTTTTTACCAATGGGAAATAGAACCAATCCTAGATCCTGATTGCCTTTTTCCACCATATAAACTTTAACACTGTTTTTTTTTGACTGGTGGAAAAAGGCAATCAAGAACTATGACTGGTTCTATTTCCCACTAGTAAAAAAAGCCATTAAGATCTACGATTTATAAAATAACAAATATAGCAACTACCACAGCTACTGGCATAAACTTTAATAGATAACAAATAAATTGGAAGGATAAGTGCTTTCACATAATCAGTGCTTCATCAGATCCACATACAAAGTAAAATACTACATCTTAATATATGACGTAAAACATGAAGGAGTCGATGACGGAAAAAGTACAATTAACTCAAGAACATTAACACCCTTTTTCTCAGAGCCGGTTTTAAAGGCATATTGGCATTAATCCCTGGTGGTTTATCTGCATGTAATGTAGCAATCCATTTCATCTCTGCCACTTCTGTTCTATTAATCAGGTCCCCACCTCTTGTATCATCTGACACAAGTTGCAAGACAGTAAAAATAAAAGTGGTCATTGTTACAGGAAACATGCCTAGCTAATGCATTTAACATATTCCCATTTCTTATATCATATAAATGCTGCAAGACACGCTCTTTTAATATCCTTTTAGTCTTACTTATATAGAAAGAAATACAAAATTTACACTGTGCCAAATAAACTACATTTCTTGCCTTACAATCTGTATAAAAATTGAATGTAAATTTATGTCCTCATATAGGTTGTATAAATATATTACTGGACATCACATGACATGCTTTACACCTCCTACAAAGATAAGTGCCCTATCTCATAGATTTATAAACTAGTATTTTGTGTAAAGAACAGCAGTGTTGTCTTTTAAGTGAAAGACTGTTCTTAAATGTAAATCTAGGCATATCACCTACAATGTCTTTGACTTTCTCATCAGATATTAAAATAGACCAGTTCTTCTTAATAATTTCACAAACCCTATTAATGTTGTCACTGAGGTCAATGGAATCCTACATGAATAGTTGTTGTTAACATGAGCACCAGTGTCATAGCTAGAAGCTCTCATAGGAGTATCACGGTCAGATAAGATCTATGACTGTCTTGTTTTTAGTGTATAATGATTGGCCCTGGATAACAGGAAATTTTTTTTTTTTTGAGATTTTTGAAATTAATTTAAATATTGCATTTCACTGGGTGCATGAGCTTTGAATGGTAATTGATTGGTTGCGTGTGTTTTTTGACACAAACCCTGGAGAGTATTTAAATAATATGGAAGCATGTTTTAAAAGATTCTGAGGAAGTTCTATAGTGAATATATTAAAGAACGAAAGCACTTAATCTTAAAAGGACTCTTGTGGTTTTTTTGGAACTAGTTATTTTGTTTAATTTCTGTTTTGCTCCATGTTGTTTTTGTTTAGACTTGCCCAATATGTTTTCTGCAAAAGACAAATAATTGATCAGATTTTTCTAATGTCTTGTTCTGTGCAAGTAAAAACGCAGTTGTCTATGAATGTCTAGTAAATACAACATGTATTCACCTTTGTTTTTGAATATGGTGTAGAAAATGGGCAAATTAATAGATTGACTGGCACTGAATTCTGACACCATCTTAGGAAGGAAGGAAGGGTTGGTTCTTAATGTCACCCTATCCTAATAGAAAATCAAGTAAGAAGTTTAAAAGACAACACCTGGAATTCTGAAATTCTCATGGCACAGGTAATAGCATAGAAATAAGGTGTTCCAGGTCAAAAACTTAGGAGCGCATTTTCCAGGTGGTTCAAAGGAGGAATGGATTAAGGCCTGCAGAACAAATTTCAAGTCTCGTGAAGGGGTAGGATCTTTATAAGGTGGTCTAAGTAAAATAGCGCCTGTTAGAAAAGCCTTGAATATCTTAGTAGAGGCCAGAGAGGAACTGTCAACTTCTATATGAAAATCAGACATTGCTGCCAAATGAACTTTAATGGTAGAGGAGCTAGGTCCCTCAATAAAAATTGTTGCCAAAAATTGTAATACATTTTGTGTGGGGGGCTGAAAAGGGAATGATATTTTTTTTATTTGCCCAAGAAATAAACCACTTCCACTTACTCTTGCAGAGTTTCCCAGTGGAAGCTTTATGGGAAGACAAAAATATATGATGGCCAGGCAATGAGAGCATAGTCTGGTTATTAAAAGAAGTGGGGAAAGCATGCTTGTCAGCTTTAGGTTTGAGATATCTGGGTGAACCATGCCTGTTGGGTGAGACAGGAGGTCTGGAATTGGATCCAGTGTCCAAAGTGGATAAATCACATGAAACCAAAGGAAGGGGAATCAAACCTGTTGAGGCCAGTAACGAGGATGACTTTGTTCTTCATCCTTGTGCCTTTCTGTAGGAATTTGTGAATTAATGGGGTTGGTGGATAAGGATAGAGAAGGCTGTTGGGAGAATTGTGGAGCACAGCATCATACCTCTCAACCTGGAAACATCAAAAATCTGGACAAGGCCCATGAAAAATAGGTGCAAATCTGTATGCTGATTAATGTAAAATTTGTATGCATGATTACATAACCCCACCCACTCCAATGGAATTGTGGTATATCAACTTTCAAATGCAAACTGAAGAACAGACAACAAAACACAGCACCAGAGTCCCCCTGCAGCCATTCCAATGTCCCATTACCTGGCTATTTCACCCCATTTACCATAAACACTAATGTGTGGATACTGCTTTACTTATACAGCGATTATTTGGATTTTATGTTTACATTTTATAGCACAATGCACAAACACTAATAGATATCTGCTAAACAAAGGAATACTGTCTCACCATGAAAACAGACTTGGGATTAAAACTTCTCTGCCCTTGAAACTCACATTCATTGAAAAGGCATTGAAGCCCACACTACATTCAAAGAAAAACCATCTGGCCAGTGGTGGATAAAGATAACCTTTGGGCTGTTTTCAAATCATAGGCCCCTTGCACACAAATCAAGAAACATACATGTTTTCTTTGATACACCTTTCTGACTTCATTAAATTATATTCCTTGTATAATAAAACACACTTGTTAGACTTAAGTTAGAGCGCATTTTAAATTTGTTTGAACATTTTTCCAGTAGGCAGTGAAACAAAATGCATGAACCAATAATGACAAAATTGCCCAATTCAGAACATTTCCATCATAAAAGTCTAGTTCCACATACACACAATCACATTTTAAATGTATTGTTTGAATATTTTTCCAGTAGACAATGAAACAACATGCATGAACCAGTAATGACAAAACTGCCCAATTAAAACATTTCCATCATAAAATTCTAATTACACACACACACATATATATATATATATATATATATATATGTGTGTGTGTGTGTGTGTGTGTATATATATATATATATATATACATATATATATATACACACATATATATATATATATATTCTCGTACTTGCACTCTGTATTATTTTTTTGGGGGGGACAAAAGGCCAAAAACCAGGGACACATTTTAAACACTGCTTGTATAATTTTGGAAAGTTGCTAGAATAAAATGTGTTACCACCATGCATTTCACTGCCAACTCTTGAACCCAGGACCCTGTGCGCTACAGTCAGAGCAACATATCACTATGCCAAATCAGCAGATTCCTGAAAGACAGGAAGACTGAAACTTAAATGGCTATCATTTACTGAATTCAATTCTCACTTCTCACCATAGCTCTCAACCTCTTAGCACAAAAAACCTGGACAAAGCCGATAATGGGGGAATACAGAATTCAGTTCTCACTTATCACCCATAACTTTCAACATTTTAGCACAAAAAAACTAGATAAAGCCAATAATGGGTGACTATACAGCCCCCAAAATAGGGACAAACTTCAAATACTGATCTTATAAACTTAAAAAATTGCTAGAATAAAAGGTTTTGTGTTACCATTTATTTTCTGAAGAATATGAAGTCTGACATTCAAATGCCTGACATTATTTATTGAATTCAATCCTTCAGTGATTTGCCACAAAAATCCTGAAAACCACAGATTTAATGAGGAACAGAAACAAAAATATGAGGCATAAATTCACAAGTGGAAATTTTCACACACACACACACACACCTCTCCACGAGTAAGCAGAAATGACTCTAAATCAACTTAAATAACTCTCCACGAGTAAGTAGAAATGCAGCAGTCATTAGATGCAAGTTGTAAGCTCTACAAGCAGAAATACATAAATAACTCTCAATGATGAGAAGAAAATATCTTTACATACACCAATTGTAAGCAGCCAGTCTCAAGCAACTCCGTGCAGTAGTCGTTCTCCACGACGAGAAGAAAATACCTTCACACACACAAACCAGTTGTAAGCAGCTAGTCATTAGGATAACTAGTAGTACCTTAAAAGCTCCAGTCGTTTCCACACCAGTTGTTAGATGTATAACTCTGTATAACTCCGTGGCAGTCATTAGGATAACTAGTACCTTAGAAGCTCCAGTCATTCAGTTCACAAAGCAGATACCATCCATTCAAACAGCCAGAAACTCCATTCATTCACAAGCAGACACTCTGTGCAGTACCATCCAGAGCCCTTGAGCGCAATTCTGACAGGCTGACGGAGCTGACGTCATTGCGCACGTCAGCTGCGAAAGAAAAAAAATTTCAAAAAAATCTGAAAAAAAATCGAAAATGAAGGGGTGCCACTCGGGAATTGTGGCACCCCATTATTTGGACCCCAAAACTCGGTAAAAAATGAGTAATTTGGTACGGTTGGGAGGTATGCACAGTGTCCCTCGGTGACTCCTTTGTTGGAGGGATCAGGACAAAGAAGCTGCTGCATTTGCTGTTTAAGGGAGATGTAAAAAGATTGCAGAAAGGCTGGTCCCACTGATGGAAAATCACCTCTGTCACTTTTTTGTTGAGGGACCACTCATGAGGTAGAAGAATGGACCTGTTCAAGTTGTCTGCTATCATGCTGGACCTCCCTGAAATGTGCATTATCAGAAAGTTACTGGATGAGATTGCTTATTGCTGCACTATGAGGGTTTCTCAACACAAAGGATAAGACCTGGTTCCTCCTTGTTTGTTGATATACCAAACTACTGACTACTGATCATGACTGTTCCCACAGGTAGAGGACCCTGAAAAGCTCACAACACTAAAAGCACTGCTCTCATCTCCAGAATATTTATATGCAAAATTGGCCTCTTTGTAGGACTAACTACCTTAGACCATTTTCCTCAGGAAGTGCTCCCTCCACCCAACCTGGGAAGCATCCGTGGTCACTATGGCTTTGGGTTGAGAGAGAATGAATGGATGACCTTGTAAAAGCTGGCCTGATTTTATCCACCACCAAAGGTATTTCTTGCATATGTGTGTGATCGTTATTTGAACTGACATCTTCTGATAATGATTCGACCATGGGATGCTAGCATCCACTGAATAATTCTCATATGATATCATATCAGGAGAACAAGACTTATGACTGCTGACACTGACCCCAAAGCTTAAAGAATTAGTTGAGCTGAAATTTTGGTGTTGTGAATAACTTTTGTGACTTGGGATTTAAACTCTGAACTCTCCTTAAGGGAAGTTAGGCTATCACAGACACTGTATTGAAATGTCCTCCTATGAATTCCAGTGTTTGTGAAGGATGCAACTGAGATTTGTTGTAGTTTATTGTGATTCCCAGAAGGAAGCAAGTTTGGAATACCTAGTTTCTTGTAATTATGAGCCTAACATCTAAACACAGAAACAATTTGTTGAACACCCTAGGGGCTGTGGTGAGACCAAAGGGCAGGGCTCAGAAATAGTAATGACTGGCTCCAAGCAGGAAGCGTAAGAACCGTCTGGACAGCATGTTCATTTTTATGTGATAGTACATATCTTGAGGGTCTACTGAGCACATCCAATCATCCTTGTTTATAAAAAGCCAGTATGGACTGAACCATAATCATCCGAAACTTTGACAGTCGAACAGACCTGTTCAATTTGTTGAGATCCAGAACTGGTCTCCAAGCTCCTGTTTTCTTTGAGACTAAAAAGAATCTTGAGTAAGTTCCAGATTCTCTCTGGTCTAGTGGGACCTCTTGGATAACTCTTTTTTCTATCAGTGTTTGTATTTCTAGTGCTGCTGCTTTCCCCTGATTGGGTGGAACATCTGGAAACTTTTGAGAAGATGGGGGGGGGGGGGTTGGAAAGGAAAAAGGAATTAAATAACCTCTGGAAATAATCCTCTGCATCCACATTTCTTTTGTGATATCTAACCAGCCTCTCTGGTGCAGGGATAAATGACTCCCAATTGCCTCCAGAAGGGGACAATTGGGTCTCCTTTTAGTAGTGCTGGTAGGGTCTTTTGAAGGAAGGAATCTCTAGACCCTTGGTTTTGAGGACCACCTCTGCTGCATGGGTGGCATTTTCCACTAGTGTTCCCCCCTCTGCCTCTGGAGGAACCATCTCCATGTGGATCTTGGAAAGGATCCTGACATTTTTTTGAACCACGTCTTTCATCCCCTACATTGATTCCTAGAAAATGTCCTTTGAGGGATTGAAAAACGTACTCCTACAGCACAGAGTCTTTCCACTCTTCTCACACTTCGACATTGTGTCCTTCACTTTTGGGTCAAACAAGAAAGATCGTTCAAAGGAAGCACTGATGACAGAAGACTTGAAAGGCTCTGCAAAGTCACAGAAGTGCATCCAGCCATGTCTCCTTATAGAAATGCATGAACCTGCTGCCCTTGGGCTACTCTCAGCTGCATGGGAGATAATCCTCATGGATGAATCTGAGAATGATTGAAAGGTTGCCAACTGTGAGGCTACCTGAGCTTCTGCAGTAACAGTCCCTAAAAGATTACTTGACAATTCCTTAATCAAATCTCCTTGTAACCTTGTAAAATGCACCAAGTACTTCAGTGACCTAAGAACAAAGGTTGCTGAGGCACAGACACACTTCCTGAACCTATCCAAAGCCCTAGACCCTCAATTAGGGGGATGGACAGTGGAACTTTATTCCGCAAGTTCCTTCTTCATGTCTGCCAGCATGACCATGGCATCTACAAGCAGTCCCTTGCTCCAGTGTTCCCTTCCCACTGGAGGTGCCAGAATTCAGGTGTCTTGGGGATGGGTTCAACCACATTAGGTTCCTTCCACTCCTGGTGAGAGATCAAATCAATGAGCTCATCAACGGGCTGCGTTACACCCAGGAGGTAGAAGTGCCAGATCCAAATATCCCAAGAAACAGTGATTCTCCAGGGAAGGATTTTGAGAGGACCAACCACCCCATTGCTTGAGGATCTTCAGAATGTCTCCAAATGAGACGTCTTCAGGTGGTGATCTGGGGGACCCTCCCCCTCATCAAAATCTGTGCCGTCCATGATAGATTCTTGAGGGGAATCCAAGTGCCTCCTTTTGCACTTTTTCTTCTGGTTACTTCCTCAGTGGGATGTTCTGGGGAAGTGATGGAACAGAGGGTGATGCCCTGCTAGGTAGTCTGGAGGGTTTGGACTGGCTGTCCCGGGGAAGTTGAATATTGAGGCTCTTAGCGCAAATGCACATGGGACATAGAAGGCAGATTCCAAGGGGGAGACAGCAATTGTCCTACTGAAGCAGAGAACACTCTCTCCACTACCTTGAAACCAGACGGTCCTGGGCAGATGGAAGCCAATATAAAAAAGAAGCTATGCTTTTGTCCCACCAGTTCCATCTGCCACAAAGGCAATCCAACTGAGGCAGAGGCCAGAGCTGAGCTGTCCAATGCTGAGACTCCAAGGAGCAGAGATGGCTCCAAAAACTTACAAGTTGACTCCAACACCTAGGATCCAACCTATACACTATGGATCTGAGAGCCACTTGGCTCAAAACTTGTCAAAGCTGGTGTACTCAATGAAACATTTGGATCCGAGGACACCAGTACTCTCGGATCCAAACCAGTTGATCTCTGCAAGCTCAGATCAAAAGACTCTGAATCTGAAGATAAGTGTCCAATTGGAGAAGGAGCCATTATGGAGGGATAGATCTAGCTAAGGCTTCATGACCCAAAAGGGTTGGAGCCGGGAGGACCTCCATCTGTATTTGCACCTAGAGGAACTTACTCATCATTCTATCCATGTCGGTTTCCATGAGACTCCTGGAAGAACGAAATGAAGCAATGGATGGTGACTTGGACCACTGTCTCTCAAGAAAGGAGATGGAAGTCTTGAAGGAACTGGGTCAATTGACAGAGAGTATCAGAGTTTTCAGAGCTGAAGAACTCTGATCCGAAGGTATCTTAGGAGAGTAGCAGACATCTTGTAGCTGGACACCTTCGGATCCGATCTTGATTTTTTTGAGAGGAGGCTCTGTAAAAGATGAAGTGGAAGAGCCTGACTTCTTTGAGGACTTTAAACGATGTTTTGGGGGGATGAGCCTCAAAAACAGCTTCTGAAAATGAGGTCGGAAGTAACCCTTTCAAAATCAATTTATTTCTCCTGTCTGGTAAAGCACGTGGATTAATAGTTTAGCATATCTCACGATCAAAATTAAGTTGGTCTGAGCACAAACAATACACACAAAGGTCATGGGCATCAGTATAAGGAAGCTTATGGACACTTCTTTTTTATATTTCTTAAATCCTTTCTCAGACATCTTGCCAAAGGATACAACTAACAGAAGAAAAATTTAAAGATATAAGTAGAAAAGGGTAAATAAGTACCAACAATGGTACTAAGAATACATAAAAGTGTACAAGTGAAAGTCAGGAAGGTTTTACGGAGATGGGAAGAAATTACCAGCAATGGTAAACAAGAATACCGAAATACATATATATGTATAAAGATTTAGGAAGAAAAAGTTAAGAATAAATATAATTTATCTCTAGAAATGCTTGAGAACCACCTAACCACACCCATAAGCGAAAGTGACAAATGAGATCTGTCGTATGTTAGGGTTGGTGCATTATGGGTAGGAAGGAGCTCGAGAGTTTTCAGTTGACCACTAGTTATAGTATCGGCCAAGTCGGACCCAAGGACTGGATCTTAACCCAATGGCTGAGGAATGAATGAAAATTGACATCAGATTATACATTTTCTGAGGTAAAAGATGTTTATAATTCTCACTACTGACATCAATTTTACAAGGGATTAAGAGTGACAGAGTTAAAATTTGACTCAAAATTGGAGATGTCTCTGAGAATCAGGGACAGCTGAGAGGTATGACTTTGTCAAAGATACTAGAATCTAAACCAAAGGGAGCCAAACCATTCTGAAAAACTGCAAGAAAGACATAGTCTAGTGAGAGTCTTCACCATGTAATATCTTAACACTCCTGCAGTGGAGGTCCAGTGGATATATGCAAATGACCCCTTAAGGACATACCAGTGTTTCAGCTACATGGTTTCTGAATGCCTACGACATTTTACTTTTTAAGTTTTTACAGGTACATTCAGACCAATGAAGCCACACACCACTAATTGTATATATGCATGTTTCACCCTTTTTTTTTTTTTTTTTTTTTTTTTTACCTGATCTGGTTAATGGATCAAGAGTGCAATCCTTTCCACAACCCAAGATTTCTTATTGGGGGTGAAAGAAGAAGCGTCCACTAACAACTCTTTTCTTGATGGCCACTGTAATACTGAAAGAATACATGAATGGGGAGTCTCACAGGGGGTTGTCTTTAGGGGTCTTAGTATTTCATTGGGCTTCCAAAGGACTGTCTCACATGTGTCCAGTTCCTGCCAGTGCACCGATTTTTTCAGTTGGAGGGGCCACCCAGGAAGAAGAATGGGTTGTCCCATATGCCTCAAAGAGCACTGCTTCAGCCTGAGATAGAAGTTCATTTGGCCAGGATCCTGTCTGTCTCATGAGCTTCAGTATCACACCAGTGGACACATCCTCAGGAGGGGATTGTGGGGAACCTTATCATCCGAATCAGTGGCTGATGTGATGGACTATTCTGAGTCTACATGCTTCTTCTTGCATGCACTTCTCTTAGCTGGCTCAGGGGACAATGAACCTGAGTCCTTAGAGGACTGTTGTTGATGAAAAGCAATAGCTATGACCTAACAGGACGAATCTGCCTGGATAATTCCTTCTGTTAAGCTAAACCCAAAAAGAGGTGGTTATGGGGAGGACTCATGGTCAGAGAATCCTGTGGATTCACCCTATGAGGCAAAAAGATTCTCCCAAGAACTCTGATAACTGTTCCAACTTCAGCGGGATTCAATTAAAATCACATTTGTGGTCAGATCCAGTCACTTAAATGGAGAGAGAACCACAGACCTCAGTTGTTTCCCCTGATCCAACCAAGTCGACAGCTCTCAGCAGGGGAATGGCAGTGAGATTTCTAAAGTAGAAGTCTCTGACAATACCAGTGGAGTCACCCATCAAACTCCTCAGCTCTGAGATTGGATTTGGAGTAATATGTGACTGAAAGGTCTATTTTAATCCTTTGAGATCTGTAGAGACATGTCTCCGGCTCTGAAGCCACAAGACAGGATTCATCCAACAGATACAAGAATGCTGGAGCCAAAAGATGGACTGGTGAGGCTGCCTGGATGGGACTGAAATACATGTATTTGCCTGACTTCAGACCCAACAGAGTTGCAATGACCCCCATCTTGATTTGCGTCTGAAGGAACTTATGCAGCAGACAATCCAAATCCATTTCAGATGCACTACAGTAGGACCTATATGACTTGGTAGATAAGGGGGGATGCAGGCCTGGAAATAGTTTTCTCTACTTTCTTAGAAAAATCTTGGATGATAACTGGTAAGAGTTCCAGTAAGGGTTCTGGATCCAGAGGCAAAGTGTACATCAGTGTTCTGGCTAAGGTATCTTCCAGCCTAGGCATCTTCTCTGTAGAAACTGGAGCTAAAGCTTCTACCTGCTGTTTTGTCTACTCTGACTCCTTTTGATTTCAAGGCTTCTCTGTTGGCCTCTTTGTTATGGAAGACTCCAGATACAGAGGGAGAAGAAGCTTGTTACTTCTATCGAACAAAGATATGGGTATGAAGGCAGCACACTTAGAATTAAGATGCGACACCCCCCAAAGAAACCACACATAAATCATGGAAGCCCTGACAGGGAATTTTGCATCCACACTGGGAACATTTTTTTATTATAACTGGACTTCCGTTCTACACTGAAACAAGAAAAACAAGCAGAAACACAGACTCAACACATAGCAGATGATTAACTTTAACCCGAGTTATATGAATATTTATATAAAACTATCCCTAATAATAAGATCTCCTATAAAACTAACACTATAAAGACTATAACAACATTAAGTGAAAAAATACAAGAAACAAAATGACGTGAGGCCAAACTGAAGAGCAAGGAAGTTAAGAACTAATGCACTCTACAATATTAGAAAAACTTGATAAAAATTATCCTATTGACTTTAACAATCTCTGCACAGTCAAAGATTAAAAGTTTAATAAAAAAAAACACAACCAGTAGTAATCATCTAATGTTCAACTTTAATATAAAATAAACAAGACTTAGTGCTTTCGCCCTAGTATATCACAGGCATCAGAGTCGTACATATAAAGTTCATCCAAACTTAAAAACACTACACCTGCTATGTTAACCAATCAG